>NW_015090805.1:13522715-13871020 GCF_001431845.1 Calidris pugnax | reverse complement strand
AGGAAGGAAGGAAGGAAGGAAGGAAGGAAGATTACCAGTATTTTCTTCCATTACACATAATTCAGCAAGAGCAACAAAGAGTAAAAGTAGCCAGGATCCATCCAAAGCTTGAAGCTTTTCATCCGAGGAAGCTTCAGAACTAGTGTCAAGTGTTTTTCTGAGAAACCAAAAAACTTTCCCTTCCGCTTTCTACAAAGCCAGATGATGACTCTAAAAATTGCTTCCTACCCATCTGTTCATTCAGCTGGTATCTGACATCCTTCTTTTCATTTTTTTGGTCTTTTAATATAAAATGCAAATCTTCAGGTCAGGAACCTGAAATATTTAGAAAAATAATAATAAAAAAAACCCTTAGGCTTGACAAAAGTATTGACACTCCGCAAAGAAGTGTTCTTCATTTAGGTGTCCAAAGATGTAAGTAGATTAAGTTAATATGCCATTCGTGATGAATTACTGAAAACATCAGCAAAGAGCGATTACTGCATGTCTGATCTTAATTTGGCTTCAAGTTAGAAATACGATACCTTATGTAAGCTACCTCAGGGAACATATGCCATCAAAGAGCAATGAAAAATGTTAAATATTCTGGGGATAGAATTCATTGCTATAGCAGCTTCCCAAGAGAACAGATGCAAGTTTTCAGGCATTTTCTGAACATTAAGAACTTGGCACTATTTTCAAATCCCACCATGAGCATATTTATTATACCCATCATTAGCTGAACACCATGTTAGATTGCAGTGACCATCTCCACAGAATGGAGAAGTCTGGCTGCTTCCTTAGACTGAAATATCCATTGCTTTATTGCACATCCTACATATTGTATGGAAGGAATATTTCTTCAACTAAGCTATTAAAAACATACTTAAAAGTTTCATACCTGCAGCAAAGCAAGCAGAAGAGAATATGAAAAAAACATGCCGTTTTCTTGAGTTGTGAAGGTGGTTGTTCCGGGAAATGTTTGGCAATGTGAGTACTCATGCACAAAATGAAAACATTTCTTCAAGTAAGTAGACATTCTGAGCTCTATAATTTTTCTTCTACTTTATTTTTTTCCTGCATAGGACACAATTTTAACACTGGTGAGCACCTTTCATTTGTGTGATTTGGACAGATAAGAAAGAACATGGAAGGACCCTCAGGTTGGTCTTGTCAGTCTGGGTAATCAAGTCTCCATAATTTTATAGAAGCTTCAGTTTTTCAGAAAAAAAACACTGTAGATTTATCTTGCAGTAACAGACGTTTGGCTAAAGGCTGCAGTGATTTTGAGAAAGCATTCAGTGCTTCCCAATGTATTGTAAACTGTATTTACAAAATAAAAGGAAATAAATCCTATATTCTCTATTGCATTACTTCCTTTTATCCTTTCAAAAAAAAAATTGGAAAGCCATCTCACTTCTGTTTTTGTGAAACAATCCATCTTTCTATATCTTCCCTATCCTAAAACTGAAATAAAAAAAAATATGAACATAACAAAGTGTGTAGTGTTGTGAGGGCTGGTGTTGCACTCCGATGTTGGCAAATTACAGCTGATACATCTGGTGCTCCACTTCAAAGGCATATTTGTATGCTGTGTTGTACATAATAATGTTTTTTAATTGGGCTTGCTATGCATAACATAGATTCAATTATTATATAACTCCTACCTCTATAAGTTAGTGTATTTCTATTTTCTTGTTGATTTAGGAGAAAAACTTCATACAAGTTGCACAGGAAATTTGGGATAACTTGAATACCAGTTCCTCTCTTGTGTATTACTCAGGCATCTAGAATGTCGGCTTTCCCTAAAACTAAAGATGAACTCAGAGACAAAGTTACTGAAGTTTGCCATAGAACTTTTCTCTGTAGAAATAACTGGAAGCAGATATTGGATTGATCATGATTTCTAATGGAGGGGTTGATCGGTTGTCTGTTGTCTAAAAAATCCCTCTTTGCAGTTGGGTAGAAACTGGTCAAATGTCAGTAGGTCAGTAGTATTGTTTCGAAGACCATTTAAAATAAATTTTGTAAATTAGAGGCGTTTAGAAAGACTTTCTACTTAATATACTGTGTAACTTTATCTGCCCACCTCCAACATACACATGCGGTAAACTACAAAACTCGTGTGCATTTATCATACCATTAAGGAACCCTTTTGTACTAGTTACCAGTCTCTTTCACTTTAATGCCATATTTCTGTTAGAATACAGTTCAGGTGAAGTACACAGAGAGCTTAGTGAAATATCTCTGTCTTACATTGCAAACTCCAAATGCATTTTAAAAATCTAAGACAAAGAAGCACCTTTTAGTTCTCAAATGATATAATCTAGACCTAATATTTCCTTAGAAATGTCAATTAAACATTTTCATTATATACTGTACTAACTCTGTGCATAGAAGAGAGAATATATTGATCAAGCCTCCATTGATTACAGCATTCAAGAGTTATCTGATTTTCTTGGAAAAGAAGGATGTTCACGTGACAAATTGCAGAGAAAAAGGAGTCCAAAACAATTACTAAAGGATGATTGAATAAAATATCTAAAGCTATGTATCTTCTGCATTAGGGTTTTCTGGATTAACACAATGCATATTTCCTACAAAGTATTAATATATCTGTTATATCTTTACAGAAAGCAGATAAACACTTTTTGTATGGCCTAGAAAATGGAAGGAAAATCTATTGTTCACAAAATCTGAAAGTAGTGAGGCCTGTAAGAAAGAAACTTTTGTCATTATAGTGTGAATATATAATCTAAGAATAAATTCTTTGACCCCTTTAATGGTATTGGAGATAAATATGGTTGCTATAGAACAGATCTTGGCAATCAGGATGAATATTTTACTTGCTACAATTGTATTCTTCTACACAAATGAATCAAGATGAAATTAAAGAGATCCACTTGTCCACTTAAAATAAGTCACTAAAAATCGTTGTGGCTAAACATATTAGGTAGGAAGCACTTGAAAAATTAAGATTTACAAGATAACATTAAGCTATTGAAACAAGTAGAACATATGCCACATATGAGTGTTGTTACTGCCATTTATATTTGAAAGTTCAGCATTTTAAGCTGTGTATGTGGGAAATAACAGAAAGGTTAAAAGAACAGTCCTGGAAGGGAAGAAAAATCAAACAAATCATTTAACAACAAATGCTATTGCTAAAAGAATCTGTCAAGAAAGAAAATGCCATGCCAGACAGTCCAATTGATATATAAAGTGCTTAGGGCTTGTGTTAAGAGTCCAAATTCAGGATCAAACCCCCAGAAGGAAAAACTTAATTTCACCATGAAAATAAAATATAATCAATTCACATATCTTGTGTGTGCTTTAAACTTAAAAAAGGGTCGACTTAATGGGATTGGATAAATTGAAGTAATTTTAACAAGGTCAAGTTCTCTATGATTAGGTTGTACTGGTTAATTAGAATATACTGAACTGGGAAATCCACTTGTAGATGAGACATTCCTTGGAGATCTGATTATACACAGCAATTTTTAAGAGCAGTGGCTAGTCCTTAGTGAGGTTGACAGCTGGAGGAACTAAAATCTTCTAGAAGAACAAATAGAGATCCTTGAAGATACAGAGATACTTTAGAAACAAAATATAACTGAATAATTGGAAGACTTTACCATAAAACTCATAGAGTTTTAGTTTCAAGAAACTCTTCTGATATTCCTACACCCTTCTAAGAGTATAAGGACATACAAAGTTCTTCCATTATTTCCTATTGATTTGCTTTCTAGGCCAGCTTCATGTACCACATACTGTGATGGTATGCTGCAGCCCTTCATTGGACAAATAACTAACAGAAGACAGTATCTCCTCCTCTGAAGTTGGCTGGCCATGTCAAACATGTCTTCAGAAAGAAGACATCAATATTAAATTAACAGCATAATCAATACTAAAAAGTTCTTCTGAGCAGGAACTTTGGGTAATTAAACTGAACAACCATCTTGATCAACAAAGCAAGCTGTACCATATTTAAAAGAAAATAAGCTGTTTAAGAAAAAATAAAGCTTAGAAAGCAATACTAACGTAGGATATCAGCAGACCTTTTGAGTATTTCTGTTGAAAGCTTGTGTTGCTGTTGTCCAAAACTCACCCTCACTTCAAAGATTCAAAAAAGAATAATGCCTCTAAAAGTTGTGACATTTTAAGTTGTGGTGTTGGCAGGAGAGGGAAAAAGTATCTTAATTTTATTATCTGATTATTCGAATGTTGCTGTTATATTCATATCAGAGACTTACATACATGAATTTGGCTTTATGAAATGAGTGAGGTAGATTTTCTCTTTCTCATTTCTGGCAGGTGGAGCTTTTGCAGAAACAGACGTTGGGTTACACATTAGATAAAAATTACGTTACTTTTCAAAATCAGGGTGGGGGTTTCACCTGCTGAAACTAAGCATATGTATAAGACATGTTAGAAGTTATTAATATATAAATGAATATAATGTACAGGATGGAAAAGGAAATAACATGAAAAAATATTAAATACTCATCTTATACTTCGTATAAGCTTATGGTACCTTCCGTAGTGGCTTTGCAAGTGGAAATGCCAATAACAAAGCCTGTGTTTTTCCACTTTCCCTCTTTATAAGTCAAACTGAGATGAGATGAATAAATTACATAATATGAGCACAGACAGAGCAAAAGTGACATCTCTTCCTTCCCTCCCATGTTACAGTTTTGCAGCCAGGGCTTGCAAGATGATATATTATTTACATGAAGGCAGAAAAAATTCAAATGAAGCAATTATTAGACAAGAATACTTGATAAATGGTAGCAATATGTTCAGTAAAATGTACCTCAGAGAGAGTAATTTCTAGAAAACCACCTCAATAGCCTTGAAAATTTATGACTATGAGAGTTTAAGAGACAACAATACCTGCCTTTCAAGCAAAGAAGAATAATGAGACACAAATATTTTCTTAAGTCCTCAACATTAGATATTTCATCAGAGACAAAGACATGGCATTGGTACTCAGCTCAGTATCCCTGTTCCCCTTGAAATCATTTATATCAGCTGAAGATAGGGCTCTGCATTTGCATTTATACCCTCACAAACGTAAAAGATATGTATGTGTCTTGAAATACCATGTTACCATTTAATTAAAAAAACAACCAACCAAACAAAGGATATTGTAGTACCTGTGGCCTGATTTTCTACAGTTTGTAAGTCAAGTAAGCTCTTTACAGGCTAGGCAATTCTGCTGCTCTCAAAGCACTATTGACAGAGGAAAAAAATAATAATAATGAAGTCAGCCATTCAAACACTAGCTAGGGAAATCCAAGTAATTAGCTTTCATTGATTTCCCAGTGGCCCATCTGTGGTCTTTGTGGGTGTGTATGCATACCTCCTGTTGTTCTGGGAAGTCCGCCTTTGCTTCCACCCCAGCCAGAAGAACTGGGGTGACTCCAGCATGATCACTAGTGATGAAGATCATCTGCACTAGACAATTTGCTGTAAATTCTTATCTTTTCTTGGCAACACAGTGGAGGAAATAATCACAGAAGCTTCTTGATTCCCTAGAACTTTCCTTTATCTCACCAGCTGCAAAAAACTGCAACTGTTTAAATCACTGTTAACCTTGTCGGTGGTTACTTACAGGTACTAGGGAGTTATTATGTCATGAGTTTAAGTAAAGTAGGAAGAACATTGGGAGGAGAGACAAAAATAACCAAGCAATGGGAGATATTAATAACATTTACATCTTGGAAGACTTTTTTTCCCCAGTGAAAATCATCCCTAATAAAAACGAGCACACTTCTGATCGATAAAACCCATCTAAAATAAGTGTGATTATTATACTTTCTCTCAGTAACTACATCAGGCAGAAAAGAAGATATACAGGCTTTGAGAATTCAAATAACACCAGGAGAACTGAGAAGTCATTTTGATTTGTACAGTACAAGCCTTGACCATGGTCCCATTCAGTGTTTCTGTTAGCTCTGGCATCACTGCTCTTTTCTTTGTCCCTGGCACTAAAGTTAGATGTATTCATTCTATTGTGTTACAAATAGTAAATTTGATGGAAAATGAAATTTGGGTCATTCCAAATCTATTAGGAATTTCAGAAAAAGGTCAAATAGTTTTGCTGACAAAGAAAAGAAATGGAAAGCTAATATATAGAGAGAAGACTGCAATATACCTCTTTTATCAACCATGTATCATATTACAGCATATGGCTTTCCTTAGGTCCCCGTTCAAGAGAATCAGCCTACACTTTCACTTCCTAAGAAAGAGATGCACAGGGATACATATTTATAAAACAAAACATAGTATCACTATATAGAAAAAGAGGTAATTGCTTAGTTTATCTACTGAAACAACTCCAATTTTTAATTGGTTTCATCCCAGACAGTTTTCTTCCAGTTCAGCAGCCAAACAAACAAATGGAAAGATTAATACAAGCCTAATTATCACAACACTTTCCAAAAGAGGGTAAAGAATATTTAACTTCTCTGTTGAAAAGACTATCCATTAGTCTCATAGGTGGCAGAATATTTTCCATCTTCTCTTTCTCTTTTTTTTTTTTTTTAAAGTAGGTCTGTGGTATTGTGCCAATAATTCTTGCTTCTGTCCAAACAAGTATCTGAATCTTTAATTTTCAAATTCAGTTGGCACAGTGCCTCAGTCTTCAACCTTGCAGATTTTTTTTTTATCCTCAAGTATGGGAAAGGAATGTGGCAAGCCTCCTCTTCCAGAGGCGGAATTAATAAATCTATCAAGCCAATGAGTGTTATGCCATCTGCCCCATCTACAGGGACAGCGTTAATCACAGCAGACCTCCCAGCTGGGTCCATCTCCTGTCCATAACCAGATCCATGAATCAATGGGGCAAAAAAACATTAGACTGTACCAATGATACAAGTTTTCTGGTGTTTACCAGGGGGGTTAATGGCTGTGAACTCCCCTGACATCAGAGAAAAAAGTTTACTCTGCCTGCTTGTTTCATTAGTGCAATGTATAATCCAAGGTGAAATACTCCATCTAAAACAGACTTACAGCAAGATGCAATGCTATGCAGCAAAACAAATTGACTATAACTGAGGATAAGAACCATCTACATATTGTTGGTAAAGCTTGGGCAATTAACTACAGTTTCTTACAATAATTTTCACTATATCATTCAGTTTCCAGTCAGGAATTCATGAGTAAACTCATATGCAAATAAACATTTAATGGATATGAGGGACTTACTGAATTTTCCATAGCACTAGGATGTGCTAAATTTATTTCAACAGATTAGGAAACAGGTCTGTTTTTATTGTTTTGCCACTTTGTCATCCTCCTAATGCTTACCTCAAGGTAGTCACTCACACGATGCTTTCTACCTCTCCCTCTCTCCTTAATAATCTGTATGAGACTAAACAAGCCTAATGAAAACAATAATCAAAGTCCTGTAAGGCAAAGAAGAGGTGTACTTCCAATTGAAATATCACTAAACCCCTCTTTCTTCTGTTTCTCCTCTGTGAAAACACATGACTCTATCCCTTGATAATCTAAGTGCCGCAGTGAAACAGACAAAAAATTCATAGGATAATGGTGAGCTTATCAGATAATTAGTATGCAAAAGCAGGAAATCAAAGCAGTTTAATGTTTCACTCTGATAAAGTTTGCTTTGAGAAACAAAAATACTTAATTTTAACCTTATCGCTTTGTTGGTCTTTTAGATTACATCAAAATGATTTATAGACTGGACTACAAACCTCTATTTTGAACTTCAGTAAAATTTTTTTGGAAGGCATCTATGGATCATACAGCTTTATGGCTTTTCTTGTTTCCTTTTTTTTTTTTCAGCATCTGGCAATCTGATATGAACATAACAGTACTTGCATATACCTACTTTTCTCTGGTTTCTGGGCTGTTCCTGTGCATCCAATCATACTTATTCTACTGTCAAAGAAAATATTTTCATGTGAATATTTAGAGTTTTCAGAGTAGTATTTCAACATTTCAAATTTTCAAATGAGAGTATTAAATTTTGCTGAGTTAAAACATGAGAATTTCAAGAGTATTATAAATCAAAACTTATTAGCTAAAAGTACACACCATGGCAAAGAGGTGCTCAATGGCACATAAATCCTGCCTGATGTTCAGTGACAAAGGAAAATAGATCACAAATCACAAAATAATATGGGGTTGGAAGGGACCTCTGAAGATCATCTAGTCCAATATACAAGTCCAAGTTACATGGAAGTTCATCGCCCTTTCTTCTTTACCATAGCTGATGATCATTGTATTCTCATATGCATTATGGCAGCCAATCTTACCTAATATTTATCTACATATTCTTATTTTATTGCCTATGTCGTTATGTCACATGCAGTCTATAACACTTTTCATATTCTTGCTCAGCTATTTGTGTCAATAATATAATTAAAGTAAATTTCACAGTCTAATTATTCATTACATTAAAAAGTTTTTGCTTTACTAATTTTAAATTGTTTGACTGATAACTTTAACAAATGCCCTAGTGGTCTTCCTTCTTCTCTCCCTCTTTCTTGGTTTTTTAAATGTAGTATATGTTTGTATTTTGCTGTGTCTAAGGAGTGAGAAGAGCAGAAAATTGATCTGAGTAAGTTCAGATCAATTAATTGTTTCAGGCCACGAATTTAGTGGCTAGATCAATTACACTTATTAAGTAAATATTATTCTTCAGTATGATAGGGAGGAGAAAGGCTCTTTAACAGTAGACAAGTAAGAAGAACCTTCAAATAGTTTACAAGGATGCTGGTACATAAATCCCAGAGAGCTTTCAGGCGTAGATCAAATATAATAAAATACCTGCATGCTAACACAAGAAGCATGAAGGACAAACAAGGAGAAATTGGAAGCTGTGACTAACACAAAACCATTATATAGGAGAGTTGACAGAAGCATGGAGGAAGACCTCCCTAGCTTTGTAAACATGGTGAGTATAAGCTCAGCAAGAATAGCTGAGGATGAAATAAAAATGTATAAATTTGCACAATCAGGAAAATTGGAGTTGTGATATGATAAACCAAATAGATTTTCAAGGGATTTGAAAGAACCCACTGCAAAATCCTTAAGTTTATTATAAGTGGATCTGGCAGAGCCCAGCGGTGTTGTTGAAAAGTAGCAATCAATTTTAAGAACAATTGTTAAAGAACCAAATGAAAAGGGATGAAATTATAAGAAGTGAACAAGAATGGAAAGATGTGCAAGCAAAGGTGATCAGCAGCCTGCAATGATCACTAGGATTAAAAGAGGAGGAGAAGAAAAAAATCTGCAGATAAAGTTACATATTGACTTTTAAATTCTGCTAGAATACTTTATCTGTAAGTATTATACAGGAGTTAATCATTATACAGGAGTTAATAATTGGCACAGATTACCTATGGCAAACTACAACACAACTATCCTATTAAGTACCTTCAGTCACTTGTATTCTTATATTGTATTGGGTGAGAAGGAACTTAACAGTAAAAACAGTCCAAACCTACCCAACTGAATTTGAGCAGTATACAAAACAAATAATAGTAGATAAACTTATTGCTATGAAGTATTTTAAAATCAGTTTATCCTGGCTTTCTTCAGTAAATTTAATAAAGATTAATCAAAAAGTTAGTTTTCTAAAGACAGAAGTACTGAATAATGTAGGTAATATATACATAAAATCATTGTCAGATAATGATACAACAATTTTAATAGAAAAGTCTAAATTTTAAATGGAAAACAATTACCTTGGGTTCAAATTTTTGGCAAATCAATGCTAACATTTAGAATCAGACACCTAAAGAAAAAAAAAATCTATTAACAAAAGCAGTAAAACATGTAAAGCCGCAACTTCATACCTTCTTCAACTCTATAAATACAGTAGAATAAATATATTTTTGCACTTGTAGTATTTCCTGCTTATTTTTTATTTCAAATATTCTAGAAGAATTTTGTCAATTTTTTTCCTTCAATTTTGTCTTGCTGCCATTTACTGTGCTGTGAGGAAGCTTTGAAATGGTAAAGCAGGAAAAGGCAAAAAGTAAGAAAAAAAATCCCAATTTAAAATATTTAGGAACTTGAAAAAGATAAATACAATACATTTTTACTCAAGTGATGGAAAGTAAAGCAGAAGGATGAAAACTCAAAACCTGAAAATTAAAAAAGAACAAACCAAAATGAATATATATTTAAAAAAAAAAAAGCCCAGAAATAATAAAAAAATGAATTGTTTCTCATGGAGATACATATTTTCACAAGATCGGAGAGTATTTCATAAGCTTTTTCCAAAGGAAAAAAATTAAAATAGGCTAATTTTGAAATCAACATCCTTCAGGGGACTGAGAAACTCCACATTATGCTAATACTAGAACACAGAAGAATTTTGAATGTGTTACTGAACTACATGCTACACTATATGTGGAATAGACCTAGGTAATAATCAATCAGCACAAATGTTGAACATTCACATATCTGTTAAAAATGTGGAGCCAATAATAATGTACATCCATATGTTCTTTTTAGATGTCATGTAGATTTGTTAATATGCAGATTAGAAGAAAATATATGGTCCAATGGGGAAAACAGAGTTTTGGGACAATGAATTATGGGCTACGCAAGCAAATAGAAGTTATAGTATCTTCTTTTGTAAAAAAAAAAAAAAAAAAATTGCATATCTACAAAGTGAAAAATTAAAAGGTTGCTTTAATTAAGAAAAATACCTACACACTGTCTTCTGGATAAGGGTGTAATACAGTAAACTTCCAGGGGAAATATTAAATCTGTCTGGATTGCCTGAAAGTCCTGAAAAGAGAACTGTCTGTAAAAGCTAACATACTCCACAAATCACAGGCTCAGCCTATATGATCTCTCCCTGCCAGTGGGGCAAAGCAGCAATGAGTGATCAAGGGACAGCAAGTCACTGAGACGAGAGACATTTTCCTAATTTAACTGATGAAGTCATGCAGAAAACCTAACCTGTCGTAGCTCACCAGAGGGATCCTGCTCTCTTCTTCCTTCCTTCTAGTGCCACAGCACTTTCCTCATGCTAGTCCCAGTACTCACATGAGAAGGGGATGTAGGTGGTTGAATCACTTCACTTGTGCAGTCAGGCATGAAGTTGATCTCACAAGAACATGGCAACTAAAAACAGTGGGGACCACTCTTATAATGGGGAATCCAACACGTCCCTGTCTCCCATAACATCCTCATAGGTAAGCTTAGGAAGTGTGGGTTAGATGAGTGAACAGTGAGGCGAACTGAGAACTGGCTGAATGGCTGAGCTCAGAGGGTTGTAATCAGTGGTGCAGAGTCTAGTTGGAGGCCTGTAACTAGCAGTGTTCCTTAGGGGTCGGTACTGGGTCTGGTCTTGTTCAATATATTCATCAATGACCTGGATGAGGGGGAAAATTGTACCCTCAGCAACTTTGCTGATGATACAAAACTGGGAGGAGTGGCTGACACACAAGAAGACTTTGCTGCCATACAGTGAGACCTGGACAGGCCAGAAAGTTGGGCAGAGAGGAATCTGATGAAATTGAACAAGGGCAAGTGTAGGGTCCTGCAGCTCTGCAGAGAGGGACTTGGGAGTCCTGGTGGCCAGTAAGTTGACCATGAGGCAGCAATATGCCCACGTGGCCAAGAAGGCCAGTGGTATCCTCAGGTGCATTAAAAAGAGCATGGCCAACAGGTCAAGGGAGGTTATCCCCCCACCTCTACTCTGCCCTGGTGTGGCCACGTCTGGAATACTGTGTCCAGTTCTACATTCTCCAGTTCAAGAAAGACAAGGAACTACTGGAGAGAGTCCAGTGGAGGGCTGTGAGGATGACCAAGGGAATGGAGCATCTCTTTTATGAGGAAAGTTTGAGAGACCTGGGTCTGTTTAGCCTGGAGAAGACTGAGAGGGGATCTCATCAATACTTACAAATATCTAAAGGGTGAGTGTCAAGAGGATGGGGCCAGACTCTTTTCAGTGATTCCTAGCAACAGAACAAGAGGCAATGGTCACAAACTAGAACACAGGAAATTCCATTTGAACAGAATGAAAAATGTCTTTACTTCGAGGGTGACAGAGTACTGGACCAGGCTGCTCAGAGAGGTTGTGGAGTTCTGTGGAGATACTCAAAACCCACCTGGATGCGTTCCTGTCCAGCCTGCTCTAGGTAAACCTGCTTTGGCAGAGAGGTTGGACTAGATGGTCTCCGAAGTTTCCTTCCAACCCTCACCGTTCTGTGATTGATTGATTGATTGATTATTCCAATGGCTGATTGTTCTCATTGTGAAAAATTTTCCTCTTGTGTCCAATTTTAATCTCCCCAGGAGTAACTTCTACCCATTAACCCTTGTCATTTCCATGTAACTCCTTTTAAAAAGGAAGCTTCCATCTTCTTTAAATGCTGGAACATGGTAATAAGCTGTCCCCTAAGCCTTCATTTCTCAGAGCTGAACAAACCAAATTGTCTCTGGCTTTGCAGTCCCTTGATTATCTCAGTGGTCCTTCTCTGGACTCTCTCCAGCCTGTCCACATATGAACTGACAGTTTTGACTAACTGACTCACAAAAACATGAAAAATAAAGAAACCGAGAGCATTAGCGACCCTTCAGAAAAACTACTAGGCACAGACCTGTCTGGTTTAAATTATCATGTAAATTAATCCTAGCTAATTCACAACAATAAGAAAGAACATTAAACAATTATTGAAGCAGTAGCACAAGGAGTAGCAAAGATTACAAACTAAATGATCAAGGGGGTAAGATATGTAGAAAAGGCATATAATATAAGATCATAGAGAGCTCAATAAGACCTGCTTTCAACCTGTGATAACAAAGCAAATCCACTCACAATCTGTCCCTGGTGGGGTGCGAGGCATGGGATGAAATCAAAATATGCTATGAAAACTTAAGTTTTATTCCATTGTTTTGAGATAACACCCACAGCATTTTCATAAGTGTTTTTAGGAATGGAATAGAGCTCATTTTCTCAAGATTTTGCATGTGTAAACAGGTCTAAAAGTACTAAGTTATTCCAAAAAAAGGATTCATGGAGGACTGCAATAATACAAATCTTCCTTTTATTTAGTTCATTAGGAAAACTAATCATGACGAGATTTTAAGATAAGTGGACAGAAATCTGAATCCAAGGCAGATCGCCTTCTGACATACTCTTCATTGATTGCCTATAGTTCTTAGGCAGACATTATCCAGATCTAGAAAATGCTCAATACTATCCTAATTGGTAGTAGACTAGAGCAATGGTTTAACAGGAAATCAGAACACTTAGTGCTGTGATAGGAACTTCAGAAAAAAAAAATAAATAAAAAAATCATGCTACCCTCATAAAAATATTTTTTTTTTCTTGACCAAATACTCCTACAAGAAGCAAAATATTTTAATGTGATTTGGTTTGGTTTATTTTGTTGTTTTTTTTTTTTTTAAATGATGCATTTAATTAGGAAAAGAAATGTTCTGATATGTCAATTTAGGTGGGAAAAACCCCCAAAAGACAAGGAAAACATCATACTTGAAATACCAAGTAAGATTATATATTGCCTGTAACTAAATCTTCCTTATGTTTGTCAAAAAATAAGATTTATCTCATTTTCCACAGCTACCTTCTGCTTTTAATGCAGATTACATATCCTAGTTATTTCTCAAATGCTACATTAAAAAAATAGATGATGATTTCCATAATAAGAGACAAAATACTTTCCCACATTTTGCTAATAATCGCTTTTCTAAAAATGAAAAAAATCAGGTTTATAAAATCTTTCTGGTCTTTAATATACTTTAAAAAAAATAATTAAAATAGGAAAGAAATTAAACAGTTTTAAATTAGAAAATACATCTGTATTTCTGTAAAACAGCAAATACATCTGTTCGAAATATCAGGTTGTGTAATTCAGTGTAGATTATGTTTTGTGGCAAGAAGATTTCTGAAATCAAAAGCAGGTGAGAAATTAGACTGAAGAAAAAGCTATGTTTTCCATTAAAATTATACTAAATGGGCTTTCTGTTTCAATATATTCCAATGCACCCTTAAAGAAAGGACCAAATATGAATATACGCTTTAAGTTAATTGTTTGCGTGTTTTATTTGTTGCCAGTTGGAGCAACGTTCCTTAAACTAAATCTGTTTTTTTTCTTCCTTGAGAAAATTGAACCGGCTATATTAAAATTATTCTTTGCTACTGTTCCCTGGTCAACAATAAAAAATACAGAAATAAAAATACAGAAAGCAACCATACACAATAACTTCAGCTGAAAGAACTGTAATGTTTAATGTTTGTTATTCTCATCTAAATGAAGAATCAGTTTGGGTTTTTTTTTACAACAGTTACAACAGCATATATCATAAACCCACTGACTGATCCCAAAATATGCCTTATAATCTGTTTTTCGATCTAACCATGTAGAGAATTACAGAAGTAGTAGTCCAGCTGAAGAATTAAATTGTAAAAGTCGGGGGGGAGAAGGTCATCAGCTGACTAAAGTACAGCATGGACCAAAGAGAAATGCCATTTATGGTTGATTAGATCAAACAAACTGCAGTGAAATTCTTATATTCGCAATTTTGCATTCAGGTTATTTGGGTTAAAAGTTCTGAAGCAAGTAATTTAATGAATTCGGAATCAAAGTGTTATGGATATCTCAATGTAAAGTGCTAGATACTTCAATTTTCCTTCCCAGTAAAAACAAACACAAATATAGGAAATGCAGGAAATTCAGATTTCTATTTAGTGTAAGTACAACCTAACTTCTGCAGGGAAAAAAAGTTACACCTTCATCCTTATTTTTCAGTTGAAAAACATCTTAGTCCATTTCTCTAAGGAGGTGTGGTACATGTCATAAATTTTGTGTATATACATATAAATGTCTGTGTATATACATAAAAATTCCTTCTTAATTTCTGAAGTTACCACTAATCTGTGGCATGCTGATTTGACCGAGAATACCATTCCTACGAAGTTCATGGAAACAGGCTACTGAAGAGAGGACACAAACCTTTCTTATTTCACGACTGATCAAAAGACAACATTATAAGATTGTTCCTTTTTTTAACATCACAGAACTTTGTGCAAGACATGACTTTCTTAGATGGGTAGGAATTTACTGAGACGAGTCATAAAATTTTCTTTCTACCTAAATTTTCAGGTTTGGTATAATTCTATCAAAAAGGTAGTTAAGCACAAGATACAGAAAGAAGTACTAAGAGACAGTAATATATGAGATATGAAGTTGTTTGATGACAAGTATTCTCTATCCATTAAAAATATATGCTCTCAACCTTTTAAGGAGTACAGAAAAAGTCCATATAGGTCCTTTATGTCCCTCCAGCACTTAACATCATCTCTACTGACAAGCAATGCTAAATATAAAATATGTTAAAATAATAATTTTGAAAACAAATTTTAAAAGTGGTAACCATGCTCATCTAATGATCTTCTGTCCTTAACCTTTATCGTTTTCAATCTCCTGTTCTTCCTGTTAAGCAGATCTTTTCTCATTCTCCTTTAAAATTTTTTTGCATCCCCTCCTTCACCTAGTTTCTGAGTGGTTAGCACAATTAATTATAAGACTACCATTCACATGTAGTACAATTTTTCTAAATTAGACCAAAACAAATTCAGAAGAAAACTATTTATTTTCTTTTCAGCAGCCCAACTCATTTCACCAGTGCTAGAGCAACACCCACCGTTTTCACAGTTTGGAGTGCTAAAAGAACTAAAAGAAATCTTGTAACCTTAAAAAAAAAGAAAATACGAAAATAAGTTGTGGAAGTTAGTCTTCCACTCAAAAGTCCTTAAACCAGGTTGTCCTCACAGCATTCATATCCACCTGCTGACAGCACCTCTTGTCTTGTGAAATCTCAGTGGGGATGCAGCTGCAGGCAATTACTTCTTAAAGTTAGTATTTGACTCTGCTTCTTCCATGACTGTTAACCTTCTGCCTAAGACTTCTTCTAATGAGCTAGTGAAGTCTAACAGCATAAACAAAGGATACTAAGGGTATTATACAGGGACAAAAGGGCAAAACCATTTATGATGTATAACAGCTATGATGTTTCTGTGGGATGGGTCTTTTCTGACAGTTAATAAGCAGCTCAGTCAGGGTCCGCGTGGCCTACCTGGCCTCCATCTCCTACCTAGCAATAACTACACGTATCTTCTCTATGCATCACTGGTCAGAGTATACTTTGAAACTGCCTTCCAAAGATTAAATCACATCTAAAGCTTAATGGTAAACTTTATTCTTAAGGTAATTTATTCCAGAAAAACTTTTTTATTGTTTCACTTAAAATGCTCCCCTAGAAAAAAGATATTTGTTATTTTTCCCCAGACGATATAAAATGCTTTAGTATATTCATCAGTATTATATCAAAGATCAGTAACCAAAGGATTTGATTCAATTATTTACACCTTTTATTTCAAGATATCTAAATGAATTTTACAATGCTTAATACTGACAAAATCACTAGCACACAAAACAAGGAGTGTTTTGACACCAATGAGCAGTATAGCAATTCCCTAACAGTTGCACAAGGTGTAAACTTCACAGAAATAGTCCTTTTGTTGTCAAAGAACTTGACAGTCTTTTTTTTTTCTTTTCTGAGAAAATACAAGTAGTTGAAGTTTTACAGGAAAAGAGCACTCTAGGACCTCTGTTTTCCAATGGTCTCTGATGGGTCAGTAACTTCCTTTAGCCTTAAGGATACTGAAGTCCTTTATTACCTATTACCTTAAAATGAAACATGTGTGTATAAAATCAAGCTTAAAAAATGGTTATAAGTGAAGAGAAATTGTATCTAGCTGTAATCCATGGTAAACCCAAATGAAATCAGATAACATAAAATAAACTGAAAATGCAAACATGGACTACTTTAAATAATCTTAGAAATTTGCAACACCATGTAAGAACCCAACTTAAATATATTTTCAATATAAATTCAAATGAACCTTCTTAATTGACTGAAGTTTAGAAATATTGGTGTATTAACTACTAGAACTGCGGTGGTGTTCAGTTGGCTTTAGTGATTACCTGACTGAGGTGACATTGTGCATTTGAGGTTAGTGTTCTGGTTCTGGCAGGGATAGGGTTAATTTTCACAAGGAGCTGGGACATGGGTTGGCTGCCCCAAACTAGCCCAGCTGGTGCTCCAGACTATATGATACCATCTGTAGTTTGAAAACAAACAATTTTTTTTTTTCTTAATTTTAGAGTACTAGAAAAAAGAAATCTTCTCTTTTGTTATTTCATTGGAATAAACTTTACCTTACTAGTCAGATACAAGAGGATATTTACATTAATTTGACTTCAGGTTTCTGTTTGGTTTTGTCTATGTAGCTTTGTTGAATCACCACCATCTTAAGTTTCTACTAATTTTTAGAACCTTTATACTTCCTGCAGATATAATTTTTGACACTTCCTTTCTCAAAGGAACTTCTATTCTGACCATATCTTTTGATCTTCTGCTCTATTGATGTGTATCTTTGCAGTTTGGCAAGCTTTTATTTGTGAAATACTGAATTAGTCTTGTTAAATTTTCTATGGTAGAATAAAGCTATACAATACATTATAGATAACATTCATAAGCCTACTTATATAAAAAGAGAAAAAGAAATGTTGTGAGAGACAAATGAAGAACACTTGAAATTGAAAGGTAAGAGAACAAAGGAAAGCAAATGAAAGGAAAGATAATAGAAATAAGTAGCCTGAGGATAGAGATGAACATATTTGAATTCTGGTGGGGTTTCATGCTCAGGTACAATCCACTTGTTGAGACACTAGTTGATTTGCATTGTATTTTATTACTATGTAAGAGATTTCTAGAACTTTAGTCTCTATCTCTATATTTTTAACATTTTTTTCTCATTCTTTTCTGCACTCAAATATGTTGTTATAGATGCATTTTATGCAGTAATTTTAAACTCCCTGTATATAAACTAAATTATTAATTTGCATTAGTACATAACTTATTAGTTTTTACATTTACATCACAGATGAGCTATATACTTTTTAGATATAAAGTCATTATGTATAATATCGAGGGTAATGAAACTTTTAAAAGAGGTAGGCATTTCATGTGAATGAATGACTTTTGCTTAATAGTACAAAATGAGGGAAAGAAGTTTAGATGTATATAAAAGCAAACTGTACAGTATACAAGGAAACTTATTACTTAATTTTTCTGCTTAGGATTTGATGTTTATGTGGAAAGTTCCATCAGATTTGTACATACAAGAAGTCTTTAATTTTGATTTGTTCTCAGATGCAATATTGAAAAAGACATCCTGCTGAAATATATCCTTCAGTGAAAGAAGAATCTCAAGCCTTGATTTTCTTTCTGAGAGAACTGTGAGAGGTTGACTGTAGACTCAGTGGTAACTCATCTGTACATGGCTGTCAATTTATTTGCTGACAAGGTAAGAAACTGACAATTTAAATCATCATATATTGATCAGGGGTTTGCTTTGTTTCTATTTTCAAAAGAGTATTTGACTCACCAGAAAAAAATATTTTTTGTTAAAATTACTCATAGTTAAGTGCAGAAATACTGCATTTTAAACATCTGGGGTTTGTAATCAGATTAGATAGATGTCTTCATTCTTCCCTCTCCCCTAGAACACCACAACCCTACACAAACCCCCATCATCAGTAATGTGCAGTAACACCAATAGCCACAGAACAAAACCAGTAAAAAATTCAGTCCAATAAGTTAAAAAATATACCTGAAATATTCATAATTTAAAAGATCTGTTATATACACAAAAACTTATACAAATAGACATGTACATATGAAGGTTTACATATACAGGTGCTCATGGCACTCTCTATATCTACACAGGTAGTGAAGAAACAGGAATAGCTTTGAAAGTACACATGAAATACTTCAGTAAGACCCAGCATAAATACCCAGTTATGTATTCCTCTGTACCAACTGTAGAATCTTCTTTGCTTTTAATATTCTTTTGACACAGGAGGATGTTTTGCCATGGAAAAGTCAAGCTTTTAATTAAGCAGCATCTGTTTGGGAGACAGCAGAGTTGTGAAAGCCAGAGACTGTGCCGTTAAGAGGATGGTTGTTCTACAAAGTATGGTAGGAGGTCCAGTGTTCTTGTTTTCACAGGAGCTTGTAAGAGAAGACATCTACACTGCATCTAATATCAGTTTTCCAGCACAGCTATAGCAGCACAGCATAGCTATAGGCCTTACTAGTCTGGAGTCAAATCTCTTGTTTAATTCAAGACAATGGTCACTTGGACATTAGAGCTGTGTTTTGTAACACTATCTATTATTTGTGGCAAGAATAGCAATTAACACCCCTGGTTTCCTCCTACTCAAGTGCAGCTCTTGTATAAAAAAAGTAATAAGAACTCTTAGAACTGATTTTTCCTTTTTGCCTTAGTTTCCAAGCACTAATTATATGATTAAATGCTTTACTTATTTATTGAAATGACTCCTTGCCTATTCACCATTACCTGCCAGTTAAGTTTAAAGTCTGTCTCAACTGCTTTCCTTTGTTTTCTTTTCTTCATTTTCCTATTCTGAAATTTCTTACTCTTTTCAAGAAAAGCAGATTTTCTGTGATTCTCTGATTTTCTTTCACCACAAAAAAGTCTGAGAAGCCTAATTATGGTGATAATAGACAATGGTTCAACTTACCCGTAAGAAGAATTAGGTCCTCAAATGCATACTATGTCAATGCTAGAATTGGTGTCGTTCTCAAACCTTATGCAACTGTGCATCTCCCAGGCACAGTATTTGTTCTTGTCTCTTTGTGAAGCATGTGCAAAGAGTTGGTGAACCATGAGAAGAAGCAAAACGTGACAGTGGAAAGCACATCTGACAATTTCATTACTAACAGTTATTTTGCAGTCCTACGTCCTCAGGACTCAGATATTTTTCAAAAACCTTTTTCACATGATCTGACCTTGATACAGGTCTGGTTTTGTTTCTCACAGTACAAAGCAATGCCTGGAGTACTGTCTGTAGAGATCCTCTAGGCTTAAACTCAAACTTTGACTCTGCCTTGGAGTAACTAGGGGAGAGGAGCTGCTTGCTATTGCTCTAAATTTATTAAAATTCATTACCCCTCTGCATTAAATTAATGGAGATTTCTTTCAAAGTTCCTCAGAAGACAGTGTTGTGCAAGAAATAACAATGTGATGGTACTGCTTTGCTGTTTTTCGTTACCCTTTTTTTTTTTTTTTTTTTTTTTTGGTTAGTTTTCTTTCTTGAAGGTGGTGCCCTGACTGCTATGCCGAGTGAGGAAAGTGTGTTGGGTGAGAACCCCGGGGAGGAAGGACATCATGCTCAGGGATTTTACTGACAGAGACCATCAAGAGAAATCTACATCTCTTGTATTGTTTGCTGTAGCAAATACAAATACCTCCCCACTAAAGGAAGACTCACACATTCCTAGAATAGTGACACTAAAAAAATATTTGGAAAGGTACAATCTACATGGCATTAGAATTACAAACACTTCAGCTGCATTACGATTTGGTTTTGTCTCCATAGTTTCTAAAAAATGATGAAATAAGGAGAATTTAAATGAGCAATTGATTCACTGATATGATGACTATTCAGAAGATAATCTAGTCATTTTACTGATGGCAGATCTGTGACTGTATACTTATTTATGAGTCACTAGCAGGAGCTGAAAACAAGCAGCTGTTTCAGGTTTTTTTCCTCTTGGGTACTAGTCAGTTTTTTTGATGTGTCTGAACTTCATAAATTATCTCACAGAGACCACAGAAAATGGAGCTCTTTTAAAAGTCTAACTTATTACAAAAGAATACTGTTTACACAAGTATCTGTTGTGTAGTAGAAAAGTCATTATTAACCATGGTTACAACTTCAAAAAAATTTTAAAAAGTTACCCATAAATTTGTATTGCCTCTGTGCTATTTCAGTAGCTTCTTCTCTAATTATCCTGGAGTAGCTTATGGTTAGACATCTGTTTGGGGTCTGGTCTTACTAATACATGGAAATTGAATTTTTTTTCCTCATGATTGTTCTGAAACCACTGAGTACTATTTTTTTACAGTAATGGTTCTTTAATTGTGACACATTGTACAACCATGTTAGGAAGGCTTTTCTTTTTCACTAGTCAATGTCTACAAATATCTGTACACATTGAGATCATAGACATTCTCAAGTGTTGAACACTTTGTTTTCATGAATAATTTTCTAGACTATCCACCACTAATCGTATATTTGACAGAGGACTTTTTGTGACCGTGAGCAAATCATCATACATTTTCATTTCATTTTTCCATTCTGTGAAATGTTGAAAACTGTTAGTTTTTTTCCTATGAATTAAATCTACTAGAATATTTTGTAAGTGGAAAGAAGCTATAAACAGAAAGTGCACGGGGATATTTTTAAATTTTTTAGGTGTAATTGCTTTTGTTTCTTACTTTTTGAAACAACGAAAATACTAGATAAGAGAATATAAGAAATAAAAGTTTCAAATGTGGAAGCCTAAACTCGTTAAAAAGCTGAACTACTGTCTTTTTCCCAATTAAAAAACTAAAATAGAACTTATGCTCCTTAGGTTTTCATCATTGCTGAGAACAGATATTTGGCAACGTTTTGTCAAAGCACAGGAGAAAAAAGAAATTGCCTGTGTCAGAGAAGGTGGGCATAGACTTATCCAACGCCTACTGCTTTCCTACACATCCTTCTGTTCCTGCTAAAGAGGCTGCTGAAGTTTCTCTTCAGCAGCTGTTGCTTCTTTACAGCGTAGGTCTTCTCTTTCCATCCTAGTGCTCTTCTAGCTGTTTAAGAATCAGAGCCTGGCCTGTTCCTCACCATCCTTCTCTTTCCCATTAGCCAGAAATAAGGATAAAATAGGATAAATAAGGAATATGTGAGTAAGAGGGGAAGGGAGAGCTGTTTACTCCAGTATGAATAGGACAGGGCTGCATCAGAAACGGGAGGCTGTTCAGATCCTGGGCCTCTGGGGATGAGGAAGAAGGAAGAACAAGAGGCCAAGCTTCAGGGCTACTCACTTCTTTCAGGTAGAGTGCCCCAACGAACCGTATTGGCTCAGTCCCAGTCAGCCATGCAGCATTTCCTTAAGCACCCAGGACTTTTCTGTGACTCCTGGAAGCCAGCAAGTTGCTTCTCCCAACCTCATGCAGAAAGGATTTCTCCTCTTTCTCTTTCTCCTTCTCCCAACCTGGCAAAGCATATGCTTTTGGCCATCACAGAGTTAATTCTTCTTACACAATAAAGCTGGCTGTAGTACTACTTTATTCAGAAAATAAATGGATTGCTTATTTTGGAAAAACAAATTTGGATTTTTATACAGTTATGCTATTGTTTCTTGGAATAATAGTTTTTTAAACAAAATGCCAAAATGCCAAAATGTCAGAATGAAAAAGAAACCAGGACAGCTTTTAACTGCTTTTAACTTTGTTATACATGATATCGCTATAACTTTATTCTGTATACATTTGAAAAAGAGCAGTTGCTAAGAAATCCTAGGCCAAAATCTGTTGATTACTAGAATATTTATCTCTATAAAGGTGAAGAGAGTCTCCACCCCCCAAAAGAACCCCAATTCTGGAACCTAGAAAAAAAATGCAACCACCATGTATATTTGCATCTCCCGTCACCTACTCTTGGCCTGATTATCCCTTTAGAGATTGTTCCTGTCCCTGGAAAAGATATGTACCCAAGTCCATGGGTACAGCATTCACAATTCTATTGAAGCTATCAGGGCTGTACTTATTGCCTTGATCAAAGAGTTTGGCTGAATATAAGCACATAAATAGCTATTGCAAATAGTCCCTCAAATTTTATATGCACATGTGTTTATACCTCATTAAAGCATTTCCTGTCCTTGAATAGAGGCAGCCAGCTTTCTTCTTTGACTGTAACGGCAACATAAACTATGTTATTGCTGATGTTACTAGAGTTGCTAAAGACTTTTTTATTTCTTTAAAGTGGAGTGTTTTTATAAATGGGACTTGACTGTTTTTTTTTAGTAATAGTGATTTAAGACCATTCAGCCGGAGCTTGGTTACAAAGAACTGAAGTAAAATATAAGAAGGTATTTAGCTTCTGTTTGTCTTTCTTGTCATTGTAGTTTCATATTTATCTTTTTCTCAGATACTACTCATATGTGCTTGGACGTGGGATTTACGATCTAATCTCAGAAAGAAAGAATGAATCCTTTATAGCTTTCTAATCTGTTCTGGTACTATAAAGACGAACCATTTAATATTTTCTGTTAAAGGAAAAGGTATTAAAAACATCTACAATAAACACCCAAAAATTTAAGTAAGTTTATAATTTCTGAATATACTCTGGTTTACTGTAAACTCGTAATTAATTGATTTTTATATAGTGCAAATTTTACTCTCCATAACCGACACAGACACATTTTAGTTGGATAAATGTATTTATTTATACTTAAATATATACATACCTCAGCTGAAAGGTCACTGTATTTAGCACAATATATTTCACTTAAAAAAAAGAAGTAACAGCTAGGTGTAAAATTTTAGCTCTTATTAATAACCAAAATGTTACTTTTACAAATGCACATAAAACTAACATTAAATCTCTTGCAGTGGCCAAAAAATATTGGGAAGTTCACTGTTTCTCTGTAAAATGAAATTCAGCCTCCATGTTAACATATTCCAGAAGCTCTTCAGAGCACTCAGAGTGCTAATTTTGTTAAAGTCCATGCAGTAAATGGTTATGGTACGCTATTTTGTTTTTATTGAAGACTAAGTGGAGTTTAAATTACCCCTCAGACAGATAGCTTCAGGTCCTTTGTTATGTTTTATTATCTTTTTACATAAATCTTTGTCATTTTCTTGCTAAGGTAAAGATAAAGCAGTTTTTATCGGTTTAGAAAGGTACAGAGAAACCAATTCCTGTATATATTTAAATAGCAGTAGATGAGGCATTGCAGGATCCCAGAAAAACCTCAAGAGCCTGGAGATCTTGAGTAAAACTGAGCTGGAAATTATATTCAAACCTTCTGGTTTTTGAAAGATTAAGATGGACAAGAAAGACACTTCCAAAACTGTGGTTGGGACAGTCACCTGAAAAGCAGAACACCTGTATGGAAGCCCAGTTCTCTTCCTGTTTCAACTTAGCACCCTGACTAGTGCTTCTATCAGGTGACCACCCAGCCTACAGTTTTTCTGAGATGGGTCTCTTCCAGACTCTTGTCTTGAAGTTATCTTCCTGTATTTACTGGCATCAAAAAGTTGTACTCCGGTCTTCTCTTGCTCAGGGTAATCCCTGAAATATTGAGTTTAAGAGCAAAGAAACTCTCTATCCTTTTGTCCTTACCTAGCTGCTTAGAAGGCAACATATTTAAAGATGATGTAGAAAGAAAGGTATCTATGCTGTTGCCAAATAGGCACCTAAAACGCCTGTAGGTGCTGTACTTGGTCTCTTTACAAGGTACTGACCTCTAAAGGGCCAGTCTGCATTCATGTGACTGTGGTTCAGGGCTCATGTGCTGTGCCAAAAAATAATAAAAAACATGTTTCCATCCGCATGGCGAGAGATGGCTCAGGGACCTTCTCCTGGTACTGCCTCATAGTGATGTCATATAGCTGTGAGCAGAGCCTCAGGATGCCACCTCACCACCTCCAGCATCATGCTAGTAGAGCTCAACTCAGCTGGTACAACAGCTTGCTGCCATTGAAAGGGAGAGTTCTTCCCTTTACTTCTGTGTTTTCTGTCATTTCTTTTGTGCTGACTCTAGCACTCAAATGATCAGATGGCAAACTCCTTTCAATTACTAAATGACAAGAGAGTTGAGTTGGGAAAAAAAGAAAAAAAAATGGTATTTGTTACCATGTTAGGAATCTGAATTAGATATACAAATAATAAACTTCAAAGCTGGAACAAGAGACAAGGCGACACATCATGGCTGGGGAACAATAGAAAAAGAGGAGAAAGGAAATGAGCCTTTCCCCTTTTCCTCAGCCATAAGTTATTAGCTTTTTTTGAGTTGTAGTTAGATTCCTCTGTAACATGAAACAGCACAGTTCACTTTTTCCACCTCTAGCATCAATAGGTTGCTCTCCACAAAGGAAGTTTAGAAGGACCCAAGATTCCAATATTCACTTATGTTTCAGACAAAGACTGATTCACTGTAGATTCCTTTTGCAGACATTTTACAAAATTACTAAACAACCTAAAGTTCCAGACAAAGGCTGCATCCTACAATGAATTGCTTGATATTTAAAGAATTTTATAATATATTTCTGACCAGATACTGCATCATTTATTCAATGGTGTCCAAAATCAGCAGTCCTTAACACAATCTAACCCGTGAATTTATTTCTGATAGTTTTATATCTAACCACAATATTTGGTTTGATTTTTCTTTCCTTTCATTCTCTTTTATTTTGCCTCTGAAACTTTCTAAGGTCTACCTTGCTGCTACTTTAGAACATGATGCCTTGCAAAAAAAAAACCATAAACCTCTGAAAAAATAACATATTCAGGCAAGGTCAAAAAAAAGGGTGCATGGCTACTTCAAAATCAGAGATTGCATTTGCTGTGCTATCCACAAGTGCAATCAAACCCTATCACCTAAGATTTGCAGAAACAGAATACTAAAAGAATTTCATCCTTCATTCTTTGAAGAGGAGATTAGAAACTTTTTCATTTTACTTATGTCATTGTCAGCACCCAGATAGGAGGTAAATCAACCATAGATGAAATAATAAACAATGCTGATAGGTAATATAGTATGAATTTCTGGTTAATTTCTTTTGTTGTGTTTTATGAATTAATTTTATGGAAAAGGTAATTGATCTCAGAAATGTCTACACTGTTTTGTTTTGTTTTCTAATCATAACAATTTTTCAATTTTTATGAACATGGAGACAAGTACATTAGGTTATGAAGTTGTCTAGCAGCACAGCTATAACCTAGTGGATAGATATGAAGCAGCTTAAACATCTTGAACCATTTTTTACAGAGGTAAATGACACCACAAGAAAACTTCTTTACCCTATAGAGCTGAAAAAAAAAAAATCATGTATTTATACAAATTAGTTATAAATGATGCCTATGTATGAAGTGTATAGTTCAAAATAAAGGAATTTGTAGATTAAAAAATATTTTATTGTCAGAAATACACAAACCCATTTTTTTTTAAAGTACTAAAATTAATATGTCATTCCAGGGAAAAAAGGATATTATGCACCCCATGGAATGTTGGCTGAAAAATCATCCTTACATTGCATAGACATTTTCAGGAACTGAGAAAGCATATGCTTGACTCTCCTCTGCTACCCTAATTTGCTGCGGACACAGCAAAAGGTATCATGAAATAACTGAGTTCCTGTGTGTCTCTGTGTCTCTGTGTGTAATTAATGTAGTTATCTTTTCTGAAAGATGTTAAGGGTTGGAATCAGGAAAACAATAGCATGTAGCTTGATTGTATAGATGGTCAATGAATATTTTCTCTTGACTTTTCAGTCAACCAAAGAAGGGTGGGAGTAGAGAGTTTCCATCCCAAATAATAGTGAGTGTGTGTGTAGATGCGCACACATGTTTGTGTGTTTCTGGAGAAAGTAAGCTGATCCTCAAGAAAGTAAGGCATGATCCTCAAGAAGAATCCGCTCCTCAGATTTTCTGCGGCTGTATGGTTGACTACACAGCGGACACTGTTTCCCCCTGTCTGATCAGTAGCCTGAGAGCAATGTTTAGAAAAGCATATTGATCCTGGAAGCATGTGTACTGGCCTACAAATAAAACCACCTTACAAACTTTTCCCACATGCATTTTAACAGCCAATATCTCATGAACACTGGACTGAAAGGTTAATATTTTATGTTACCCGAAAGCTGAAATTCCAAGTTTACTTGTGGCATTAAAATGGGCTTTTCTAAGCCCTAGCACTTCACAAGGTAATACACCTTCAATCTGTGTTTATTTTCTAGATCTAGCTGGTTTCTACTACTGGTTTTTGAACGAGCTTATTCCCAAATCATGTCCAAGAAAAGAGAAAGTGTAATAAAGCCAATAGTAATCATAATACTATTATCTTAAGGTCTAGTCTCAAGTCCTTTTGACATAAAAAAACCATATGTGTACAGTTAAGAAATTCATTCTCATAGGGCAGAAAAAAATAAACCCTATTTCTTGTAGTTTGCAGGATATTAGATCAGAACAAATAATAGCTTTATCAGTACTTTTTGGCCTTGTAGCAGAAGTAAATACAGCATGAACTGGTCTTTGAGACCCATGTATTTTTCTGATTTCAGCAACAATGAAATGAAACAGAAACAAAAGCACTTTCTGTTGTAAACAACAATTTCTGTCTGAAATGTTATGCCTCTTGCAGGCAGGCTGGCGGTGTCCAGGGCAGGCGTGCAGGTCTGTACTTCTCAGCAAGCATGCTGAAGAGCTTGTGCACAAGCAGCCCCCCCCCCAGCACACCTCTTGCAGGGGCAATTGGGGACAGTGGGGACTGGGTGGGCACAATGGCTTGTTTGCTTGCAAGTGATGAGATCGCATCCTGGCTTAGTACAAGAGGCTAATTAGGTAATTTATAAGTTGTCATTTTTAATTGCTTTTGATAGTATCTTCCAAAAACAAAGTGACACTTCTTGTTTATTTGCGTATTAGACAGGCAAATGCAGCAAGATTGGATTCTTCTGGCAAGAAGGGATGTGCTGCCTTACAAATATTAATGGTACGACAAATGTCTGCACATGAGGACTGAAAAATGCTATATAGACATGGAATTCTTCTTCATCTATTTTTTTCCTCACCATTAGGGTAACTTCAGACTGGCTCAAGCAACTTCCAGACTTTTGTCAAATTCACTGGTTAATTTCATTGAAGGGTGACGAGAACATTAAAATAAAAGTTTCAGATCTTTCATGTTGAAATATTCTACTTTGGGTTTTTCTCACATTTGAAGTGAAAGACATAATAACAGTAAAATAAAAAGAAAATGTCATAGAGGATGAAACAGATTGTTTTCTTTGGCATTAAATATTTTCATGTGGGCTCTTAAATCATCATTGTGACAAGATAAATTATTGACTATTAATAGCAAGGTCTTTTTTTTTTTTTTCTTTCCTCTCCCCTCCCAAATATTCTGTTGTGGTGTTAAAAATAGAAGTAACAGGGCAGAGACAGAGACCAATATAAGTCTTTAACATAGCCTTCATCCTGGCCCACTCCCATCTCAGAGAGCCATAACAATCCATACAGTTTGAGATGTGTAGGCACTTAAGTTTTCCTGTCTGCTGCTCCTTCCCCAAAACAGCTGTGAAATTTAACGGTGTAGGGGTATCTGCCCGCAGGGGTTTAATACATAACTAAATTTCACCTGTAATGAATGCTTTTTGTGTGAGAGGTTCAGGAGGGAAAAGGGTATGCCTTGAAGAAACCAGCTCACATAGATAACCTCCCTAGGGCGCCTCAGGGAAGATAAGCACCTCAAGCAGCACTTCACCATAGGAACATGATTTTATGTTCTCCCTAGAGGGTTCACATCTTTCTATAAACTATAAAAGAAAGCCAGGGAGGCTATTCTGCATATGCTGCATCTAACACTTTTAACTTCCCAAGGTTTTTACTTTCCCATCTGTAAGGTATATTTATGTATCATAAATGTTTAAATACTTTTTATATTTGTCAATTCAGGAGATTTTCTTAAAAAAGAAAAAATCAAGAAATAAAAATTGTATCCACTGTGGATACTGACACTAAGTAAAGAGTAGAAGCGTCCTTTACCACGTAATCTACAGTAATGAGAAAATATAGGCTGTGCATGTGGAACAACACCATAGATAATTCTTTACCTTCTGGCTTTCATCCTGTCCCTCTCTGTGTTGTCAATCCTGAGGCTGGTTCAGGCTGGAAGTGGGGCTATGTGTTTACTCAATGTGAGCATAAAAGGACTCCGTTTGAGTCCTTCACTGACTCACAGTCCTTCATAACCTTGGCAGGAAATGGACACAGGAACACGTAATCAATCTCACAGCAGAGCTTTGGTTGCTGATGATCCAGGCATCTAGGAAGTTGCATTAGTCACTGAAGGTCCAAATTCTCTAAAAGACTGGTTATCCCACTGTAGTTTGTTTTAACCAAGATGGAGGAGGGGCACTGCAAGGTTATTTCCAAGTTCCCACTCAGCTGTCTGCACACTGCTGGCTCTTGTGTGAGCAGTCTTCATGCAGCAGAGGCCCTTTGGAATCGATTTCCTCCCTTTTGGCACAGGACGCCTGGCAGCAGCACTTGCTGATATCAGCTGCTGCCCTTTCAGGGCCAGGCAGATGGCATGTAAATTCCCTTAACCTCACAAATGGATCTGATGAAAACTCCCAGCTCAAGAAAAGCCCTGTTGATTATTGTGCTGCCCTTGCATAGGTTTTAGGACTCTCAGTTTTTCCTGGGGCAGCAAAATCAGTAACAACGAAACACTTGGGAAAAGCACAAGCAGGACAGTGCTCTGCATACATTAGCCCAAAGAGGGCTTGATTAATGTCAATGAGTCTTACTTGAGTCTGTTCCAGCTCACATTGGGCAAGGTAGAATATTGCTTAATCCAAGGCTAAACTTAAGGACACCTGTGCCTTCAGTGATGATTATGGCTGATTTGTATCTGTCATTTAATGCACAGAAATCATGAAAAATAACACCTGTTTCTGCCTCCACATTAGATGACTTGCAAAGGTCAGTTGCTTCTCAGTTGGTCATTAGCTAACTGGAAACAAAACCAACAAATTTTGCCAGGTAGTGTGTCATTTAAATCTGTGTTTTCTTATTTTTAAGCCTAATAGCTCGTTGAAGCTTTAGTTATAGACAAGGCTATGCAAATTGCTCACCTTTATTTCCTGGTGTGACCTACAGCTATGTTCTTGAAAGGGATGTTTGTGTTGGATTAATTGCTGCAGCTCTCAGCATTTCTCACCACTATCTCCTGGTGACAATGTGGCATTCAATCAGCTCCATGATCCTCTGCTGCTCTAATGACATGAGCGTCCCTTATGCACTGCAGATGTCCCGTTGACTCCATTAATTCACTGGACCGGTTCCATCTGCCTCACAAGGCAACCTACAAAAATATTAAAATAAGCCCCACAATGGCCCCACATTTTTTCAGATCCCCAGACATATTTCTCCTTCTGATATTTTCACATAGAAAAGGACCATCACTAAGCCATGAGCACACTTGCATTTCTAAATTTGATATATATTACCATAGCCATTAAACCAGCATTTTCCTCAGTTTCTTTCTTACACATTAATAGCACTAACTTTCATACAGGGGAAACTATATAGAAACATACTGTTTCTATATAGCAAACAAAAAAAGAATCATAAGATTTTTTTTTTTATTTTATTTTTTAAGTTACAGCCTTCCACACTGACTTATCAATTAGGGTGATGGGAAACATGCTGTCACTGATCTGGCAGAGAGATGGCAATAGAATCTTATATTGTAATGAAAATATCATAGAGTCATAGAGTTGTCCAGGCCAGAAGGGACCTCCAAAGGTCATCTAGTCTGACCTCCCCGCAGTCAGCAGGGACACCCCCAACTAGACCAGGTTGCCCAGGGCCTCGTCGAGCCTCTCCTTGAATATCTCCAGGGAAGGGGCCTCAACCACCTCCCTGGGCAACCTGTTCCAGTGCTCCACCACCCTCACAGTGAAGAACCCTCTCCTAATCTCCAGTCTAAATCTGTTCCACTCCAGCTTGAAGCCATTGCCCCTCGTCCTGTCACTGCAGGCCTTTCTAAACAGGCTCTCCCCAGCCTTCCTGTAGGTTCCCTTCAGGTACTGGAAGGCCACTATTAGGTCTTCCCGGAGCCTCCTTTTCCTCAGGCTGAACAACCCCAGTTCCCTCAGCCTGTCCTCGTAGCAGAGGTGCTCCATCCCCCTGATCATCCTTGTGGCCCTCCTCTGGACCCTCTCCATCAGGTCCATGTCCTTCTTATATTGAGGGCTCCAGACCTGCACACAATACTCCAGGTGAGGTCTCACCAGAGCAGAGTAAAGTGGAAGAATTACCTCTCTGGACCTGCTGGCAACGCATCTTTTGATGCAGCCCAGGATGCGATTGGCCTTCTGGGCTGCAGCTGCACACTGCCTGCTCATGTCCAGCTTCTCATCCACCAGCACCCCCAAGTCCCTTTCCTCAGGGCTGCTTCCTAGTACCTCACCCCCTAGTCTGTACTGATGGTGAGGATTGTTCCGGCCCAGGTGCAGAACCTTGCATTTGCTCTTGTTGAACCTCATGAGGTTCACCTGGGCCCACCTCTCCAGCCTGTCCAGGTCCTTTTGGATGACATCCCATCCCTTTGGTGTATCGACAACACCACACAGCTTGATGTCGTCTGCAAACTTGCTGATGGTGCCTTTAATCCCCCTGTCTATATCATTGATAAAAATGTTAAACAGTATTGGCCCCAGCACGGATGCTTGAGGAACACCACTTATGACTGGTCTCCATCTGGACTTTGAGCCATTGAGTACCACCCTCTGGATGTGACCATCCAGCCAGTTCCTTATCCACCCATCAAATCTGTACTCCTCCAATTTGGCAATCAGGATGTTGTGGGGGACTGTGTCAAAGACCTTACAGAAGTCCAGATAGATCACATCCATAGGTTGTCCCTTATCTACTGACCTAGTCGCTTTATCATAGAAGGCCACTAGGTTATCCTTCTGGAATATATGATACAATTATTCATTATCCTTAATGACTGTCTTTAGGAAGTTGTAAGTGGAAAAATAAGGAAAGTGTGACGACATATGCTGCTACAGTTATCTCTATGATGAATCGCATAACAGTCTAAGGATTCAGAGGTCAGAGCCTCGGCTGAGGAAAACAAACAAAACTCATAATAGATCAATATATTCATCTCAGCAGGTGCTGTTTCCTGCTAATTGAAGGTTTTCTTCTTAATATTATACCTCTGTATTTTTTTAAATAATGTGCAATAGACAGATTTTGATGAAAAAGATGACTAGATAAAGATTGCTAGTTTTGTTTTTGTTGTTACATCATGTCCTCTGTAAATGTTAGAGTAATTTTTCTCTCCTTGATTAGTTTTGCTGCACTCTAAAATGTATAACTCTACTATGAAACTAGTAAAATAACAGTGCATAGAATATGATAATTATATTCTTACAGAGTGTCAGAAGAAAGGAATAGCAATCCTCCTGGGTTTGTAATCTAATTTTTTCTGTTCAAATTAATTATAAATGTATTAAATAATTACCTCTTCTGATCTGAGTTTTGTTCAGTATGGTTATTGCTAGTTTGCTGCCTGCAGTGCAAAAGTTTCTATTTGTATTGAAGACAAACTGTTGTGGCATTATAAGTCAACATAATATTTAAAAATCACTTACTGAAAAGACAAAGATAAAATATATCCTGCTACTTTCCCCATTACATATCAAAATACGTTTTTTGCATAGGGAAAAGCACTCTCATGCCATGAGTCCAAGACTCATTTTTTTCACTCACTCCTACAAGTAACAAAATGACTTTTTTTTATAATTTTTGTTTAAAAGAAGCGCCTAGAATTAGGTAGGCAATCAGTGGTGGTGGCAATAATAAACTACAAAAAATTCATCTTCTTCTTGATCTGCTTCATCTTCTGGATCTAAACTCTGCCCCTGCTGTTGTTCTGCATTTCATAAAGGTCACTGAAGACTGTAGGTTTGCCTGCCTTACCTGTAACCATGGGACACATACCTTTCCTATGTCCTCCAATAGAGCTGATGATTTCTTATTTGAAATCTGCTATTGCTCTCTATCAAGTAGACTGGCCCTTCTCCCTATGCTGCCCCCAATGTAATAACAGTCAAACAGAAATAAATAACATCTATGTTATGGTTTTTTGTGGCTTTTTTTTCATTGAACATGCATAGTGAGAAAGTTTATTTTGAAAAGTGACACTGTAGTTATGAAGCATTAAAATCCATCAGCTATAGAAAAACTGACATAAATAGCAGCTGTTCCACATTTGGGTCATCTGTCACTCATCCTGATTCCTTCAGTCACATTCTGGCAGGTGAAAACACTATTCAGTATGCTCAGTCCATGAGTACATTAATGCACAGAAGGAGACAGACAACATTCCGGAATATGATGACTTTAAATGTTATTCCAGGCATGAGAATAAGGAAGACCACACATTTTCTTGCAAAACTCATAGAAAAAATGCAGTACTGCACAGAGCATGAGAAGATATATTCTCCACTAAACTAGTTAGGAAAAAAAATAAGGGGAATTATTATCAGAGTTGCTCAGGAAATAGTATTTCCATTCAAATATTACAAAAATTTGGGAAGGTTTATTTTTTTTTGTAAGAAAACCAAGTCCTTAAATATATCTATAACATTAAAAAAGCCAATTTTCATTTTTAAAATTACTGAAAAATACCTTGCAAATACTAATTTGCATGTAAACTTAATTTATACATAAACAGTGGCCAGGGAATGCATAGAAAATTTTCAGATGTTATATATAAAGGATTAGAGATAGCTGTTAAAAAAAAATGTTTGTAATACCTTCCCTTCTTTTTGTATAGTTTTTGATTGTTGATAAAAAAGAGTGTCTTTTGCCAGCTGCATGGAAGGAAGGGGGACGGAACCCTTTCAGTGCACAGTGCTGTAAGAGTTTACTCAGGCAGTATTTTTGCTACCTATGTTCTGCAAGTAGCTGTCCCATACTAAAGTAAAGACCAGGGGGACAAAGATTCATGTCATATACAGTTTAATATCCAGTAATCACCTGATTACACCCAAACAGACACCTTTATTATCAAATACTCCTAGCTCCTTCTCTTACATCACTTTATCAGTAAGTAGCCATGCTCCATCTTTCCTGGGAGCTCTGACAAATATTCACTCTCAGGACAAATCTTACATGATCACGTCGCTGTGCTGCACTACATTCAGATCTTCAGCATTCCTGCAGCAGTCATGCTATAATTCCCACTTGAACTGAGCCTTCCTCCTCCTGAAGGCTGGAGGCAGATGTTAAGGTTTGTGTCTGCTCTCAGGTCTCCTGGCTTGATATGTGGAGTAGGAAATCCCTAAGTCTTACAAAAGGGGTTGGCATGTCTCAGTATCTGATCCAGAAAGCATATATAACTATTAAGATGCAGAACATGCTTTCACAGTAGTGCACTGGACATGATTTGCACCAACATGTTAAACGTGTTTTAGCCTGTATTAGGAAACAAATTGAAAACAGCTTCTAAGCACGGTTCTTGCTCCCTTCGCCCACAGACTCTGGAGGCTGTGGTCAGTCAATTACACATGCTGTGCCTAGTGATTCTAGATGAGTCACCACCCCGGGTTTTTGACATTACAATCCATCATTTTGGGCCTTTTAGTACTTTATTTTTTGAATCCTTCTCTAACACTAACCCCTGATACTGAAGATAGACCATTTATTTTATTACACTGTAGAATACTATTTACAAAGGGTCAAAATAATTAGTAACTGAAGTGATGAACTGAAGGTAATCATATAGTTATAACTCATTAATAGTTTAAAGCAATACTAGATATTCAATTAATGCTAAGAAGGAAAAAAAGTTATTTTCTGTTCTGAAAAGGGACTGATTTTGGTTTTTTTTCTTGTTAGCAGCTTAGTGTTTATGAAATTTCAGAATATGGCACATCTTTATATATATCATATATATATATATATCATATAGATCTCATATATCTCATATATATTTCTCACATCTTTATATATAGCATATATATATATATATGAGATATATATATATATATACACCATCCCAGGTACTTTGTGAAAAAAAAAACAACAACCAAAATCACACAGGTTCATATTCCTGAAAAGTGGGGTATAATCTTAAGTGAAAAAAACCCCACCAAAACAACCAGAGAGTTTTTACATGTTTCAAATTTGGGCTCAAAAGAAGGGAATAGAATAAAAATGAAAAGTGAACAGCTTCTTAGTAGTTCTAACATACACTGAAAAGGATTGGCTATACAGTGAAAGATACACCTCAAAAGATAATTTTCTCCCATGCCATAAAGAAAATGCTAATAAAAGTTTGACAGGGAATTGGTTAGCTGTTAGCTAATATAGAATTCAAATAAAATACAATTTCTTCCATTTTTATTATAGGTGTTTGGGATCTTCTAATTATAACGGAAAGAATTGACCTAAAATAAGTATTTTTCTCATTTTTATAAAATAAGGAAATATGCTAGGGTATATCACTAAGAAAATTTAGGAAAAAAATGCCTATTATAAAAATTGTTGTGTCATCCATAAACATTAATTCTTCTTATGGTATTTAGTGTTGTTTACTGCTAGAGATGAGATATTAAATTATGTTACTTATTGCAAAATGACAAGTACAATGCATTTCCTTGACAGAATATTTTGTAGAACTGGTTGTTTACTCCGTTCCATTGTTACATTATTGAATTATGTCTACTTTCACTTTTATTCTCCTTTTCTGAAGATTTGGGACATGACACATTCAACTCGATAAAATGTAAGGAATTACTGTTCACACTGTAGAATTATTTATCGTGTTGTATTTTTCGTAGGGTCCTAGTAAAAGGTGTAGCACGTATGCCAGCTGCTATCATTTGCTGTCTGAAATAAAAATATTTTGACTGCTTATACTAGAAATAAGAAGCTTGCTTCCTGTTTTCCCTCAGTCTTCCTAGTACACTTACAATATTCCAGTTAAACTGTACAGCATATACTTTAGATGCTTCACCAGAAAGTAAGGTTAAGTGTCTGTCTGCCACCACAGCATCAACAGTCATAAAGGCTTGGTCACAGCCTAGTATAAGGAAAGCCAGCAAACAATTGAACCACCAGAAGTAAGTTTCGACCTCTTCAGGGAAGACTATTTCCCTGAGAACAAAGACAGACAACTACCATTTGAATCGGAATTAAATTTCTACAATTAAGGTAGGGGCTCAGATAGCTCTATCATATTGATTTGGATTTTGGAAGTGTTCTGTGTAAGATCAATGAGAGACACTGTGGGGTAAATATTTGACTACGCATTTCCAGTCCGAGAGCATGTATGCACTCACTGGCTGTGGTCCATTTGACACAGACCACACATCTGTGACTTAACCAGCATGTAATGGAAAGCGAAGCCAAAGGGAGGGGTGAATTGTGAGCCTGGTGAGAAGCTGGAAGGGTAGCATTTGCTGACAATAAAGCAGATACGGGTATTTTAAGACACAGTGGCTGAAAAATCATTCTGAGGCTTGAGAGAAGTTTTTTAGCATGGTGAAAGGGAGAGGTTTTACCAGATGAGAGCATTCCCGTCACCCACTTGGGAAAATATTTAATGTAAATTATAACAGCAGACATTTGAAATTACTGAAAGTAACAAAGAGCTACCCAAAAGAGCAGAAATTGCACTGTTGCACAAAGGTATCTGATTTATGAAAACAGATGCCAATTAAATGGTCATTAGGAACACACAGTTTTCCTTCTCTCACTTGTCCTTCAGCTTGAAGCAATACCTAACATTGCTATTGTCTTCAGACAGATCACTTGAGAAATAGAGCAATTTATGTAATTTATCTTTTATTGACATAGATTCTGTAATCAACAGACCTATATTAAAGAATTAGTTTCAACATTACATTCATACACAAATAAAATTAGACCTAATAAAATAAAGATAAGCAAATAAAAAATAATTCTGTCACTGGAATGCCAAAACAGACAAACCTTGCTGGTAAAATTGCAGCCGTAAGTGATGTTTTAATAGAGTTAAAAAGAACAATTTAACAAAATGATTTTGCTTTGTCTCAGGAAGTAAGAACACTTAACGTGTTCTTACTTCCATTTTCCACTGCATATCTGGAGGCTATGTTAAAAAAAAAAAAAAAAAAAAAAAAAAAAAAAAAAAAAAAAAAAAAAAAAAAAAGAAATATGTTGTTTAATTGGTTTTATTGCACAGTTTGAAGGGAGAGGTTGTCCCAGATTAAAGATGTATGTATTATTGTGGGTTTTATGTTTAAAGCCACAAACATCATAAATTATTTCCTTTTCTTTCTCAAAATATAATGCAGTCTGATGCAAAGAAAGTTGTGTTTATCAGAATCAATATCAGAGTTTAAAAAATCAAGACCAAGTTTTTTCTTCCAGATTGAAAAAGTTTTGCACAAATGTGCTTTCTGTCTCTGAAATATAAGCATGTGAAAATAAGGGAAAGTGCTGGAGAAAGAAAAAAAAAAAAACAAACAGCCCTGTCTGCATAACTGCAGGTATCTGCAGGTACAAAACCAAGTTGCACCTTTCACTGTGTTTGAGTGTTTGGAATATATTGTATTGTATTGTGACTAAATATAATTTAAGCAAAAAGGAAACATTGAAAAAGTGTCTGCAGGCTTTTTCATCTCTTTAAATCTACTTCATGCATTAATGGGTATACATCTATACCATTTCCTAATGTGCATAATGGTTTGGGACGCACTTATTTGTTCAATATAGTGAAACAGCTCTTCCTACTAGTTTTAATTGCTGAATACAAACATTATGGCTAAATATCTGTGCTTCAGGAAACAGGGCTGTGAGACCAATCATTGCAGTTCCTGTATCTGACATATTTCAGCTCTAGTATGTCAACTCTGTAAATCTTAGAACTGTTTCTTTTTTCTTCTTTTTCCTCTATAAAGCAAGAATATAATTGCCATTTTTATTCCCCGCTCCATAATAGCTGTCATTGGATAATGGAAGAATCAATCAAACATCTTTTCTTCATGTCCCTGCAGCAACAGAACTTTATTATTTTTTACTCCACTGACACTGAGAAGCCTGAATCAATATTGACAAAACATCAAATCTTTTTTAAAAGTTTAGCTATGATATTTCTCAAAACTTAACCATTTCACATCTGTCATAAATGTAAAGGGTGAGGTACCAATCTTGCTTTCAGGTATACAAGTCCTTAACGTAATTCACATCCTGGAAAGGTATCTATAGTGACAACACGGCAATGAGAAAAGACCAAGATTTCAGTGTATTGCACTCATTAATAATTGTGGTTTTTTAGTGTGTTTACAGTGTCTCTTCCCCCTTTCTCTTCTCCTCCCGGCCCCCAGTTTTGTCACTACTGTAAAAATGCCTATACCTACACGTATCATACTGAGGGCACGGAATGAAGGAATGCTTGTTTACATTCAGAAATTCCAACACTTAGTGCTTTTTGAATCTTCCTGTAGAATTCCTCTAGTACCCATCTAACGTGAAGTCCCTTTCAACAGTATATTTCACACTCTATAGGAAGAAGTGACAGTGATGAAAACTTCCACACAATCTGCCAGCATTTCAAATATAAATACCCCATAAAAAGGGTGCTATGCCTCTCCAGCACTCTTACACGCTTATCGGAGCTCATTCTACAGGTCAGGAGTAATGGCAAGAGAAACCCACTACACCTGAGCTGTTGTAACATCATCTCTTTGTACGCTAAACCTCTGCCCTGTGGGCCACGGACGACCTTCAGTACAACCCATCCTGTCTGTGCTGTATTACCTGATGCTCTTCATAAAATGGATTCTTACGTTTTAGAGAAGTAGTAGTAAGTCATATTACTTTTTCTGCTGATTGATTTAGCCAATCTCTACCTGAAAAGTCCCACACAAACACCTCCTGTTTAACTTGATAAGGTTTAAAACAACCAGGCAAGCAAGTGCAGTCTCCCTTGCCATGGGAAGAGATATATTTGATCAAGGGACAAGAACACTCATACGTGTGCACAAACATGTACATCCAAATATTTAACTGGTTGCGCATTCATCACATAATGAAAGGAGAACATTTGTTGGGTGTTTGGTAGATGCAGATTCAGACATTATAATAAAATGTGTATATGTGGCCACAAGGTATAGCAGAAATATATGTGCTCCTACCATGTAGCAAGGAGCTGATTTGCATTGCAATAGCAGTGTGTACATTTAGTTAAATAATGTATACATACAATCAATGACATTGCCCCCCTCAGGTTTTGGTTTGTTTATTTTTCTTTTTTTTTTTTTTTTTTTTTTTTATGACATTGCCCCCCCCAGGTTTTGGTTTTTTTTTTTTTTTTTTTTTTTTTTTTTTTTTTTTTACTGAATGAAAGGAATAGCAGGAACAGAAGTGTCCTTGTATGACTCCTGGGAAGATGGACCTTCTGTTCACTTCCTTATCTAGGACTGGTACAAAATATTCCTTGTCAAAACTCCCAGGTAGGTCTGGTTTGTATGAAGCAAGTGACAAAACCAGCAGAGCATTACACATTCAGCATGCTTGTAAACTGCAATGCCTTAGCTCACATGTGCATTTGAAAAGGTTATCCAATATATTTTTCAGTCAAGATATATAGATAGAAGACTCCAGATATATTTTTAAACCACTGATGGTCTTCATTAATGTACATATTTTTGTAAGTGTGTAACATTTTGGTATCTTCTACTGTGTCCTTAAAGTTTTTCCATAGCCTCCTAAAGTCGATCACAAAAACAAGTAAAAAGGTACTGTCTTTCCCCTGATTAAGACTATCTATGCAACCTGTTCTCCACCAGAATGGCATTCTTTGTCAGGCATGTACAAATGTACGTATTAGAAATTAACATTCAAGGGAAAACACTGTTTCCATGGAAAAACATCCTTTCTCCTTTCACTAGGCACATGGTGCCAACAGTTCCCTCTTTTCTTTGCAATATAGACCAAAAGCTGGCCTTACATCACTGATAGCAACAAAGTTCCCCTAGAATCAAGTTGTCTAGAACAACACCTAAGTGTTTTGAAGGACTGTATCCAGAACCTTTCAAACTTTGCGGCTTCTGGCAAAGATCTTCTGAGTCTGTCCTGTTTCAATCTAAAAGGGTAAATAAAGTAGTTTGTGTAAGGCCAGAATGAACTTATTAAAGTGAATGCTGCAAAGACAGCTTAGCAACCTGAGAATAATTTTTACTTTTTTAGAATGGACAACACAAGAATGTGCTTTTAATCATTCCTTAAGTTGCTCACTCAGGTAGTATTGACTGCTATGTATCATACTTGTTCTTGGTTGAGGTGATTTCATCCATTGTTTGTCAATTTTCTCTGCTAGTTGTTATCAAACTTATATTTACTGAGTTAATATAAGGGTACTGACACAATTTCACTTGCTTAAAATGCAGTATCATACATATGAATTAGTAAGAGTTGCCTCCTCCTTTCTCCCCTTACCTTAGGTATACCCCAAAACAGTATGAAAATTCACAAATGACTAACTCTGCCCCAACACCACCAGCCTGAGAAATTATTTTAATTCCACACAAAACACATCTGTTCTTAGTCATGTTGGTGATATTAAATAAATATATAAATCTTTCACCTGTGAAGGAAGGTATAAAAAATTCTAAGATAACACTGAGAACAACTGAAATTGTTATAGCGAAGTTTATCACACATTTACAAATCATGAAAGAGTACTGACAAGTATGACTTTATTCAGAAGTAGAAAAATTTACCTTATGCTCTATACACCACAACAAAATTTATGACCTTTGGGAAGTCTCCTAGTAGGTTTCTACTCTACTTTTCCATCTTCAGAATGAAGAAAGAAAAGAAATTTACTTTCTTAATTCCATCCTTGCATTCTGGGGTAGAGACTGTGTTTAATTAATATCTGCAGAAGATCAAACAATAAAATTGTGTCCTTGGCTGTATCCCACCAACGCTACAATAATTTAATTACCACTCAAGAAAAGAAGTATAAAGCTACCCATTTTTTAAAGTAACAAGTTAAAGCTGCTGTTACAAACACTAGTTAAAAATATGCTACAATTTGTGCTAATGTTTCTGCCTGAAAGTTCAGTCATTAGAAAGGAAACTCTTAAAAGGCATAGTAAATGATGCAATTCACAAGTAATTAACAATAATGGTGATGTAAATAAGACTCCCTGCAACAAATACAACTATAATGTGAAATAGAGTTTTGAAAGTCAATAAAAAAAGATTAAACCAAACAGGGATATAAATAAAAAGCATGTAAAAAGAGATACCACAATTAACAGATTTTGATGCCATTATGCTTCTGTGTCTGAAAACATAAATTGTTTCATAAATGGAGAAAGTAGCATGATTTAAGCACTTTTGAAGCAGAAAACTCATTTAGCTGTTTTATGAGGTAAAGGCACTTACTGTAAATCACTTCTACACTTGTAGGAGGGTAATATAAATTGCCTTGATAAGATCTGACTGATTTAAAATACACTTCTTTAATAACACTGGCTGAATATAAAGCACCTTATAACTGAATGTGGTCTGAATTCTGAAACTGGGAGTTCATCAGCATGTACAAGCATTTGAAAACTTTTTATTACAGAGATCAAGAGGGAGAAAGAATGAACCATATTTCTACAATATTTACCTCTTTTTTATTACTGTAATTGTTGTACAAAGTTACAGAAAGTCATTTGAAATTACTAAAACCATCAGAAAGGACTCTTCAGTATGGTGTTTGAATGTAGTATACCTCTTTACAGTGTATAAGCACCCAAAACAGAGGCCTATGTGACTTATCAATTATAAATATACTCATCAGGACAGCTTGCTTTGAACACAAATATAAACATACTGAGGAAATGCAACACATACGGGAATATTTTGTTACACTGTGATGGCATACCCAGACATAGCTTATGAATAAGCATGTTATGTAAATACACAATATGACCACCAAAGGGGCAAAGCCAGATGGGTGTAGTGGCACATATGAGACATCCAAGTAACCGAAAGATGTAAGATGAAGAAGGTGGTAAGTACAAGGGACTGCAAACACATAGGGCATGCTGCTGCAAGCAAAGGATGATTGGCAACTTAAAACAATAGAAAATAAACAGTGCAGGGACCAGATGACATCCCCTCTTTTGATAGTATAAAAATATCAGGTATCAGCAATGAAAACCAGAGAAGACAAGCCCAGCTCGGTTTTGATTTGTCTCACCAAGGAGCTCTCAAGCCCAAAAAACTTGACCTTAGCAACTAAGAACCATCAAAGATTCCAGGCATCAGTGCTAATCATATGGCATCATGGTGGTATGTCCTTACACCTAGTTTTAGATGTGTTAAAGGCCAATAATTTTTTATAGATAGTGATGAGCAATAACATATAGAACTGACAACTAGCAAGAAAATTGCTATCCACACATGAATTTAATAAAGTTTTACCATTCAAATTTTTCTGATTTTGGCACTCTTCAAAACAATCCAATCACAGAGATTTCAAATTCCCTGGTACATATATGTATCTACATTCAGATGCAACACATCCAAACAAATGTGTCTCCCTGTTAGGAACAATTTAACTCTTTTCTTTTATCCATGAGATCCACATCTTTGATAAAGGCTATATTTGTTTCTCTTTTCAGGTGGCGTAATAGTAAGGGTGGGTAAGTGAGGTCTGACGGTTTTAAAGCTTGTTTGTACTTCAAAGTAGACCTATCCTTCAGCTACCCTGTTGGTTGACTCCAGTGCTTTGTTTCACACTCTGATGCTTGAATCTTACCCTCAGTCACAGCTACTATAAAGTCACATACTTAACTCACTTTGGTAGAACTACATTCATTTATCTCATCAAAAATACTGGATTATTTTTTCTCATAAGAACAATAGGCTATTCACTTATACTTCTAAACACTCATTATCAGTCTTCACAATAGAAATCTTTTAAGATATAGACCCTTCAGTATTAGCACATGTTTGAAGCTTAAAGAAGTCTCAAAATAACCAGGTTTATTAGTTAAAATGTCATATGAGTATGGAGATTACATTCCAGGTCATTGTATAGCATTGAAGACAGTATAATAAAATTGCTGAAAAACAGTAAGACTAGGTTTAATATGATGGGCAACAGCAGAAAGGAAAGAGAAAGATCATAGCACTTTTAAAAACACACAAATAAATGTAAAAGGTCTATTTCAACACTTTTGTATGCACCTCGTTAGTTGGAAGGACATTGGCTTCACTAAATAGTTGATATTTATAGTATGCCTCCCCAGATATACATAAATATGATTGCTCTCATTTTGCAGAATGGAAGGTATCCAAAGCAAAAAGTTTTGCTTAAAGAGAAAGTTCATGTGCCCTTAATAAGAAGATAGCAAGAAGAGGTTCTTTCAGTATATCAACAGAAAAAGGAAGACTGGGGAAAATGTAGGCCTACTGATGAATGAGGTGGGCACCCTGGTGGTGGAAGACACAGAGAAGGTGGAGTTACTGAATCCTTTCTTTGCTTCTTCACTGCTAAAGATGTCCCTCATGAATCCCAGACCCTGGAGACAAGGGGGAAGGTCTGGAGAGAGGAAAATTTTCCCACAGTAGAGGAGGACTGCGTTAGAGACCACTTGGCCAAACTGGGCATCCAAAAGTCCATGGGCCCTGACGGGATGCACCCATGAGTGCTGAGGGAGCTGACAGATGTTATTGCTGGGCCACTCTCCATCATCTTTGAAAGACATGGAGAAATAGAGAATAGAGAATAGAAGAAATGGAGAACAGGAGATGTGCCTGAGGACTGGAGGAAGGCAAATATCACACCAGTCTTCAAAAAGGGCAAGAAGGAGGACCCAGGGAACTGCAGGCCGGTTAGTCTCACCTCCTTCTCTGGGAAGGTAATAGAGCGACTCGTTCTGGATGTCATCTCCAAACACATTAAAGCACAGGAATTTATTGGGAGAGGTCAACAAGGATTTACCAAGGGTAAATCATGCTTGACCAATCTGATAGCCTTCTATGATGTTATAACTGGGTGGCTGGATGAGGGGAGAGCAGCAAATATCATCTACCTTGACTTCAGCAAGGCTTTTGACACTGTCTCCCAAAACATCCTCATTAGGAAATTAAGGAAGTGTGGGATAGGATGAGGAGACAGTGAGGTGGATTGAGAGCTGGTTGTGTCACAGAACTCAGAGGGTTGTGATTAATGGAGCAGGGTCAAGTTTGAGGCCTGTAACCAGTGGTGTCCCCCAGGGGTCAATACTCAGCCTAGTCCTGTTCAACATATGCATCAATGACTTGGACGAGGGGATGGTGTGTGTCCTCAGCTGACGATACCAACCTGGGAGGGCTGGCTGGCATTCCAGAGGTCTGTGCTGTCACCCAGCGTGACCTGAAGAGGCTGGAGACTGGGCAGAGAAGAACCTAATGAGGTTCAACAAGGGCAAGTGTAGGGTCCTGCACCTGGGGAGGAAGAATGCCAGGCACCAATATAGGTTAGAGGTGGACCTGCTGGAAAGCAGTTCTGAGAAGGATCTGGGGATCCTGGTAGATAATAAGCTATCCATGAGCCAGCAATGTGCCCTTGTTGCCAAGAGGGGCAACGGAATCCTGGGCTGTGTAGGGAAGAGTGTGGCCAGTAGGTCAAGGGAGGTCATTCTCCCCCTCTACTCTGCACTGGTGAAGCCACAACTGGAATACTGCATCCAGTTCTGGGCTCCCCAGTTCAAGAGAAACAGGAAACTCCTGGAGAGAGTCCAGCATAGGGCAACAAAGATGATTAAGGGATTGGAGCACCTTCCTTATGAGGAAAGGCTGAGAGAGCTGGGACTCTTTAGCCTGGAGACAATAAGGCTGAGGGGAGACCCTTATTAATGCTTACAAGTATCTAAAGGGTGGGTTGAAGGAGAATGGAGCCAGACTCTTTTAAGTGGTTCCCAGTAACAGGATGAGAGGCAACGGGCATAAGCTGGAACATAGGAAGTTCCATTCAAATATGAGAAAAAATTGCTTTACAATGAGGGTGACAGAGCACTAGAACAGGCTGCTCAAGAAGGTTGTGGATTTCCCTTCTCTGGAGATTTTCAAGACCTGCCTGAATGCAGTCCTGACCATTGTGCTCTAGGCAATCCTGCTTTAGCAGGGAAGTTGGACTAGATGATCTCTAGAGGTCCCTTTCAACCTCATCAATTACGTGACTTCTGTGACTTAAGTGATAAAGAGCACAGCCCAATTGTTAAGAAGTCTTAGCAGATTTTCTCCCTTTTTGCAAGCTATTTATCTACCTGACCATCCATTCCTCTTCACAGGGAAAATGTTCTTTATAATTAGGTGAGATTTTCAGGCTGTTTTTGTCTGTTTCTGTAGGCTTTGTGAAAAGTCAGACTCTGCCACATGCAGAATTGGCAGCTATTTCTCCATCATAAGATTTGTACAGAATGAGAACATACTATGTGTGCCATATCTTCATTCTGATCAAATATGATGTGACAATACAAAACTTTTCTTATATTCTCTTGTCAGTTCTGGTTTGGGACACTGCCGGAGATGAGAAAATACAGACCTGAATAAAAATGAGGTAATAGCAAAGAAAATACTCAAACGACTTGTTGAAAAAGTTTAGTTTGGATTGGTTTTGAACGTCTGCAATGAGAAACTGACCTTAATTCTGTTGTATCTGTAATTGGTGATGAATACTGAGAAACAAAGTGTTAAGAGCATTATACCATTCATGCTGTAAACCAGGTATACTTTGTGGTCTGCTATGTAGTTCTCCATCACATGTGCATAACCTTGTGGTGTCATTTTCAACTATGTATGTAGGAGAGAGCCGTACTATGCTTAAAAATGTAACCACTGGTTTGGTACAACTGGGAACCATATTTGCTGTGAGCATTGGGGTTCATTTACCGGGCAGCACTGCCATAGTCTAAAAGGAGCTGGATAGGCTAGGCTGAAATATGATGCTTATCAGTCTAAGGTTTCATAGAACTTAGCACATAAATAACAGTAAGAAGACTTCTGAAGAAAGGAAAATACTCAAAACAGCCAGATTATTACTGTGTTTGTAATGAAAAAAAGTATGGGATGGGTATAGGTTCTGTTTTGGTGTAAATTTACCATGAAAAATTGCTTGTATTTGACACTCTTGTAAGCTAATCAATGCATTCTAGATAGCCATTTTATGGGAAAGTATGTACTGTTGAAAACATGGAATGTTCCTCTTATCTATTAAATCAAAATAAAGGTATTTGCATTAGAAACAACTATAAATGATAATAATTTAAAAAAGATCAAAGGTGAGTACTTTGGTCAAAGAGCAGCTATCAAAAACCAAACCCCTGTTATCTAGAGAGACCTGAACCACCTTATTTTGTTTTGGGTATTATACAGCAGATAGTCTCAGAGTTTTGGGACATTTTATATACAATAACAGAGATAGCCTCAACTTTAAAAGTGGACTTTATTAGCTTTAGAAACTTAACATTCATATGTACAAACCCCATAAAAACCCCAAGCGTATTACATGCTTCATGTTCACACTTCAATTTCTCAATGAAGTGTTTAAAACTCTTTGCTGGATCATCTGGTTTTGATCATATTTGCTGAATGTCCCATGGGAAAGTCTACTACATACAGCTTCTACTCCCCTTCCTGACCTACCTAGTTCTGTCACACTGACTTACTTTGAACTGTGAAACCCCAATTGTATTTGATGTCCTATGCAAAATAAATCGATCTATTCAACTGCAGTCTCCATAAAAATCTCCTAGAAAACTCATTGAAAATAGAGTCACTCATCCATTAAATTAAGATGAGAAAGAATAAAGGATACAGCTCTTTGTAGAGGTCTACAGCCTGGTGCAGCTTGTATCTGATTTGTGTCGTTTATTTTGACTGCCTATGACAAGACCACATTTTCATTTTAAGCTCTATAGCACTGAGAACTTTACAAAAACAAACACAAAGATTGTTTTGAAGTCAACGCTTTGGAAGAAACTAGGAAATGCTTCCATAGATCTAAAGCTAACTCTTCGGTTATATTCAGGTATTCTTTGAGACAGAAGATAAAACAGAAAAATATCATTCTTATCATGGCTTGCCTAAATTAACTTTTACTTGCAGACTAAAGGACCCTTGAACTTATGGTTGTGGTAACAAGGAATTAAGAATGACTTTCAGTTTCTTCAGAAACATGAACATGAAATAATGAAAATATTGCTAAAGGTATTGCTAAGATGTATATGCTTGTACGCATAAGTACATATGCATGTATGTATATATATATACACACACAGAAAAAAGGGTCCAGGTTTTATATATACCCAAATCCACACACAAACAAAAAAACTAAAGCATGTATTTGGAGTGCTCTATATAATCATATAAACAATCTTCCAAGGAATCCTCTGATAGAGGACAAAGGTATTATTTTTTTTTCTCTTAAGGAAGAAAGTTAGAACTCTAGTTTCTGTCTTTGCCTGATCATTTTGGATACACTAACCCATACTCTAGCCATGGAATTATTAAGGCAAAAGTTGAATCCTAGCTTTGTTTCCCAGGCAACTCCATGATAGAAAACTGATGTTCTTCTGTAACATTTTCTTAGTGTTACTGAAACATACACAATGCTGTAAGGAGAAAAAAAGATATCTGCATTTATTTCTGGATAGGAACTTATGGAATGTGGTGCAGCATCAATATAACACAAATACTACCCTGATATACTTGTACTAATAGGACTTTGCTATATTGCAGTTCTAATCTAGAAAAGATCACACACCTAAAAATGCAGTTCTAATCTAGAAAAGATCACACACCTTAAAATAAATAAAACAAACAAACAAAACAACAAAAAAACCAAACAAAAAAACCAAACCAAAACAACCTACTTTACTGAATTTGTTCTGTTTTGGTCTTTTTTTGATTGATCAGCAATAGATTGATAGATTGATAAAATGAATATATACATGCTGGAGCATGGGGTATGTGAAATCTAAAATTTTGTAAATATTTGTGCAGCAGGGAGTATTTAGTTGGAAAATTACCTACCTAGAAATCAAAGGGAGAACAAAAATAAATCAACAAACTGCTATCACTCAGTTCCTTTATTGAAACAGATCAGTGTAACTAATTCTTCTTATATTTAACCTGAGTTTAGTCCTTAGACTGACATAAATTATTCTGGTTTCTATTAGGTCTGTGTTAAAGTCTGTGGATACCCCTCTTGAAAAGAATTAAAAGAGATGGTGAAATTAGATGAAAGTAAGAAAGATGAATCCTTGCTCAGTGGTCTTGAAAACCAGAAGATAAGATTCAGATAACTATTGCAAAGATTTTTCAGATTATTGTATCGTAAGTATACATTCATCAGCATATAATAAAAGCTCTCAAAGATAAACTTTTTCCTGTTTATTTGATGGCAGATAAGGTTATTTTATCTGCAAAGCCTATCTATTTAATTTTTTATTCCTTGAGGGTAAAGATTTCCAAGCTCACATATTTTCATAACATTTCCTCTATTCTATTGCATGTTGTATTTTAACTTGTCTTTTGAATTATGTTTTTGATCATGCAATGTGTACTGAGTGGAATTTAAATGAATTCTCTTTATTTGAGCCTGTTCTAGTTCAATTACTATTTTTCAGTACCTGCTTCCTAGCTTTGAATCTTGATTTATTCAACGAATGTTCAAAGAGTTTATAAACAGAAACAATATATGACAGCTGATTTTTTTACAATCTATATTCAACGGATTCTTTTTAGTTGAACTATCTTTAAGTCATTTTAGTATAAGATAAGAAGTAAAATTCTGCTACTTTAAAGTATCTCTGCCATATTAAAAAAGAGCAAGCAAGAAGAGAAGAGAGAACTTGCCTGCTTTTTGTCTAATCCTCTATTTTATAATGCCCTGAGGGCAGTGCATGTTGGGGCACCTCTGAACTAGGGAAGTGCCAGAGCAAGGGAGAAGTTAATAGAACAACTTGCAAGAGACACTGCTAATAAATCAGTGGTGAGAGAAGGCCATTGGGAATGAGGAAGAGCAGATCTTGGTTCATGAGGCAAAAGGATGATAAAAAGGAGAAGCCGCAGAACCTGGTTTGAGGAAAAATGGAGAACTAAATAGCAAGACAGCAGATCACAAACTTATTGGATAAGAATCTTAAGCTTCAAATCTGGGACTGAATTTAATTTCACTATTAAAGACATTAAAAAAGAGGTAAATGTGGCACTCTAAAGCAATACCATACATTGAGATTTTTTAATACCTGTCTTGATACAGAATTTGATGCTTTATATTTTATTGATGCTGCATTCTATTTATTGTTTTCACCTAAGAAAATACTGAAGGCCTTTAAAATATGTGATCAGCAAATATCACACAACCTTTGTTATCATTTCAGAAGAAAAGCATGAAAGGCCAGGATAGGAGGCAAAAGTTAGGACTTTTCTTTTATAATGTGGGATGCTTTGATTTAATTTGGCTTAAGTTTTCAATTCTTTTGATGCTTTATGTACATCACACAGGGCAATGCATGTATTCCTATTGTGTTTTGTTTGGACATTTCCTTGAGGGAGGGTTAAATGGATTTTCATTCATGCGAAAATTACTAAACACAGTCTGAAAAACAGTTGACTCTTTATGAAAAGAGGCACAAAATGACTGAACCAAACAAGGAAAACTTAAAATAATGTTTCTGCTTTTTTGTAATTAAATAATCATATTTTACTCCTATATAACATATTTTATATGTATGTATCAATGTCAACAGCATTTGTCTTTTCCCACAAAGATCACCTGAGCTATAATTTCTGTCCTCTATAAACTACACTGCGGTAGACAAGATTGTGGGGTGGACAGACTACTGCTTCTTTGATAGCCAAGTTGGTCACAATTGATGTGGATTTTCACCAGTAGAGGAGTTATTTCTGTTGCAAACCAGAAAATAACAGAAAGAATGTTCTTTAAGAAATATTTAAAAATAAAATGCACACCAGCTTGTTACTGCTTTCAGAGTTGCCTGCCCTTTGACCACATCTCATTTCCACCAGGAGGTCAGGGAGGAACTTGCAAGAGACCCTTCTGGAGCATTCTTTCCCCAGAACCTGTTCTCTGGGTTTTACCATGAATAAATCTGATCCTATAATATAAGTTTTTACCTTAATGTTACAACAGTCCTCCTTTGGTGGGATTCAGCATGAATATTTTAAAATAATATTGATCTGAGGGAGTATTTTCACTGCTAGCAGAAGTACAGACCTCTAATCTCAGTGGTTTATACTCTTAAGGTTTAGTGGGGCAAGTTCTGAACTCTTCACCCTCTCAAAGGGTCCCTCTCATTATCTTTTAATGGAAAGAGTATCAAGAGAGACTGAATGTTCATAACCTTGCTCAGTGTTAACATTTGTGGAACATCTTTTTTTTTTTTTTTTTTTTTTATAGTTTTATTAAAAAAATTCTCCCCCCAGTCTGTAATTTTAATGAATTGCAATTTAGGAAAGAAACAATTTTCATTTACTTTATATAACATAATTATGGACCAAATTAACCCCACACTAGTCTTAATTACATTTAGTTTCATTTGGCTGATCAAGCAATTAATGTGCCACTGTATTTTGGAAGTAAAAACCAAGTTGTTATGGTCTGTCTTCAAAAAACATGTACTCATCTCAAGTGTAGCCTTGCTAATTGTTAAATTTTTGGAATATTTTTTTTTTTTTTTTTTTTTTTGCAGACTGTAATTAAGAACATTCTCACCCAAGTCTGTGAGAATTCAACTTGACCAAAACCCAAAGAATTTAGTATTTGAAGTGATCAGTCCTTTTTTTCATGTGCTTGATCCAAAGCTTGACGTGAAGTTTAAAGAATTTTATTGATCCATTAAGTCATTCACTGCTATGACTTAGTGAAATGGAAAGGAGCAAATAAATTAGAGAACTATCTCTTCAACTGTATTTCTTTGCAAAATAATAAAAAAGGAAATTCCTCATACTGCACATTTTGGTTTTCTTTAGTTATTTTGGCAGTTAAATAAATATTCCAGTATTAAATTTTAATTGTAATGTGTTATAATGCTTGATGTAGCATCTAGACTCTTGTACTTTTTTCTCTTTCTACCTAAAAAGAGCAAAATCAAAAAAAAAGCTTCTCTGTAACATTTAATCAAACTCTTCAAAACTGACCACTCTAGCAAAGATATGTATTTATCACTGCCAGCTGTTATATGCATATGCATTAATCACAAACTTTATCTCACTTTCAGAAACTTTATCTCACTGTTCTATAATCAGAATAGTTTTAGAAGTCTTACCTGGTGGTATCAGACTAAAGTTTTAACAGCTGAAGATGTGTCACTGAAGCAGGACTGCAGTCACTTAGAAATGGTCTAGAAGTATCTGCTAGCAGAGTGAACAGCTGGAAAAAAATATAGGGAATAAAAAAAAAAAATTGCCAGTGGGAAACAGAGCCTGAGGAGGTGGAAATTGTTGTCTTTCTGGCTATACTTGTACAAGTGAAAAAATGAAAAGGAGGGTGTAGAGAAAGACATAGGTTTCTGCACTGTTTCATGACTACTCTTAGACTGATAGCATAGCCCTGTGTCTGACAAACCATTCCAAGGTAGGTGCGGGAGTCAGCATTGGCCAGGATTGCTCCTGATGGACAGTTCGGATGTCACAGCCTTGTTTTGCAGAGCAACAGAATTTACCCTTGTAAATAGAGGCCATGCTATATCAATGAGTTTTGGGACAGAAAGCAATGCCTGTACTATTTTGTTGGTCATATAGTATGGTCACAGTGGTATATTGTAGCATAGCATAGTGTAACTTATTCAGGATGGAATAGAAGAGTTTCCTTCCCTTTCTAGCCTCTTCTTCTACAAGAAAACTTTAAAAATTATTTTTGCCAAGTCAGCCATTTCAAACCACGAAAAAAAAATCTTTCAATGTGACTTGCTCATAAACATTAACTTCTTGAACATGCACACAAAATTCTAACTCACCTTCAAAGCTCTTACCGCAAAACTCTTACTTGAAAGAACCTCTGAACTCGCACCCAGCCTTGCCAGCTTAAAAACCATCACCTTTCTGCCTGATCCCTTTTGCCCAGAAACTTCTGTTTTCTTTAAGAATGTGAAAAATGTAAAGCAGACGGACAGAAGAGGGCTGCAGGAGTTAGGGAGGCAGCAGGACATGTCAATGAACACCACAACCCCTGTTGATAAGCTAAGCACAATTGAATGGCAACTAGGTTTGGATTAAGGGTAAGAACCATTTACCAAAAGCGAATTCTAGGTATTTTATTATATGACTATATAATACCAGCAGAATTTGGTTTACAGACTTTAAAGAGTATATTTCAGTCCTTCAGGATTTTTGACCCTGAGGAAGCTGGAGGGTAACTCATTTCGGGAACTGCAGAGCTCCATGTTGCTGTCAGATCCAGAGAGATTCTCCTGCCAGAGACATTGCAAAACAGGCAGATTTGGAGGTCAGAGTTAAATTTTATGGTATGCACAAGTTCATAGCATGCATTCCTCCTGCACAAATAGCAAATATCCCTTGATCTTCCTCTACTTTTTCTACCATCGGTTATTAATATAAGGCAGGTTATTCTAGTGGCAGGAAAGAAGAACCTTGCAGAACAGCCAGAATACTATTCCATCTGTCAACTTATGCCACACACTGATTCAAAGTCTCTTGAAGATATTTTTAATACACTGTTGGTAAAACACATATAAATGCACATCTCCTGCTCACTTGATTATTCACCACGTAGCCTAAGTGAGCCAACTAGGCTCCCTCTGGAACTGACAGGGAGACAGATCTGGAAAACAGATAGCATGCAAGATTCTGAACTGGGAGTGATTAAGGGGTCTGGAATCTAAGCTGAATTAATCCTTCAATGCATTTCTTTAATGTACACATATCTTAAGATGTATCTAAGCAAGTTAATCCAACAAGATAATGGGAAACATAGAAAGTAGAGTGAGAAAAAGTAAAGCGTATGGTAGGCTAAATATAAAGATACAATTGAGGAAATTGCTGACATATTTGCAATCAAACATTTACAGTTTTTTCCACTTTTGTGGAAAACAAAACATCTTTATACCTAGAAGTTTGCACCTCTATACTGATATGCATTACTGCCAGATGAATTTGAGGTTTTATTTTGCATCTATTACCCCCTGAGTGAAAACAAATTAATTTTGGAAGGAAACAGTAGTTGCTGATTTTTTAAATAATCTGAGCTATCATCTTTAAAAATAATTCAACAGTTGGTATAAGATTTATTATTAGAAATGAATGCTGAAAACTTTTAATTCAAAATGTGATTAAACTCCAGAGGGAATACAGGTATACTTCAAAGAAGGCCTACTTTTGCTGTCAAGAGCTGCGTTATAAAATTTAGATTGTATATGCTATATATTAATAAAACACCACTATGTTATAGTTAAGGTATTAACAACAGGAAAAAAACTCCAGAAGAGGAAAAAATATTTTTACATCATCATTAATGGCTGATGTAAGGCCATAAAAAGTAAGAGATACATTTTAGAAGGAAAACAAGGAAAAATATATTAATTGATCACTAGAATATTCAAGATCAGATAAGCATTATTACAGTAACTTATTTTTGTACTCTAGTTTCTCATTACCTTTAGCTTTCATAGTAAAGACAAGCATGTGTATAAAATATAGAGGAAATGGTGACAAGCTGAGATCTACGGATTGAATTGAAGTGAATTTGCAAAGCTAATAGCAGATGAAAGAGAAACTAAAAACTCTAATATCTTCCCTGCAGATCTTCTTCACATGCTGAATCATGCCTACAGGTCAGAAGATGAGGGCAGTGAGAAACAAAGTCTTTACTGACCTTGTTCTGAAATGGAGAAATGGGATGGTGAGCCTTGGAAGGTGGTTTTATCAAGTATTGAAAGAAATTGCCACAGAACTGGCAACTCAGCCAGTATCTATGTGGTATCGATGTGCTATCTTTCTGATGATCATCCTAGTTATTTTTCCTCTTGACCCAGCATCCTCAAGCACCCCTCAGTAGTACTGAATGTTTTTCTAAGATCCACCTGTTCTTTCTTTCCCATTCTCTTCAGTTGAGGCTGACTTCAGAAATGGATGCTCATTTTTATCAGAAATTAGCAAGACCCCTGTAGGCAAGCATCAAAGATTCATCCTTTTACTCAGTTTTCAAAGGCTCATTTCATCCCTTTAAAGCTCCCCTCAGGAAACTCTTTACTATCAGAATGGGTCCCATGTTCTTTGCAGTCACTAACATTATTAAACAGGGTCTTGTTCCTGTTAAGAAAAGTAGCATTAAAAGTCCATCAATCAGCATACCTGGAGGGGATTTTGTGATGTATGTCATCATTTAGTCTGGGATGGTATCTTAATCTTCCTAAAAATTCTCAGCAGAAAACTACTTAAAAATATGTTAAAGAGTTGGTTTCAAAGCGTTGGAATTAAATTAGTATATAAATAGCAATTACTGAGATTCATCTAGAGACCAATAATTCCTATTTTGCAGGAAGATGTTTAAAAATTTGACTTTAAAGTTGAATAATAACATTGACACAGACTATACAGCTGAAAACTAAAAAAAGATAAAAGAAAGGCTTTTTTTTTTCCTGAGAAGCAAGTTTTGTATGGTAGTCGTTTTCTCGTGTGGTCTCTAAGCATTAGAGTTACAAAGAAAACCCTTACTATATTTTAATACATTGCCATGTTCCAGTGGTTTGGAAAACCCTTTATATTGTTTGGGTTTTTTTGTTTGTTTCTTTGGGTTTTTTAGGTTTATATTACTGTGAATGAACTATGTCTTTCCTTTGCATCTAGACTTTACAAACAGAAAAGCATGGGGAGTTTCATCCTCTCATTTTATTTTCATTGCATTTCAATTCAAAAACTTCCTGTTTTCTTCTGTTAGCCTCTTATAAAAAGTTAATTCGGATTAATCCACTAGTTTTACCAATGTTTATTTTTGTTTTCTAGAAATAGACTATTTTTTTTTTCTTTAGACACTAGGACATGAATTCAAAAATTCAAATGTTTGTGTCCTTGAAAGTACAACGCATCATGAAGAAACTGAAAATGAATTGCTTACAAATGACGACCACAACAGTACTTTTAAGATCACTGTAGAAAAAGTTCAAAATGCCAGTGGCTAATTGGAATTAATTTTAGACATTTTTTATTCTCCAGTTAATTTAAAAAAAAAAACTTGGGATAACTCCTATGCCTGAGGAAAATAAATATAAATAAATTAATGCACTGAGATGAAATTGCAACTATTATAGAGGAGATTTTTTTTTTTACTTTCTGCTAAAATAGGGAGGTACTCGTGTTTTTTTCAAATTAGGTGGAAAAGCGTAGCTATATTTCTTAAGGCTGCTGTAGATTTTGTGCTGGTAACCTTATATCTTGATAAATGGTTTGTTTATCTATTTGCATATTTGGCATCATACACAGTCATTGCTTAAATAGATTACATTACATTTTACCCAAACTGAATCATTTTTTGCTAATTTGCCATAATAAATATAGAAATCTGATGAAATTTAATTAAGAAAAAAAAAAAAAAAAGAACGAAACATACCTTTTCAGAGCATCTCAGTAGTTTCTGCTCTGGCAGCTGCAGAACTTAGAAGCACATGCCCTTTATGGTGAAACCACTTGTGCAGATGCTATGAGCAATTAGATGCCCAATAGTGACCAACTTCTGTTTCTTATCAAGAAAAATCCCAGTGGCTGGTAATGGAGCTATTAGTTTAAAAAAAAATTCATCTTGTATAAGTCAGGTTTGAAACACCAAACCTTTACTGCACCCGAAGTCAAAACTACTTAGTTAGTGACGATTACCTTAGTTTTCCTATTAACTTAATTTCTGAAATAAAAAAGCTCTTCTATTTTGCTCTTACTGCTAGTTACTATTACTACTAGCAAGGTCTGCTATTATAGTATTCATGACTGTTTTATTCCCCCTTGATAAATTAGACAACACAAAAACTTTAGATGCAAACTGAATTAAAAAATCACCACCCTATAATAATCTTCTCTTCTCCCCCCTCAAGAATTCGTTCAGTATTTTGGAAACATAAATGAAAAAGGAAAGACAGAAGGAAAAATAAAAAAGAGGAGTGGATAACGAGAAATTCTTACAATTATATATATACTGTGAGTTCTTGAGACAGGAGATTTTTTTTGCTGTGGGTTTATATTAATTATACCTAATACATGATTAGGTGCACCAAATCATGGTAAGAACACCAAAGCACTACTATCATCAAAAAGTAAATAAATAAATTTTTAAGTCTTCATGAAGAGCAACAGATAGGGATGCATGACAGAAAATAGCATTAAATTATTGTGGTGAACTAATTTAAGCCACCTGTCACAACTATGAAATCATATATGAGTAGTAGGACCACACACAGTATAATGCAAGTTTTCAACATTTCCTCCTACTAGAGAAAGATGACTATTCAAGCAAAAGGCATGTGGAAATAGGAAACCATTTATTTTGTTTGGTTGCAAAAAAAAAAAAATCAAAACCCCCCATAGATTCATAACAGTTGCTCAAATACAAAGACAATTTCCATTAGCTAATCTAACAGTTTCAAACCTAATCTCATGTGATGTGGGAAAATGTATTTTAATTAGTTTTTTATATAAATTAATTCTGTCTTACTAAAGAAAATAAAAGAAAATGCTGCTCTTTTTCATCCTGTAAAAGACTCTTTCACTTAGGTCAAAATGATTTTTTTTCTACACTTAAAATAGTTTTTCTTTTTACTTTACAGATTCTTATATATATTGCCTTGTGAAATTATTCATGATTGCTAAGTCTTCTCATATTTAGAATAAATTACCCGTTTTTCGGAAACTTTATTTTATGGATATCTCAGCCAACTAAGACTGCTAATGGATTGGGGTTTTAGTTTGGGGGTCTTTTTTGGGGGGTTGTATTTTTTTTTTTTTTTTTTCCTGTATGACAAACTTATTTATATGTCCCAGAAGGAATTTGGACTAATTGGTGAGAGCATGGAATAACTGATGTGTGTCCACTGCAATGTCCCTATTGCTATTACCTATTAGTCTGTCATTTCTGTCACTAATTATTTCTGCAAAGATGAAGAAATATAAATATGTTTTATATCGAATTTTATCCCAGAATGAGGATGGATTTTCAGTTTGAATTCTATCCTCTGAGGGGTTTACATTTTATCCTGTCTTGCCATTATCTGAAAATATAAATGGTCAGATTGAAAATGGATACATCAGATTGTAATCATAGCCAAGGAAGAACACAAAATCACACAACAGTTCTTCCGGTTTCACTGCAAATAATGGAGAATAAACTACTCTCCAAAAGCCCACTGCTAATCAGCTGAACAGCCGTTGACTAGTCCATACAAAAACAAAAATCCTATTTCCTTCTATTCATTTTATTTCATTTGAAATTGTTTTCTAAAATCAGTCAAAACTCATAAATAGTTATCCTCTTAATAATGGATCTTTCATGAATAAATAAATATTTCAAAGATAAATAACTATGTTTACAATGGCAATCCAGTCTACTGAATGAAACATTGGTTGTCACTTATTCACCCATCATCAACATCAAAATTCAATATTTCTTCCTTGCCTCTTTTGCTAGTGTAAAAAATTCTTTTAAGTCATCTGGCTGCTTTAATATAAAATGCCTACACAAAGTGCTTTTTATAAAGAAGTTGTGTCTTGTTTAGGCATAAAACATTAGCTACTAAAATATAGAAATGTACAGAGTTCCTTGTTGTCATAATAGAGACCAAAAGTATACCCCAAGATTTACACTTACACTAAATATTTTAAGTTTCTGATCCTATTAAAATGACCAAATTAGCCTTTCATCTCTTTTCTCCACAAATATAACTTCAGATCCGATACCAAATGAATATTTTATTATATCAAAGTAGATTGAGTTGAACCATTACTACACATTAGAAAATAAATTCAGAAATCGTTGTCACAAGGAGAAACATTCCGTAACAAACAAATTAAAACTGTTGTGTAAATAAGAACTTGTAAATACAAATGATAACAACAAAACATTGTAGATATATGAATAATAATGATTGAAGCATTAAGTGATTAAACTATCTTTTGAGGTAAGTTTACTTTTCCATGATAGTCAGAAACACAGTAATGACTAACCAAGATTATAGAACTCTAGTTCTAGGTACAAAAGAGGAGATATAAAGAAGTTTTAGGGGGAAAATCAATGAGTTAAGGTGTCAATACTGTGAAAGCCTCTTTCCAAATGAGAGATAAAACCTCATGAAATGAAACGTAACTCCAGTAGGAGGAAACAACAAATTTAGTACTATTGAAAGATGAAATAATTTACTGAGTTTATTGTAGTGATGGAAATGCTAAAAATAACTGAAAACATTATTTGAGCTATGTGGGACATTCACATTCACAATGTGCCCTTGTGGCCAAGAAGGCCAATGGCATCCTCAGGTGCATCAGGAAGAGTGTGACCAGCAGGTCAAAAGACATTATCCTTCCCCTCTATTCTGCCCTGGTGAGGCCCCATCTGGAGTACTGTGTCCAGTTCTGGGCTCCCCAGTTCAAGAACAACAGGGTACTGCTGGAGAGGGTACAGCAGAGGGCTACGTTCTTGTGCAACCTGCTCTAAGTGGACCTGCTTTGGCAGGGTGGTTGGACTAGGTGATCTCCAGAGGTCCCCTCCGACCCCATATCATTCTGTGATTCTGTGATTTTCTGAGCTCCTAACTAGAAAATATTTATTAAAAAAATATTTTGCTGGATTTCATTTATAGCTGTTATTTGGTCCACAAGTAGAGGCTTCCAAATGATTTCCAACATGAACTTGCAGCCCAGAAAGCCAACCATATCCTGGGCTGCATCTCCAGAAGCGTATCCACCAGGTTGAAGGAGATGATTCTACCCCTCTACTCTGCTCTCATGAGACTCCACCTGGAGTACTCCCTACTGGGAGCTCTGGAGCCCCCAACAGTCATGGAACTGTTGGAATGGGTCCAGAGGAGGGCCACGAAGATGATCAGAGGGTTAGAGCACCTCTCTTATGAACAGGCAGAGAGAGTTGGGGTTGTTCAGCCTTGAGAAAAGGAGGCTCAGAGAACATCTTATCGGAGCCTTCCAGTACCTAAAGGGGGTCTACAGGAAAGCTGGAGAGGGACTTTTTACAAGGGGATGTAGTGACAGGATGAGGGGTAACAGTTTTAAACTGGAAGACAGTAGTTTTATATCAGATATTAGGAAGAAATTCTTTACTGAGAGGGTGGTGAGACACTGGATCATGTTGCCCAGAGAAGCTGTGGATGCCCCATCCCTGGAAGTGTTCAAGGTCAGATTGGATGGGGCTTTTAGCAACCTGGTCAAATGGAGAGGTGTTCCTGCCCATGGCAGGGCAGTTTAAAGTCCCTTCCAACCCAAACCATTTTGTGATTCTATGATTCTATGATTTTTATATATTCTTAACAATTTGCTCCTTAGAGTTTATTTTCTTAGGATAGCAGATCCAGTCTCTTAAGAAAGTAGGGCAAAGCTGCTTTGATCTTAGCTCCAGAATAATTTACTATTTCAATTTGAGATACCTTTATTTTGAAGATGTTTCTAAAATCTAACGGTTATGACTATTCTCTCTCTTCAGTGACTGAGTAGTTTTACTAAGAAAGCATGTTGCAACGAGTAGACTTCAGAGTCTCAATAAATAGTTTGAAATCCTCTATATGACCCCTAACAAAATTTGGCTGTAAAAATATGAGGTAGACACTTTATTGGCTCACATTTTGTATGACCTGAGTAATTCAGTCACTATTTCATCACATGAAAAGGGACATTAAAATATGCTGTTAAAATATAATCTACCCCAGTGCCAGTACACTCTCTTGGTACGTTTAACTTTCCTCTGTTTCTGTGACTTTGACTAGAGGAGGCTCTGATGAATTCCATCTGAGCCTTTTCACTAGATTTTGGAAACTAGTTCTATTTGTTCCTGAATATAGAAACAAATCCCAAAACTCTCTTCCATTTCACTCTTTCATGGAACAAGTTAGGAGGGCTTAAATTCCCTCTTACAACAAAGAAGCTGGTACCACTGTAGCTGTTTTGCTTTCTAGGTACAATAGCTGAAATTAATTAGGAGCCCTTATGTATTATTTCCTCCTGGAGTAATGAACAATTTGGACACTTGATTTCACATCAGTTTATCATGAAGCAAATGCTCTGATCTGGTCCTATTCTAATCCTGCTCATCTTTTATCATCAGAGTCTTAAACTGTGTTGCCAGAACTTGGGTGGAAGGCACCCAGGGAGGGGCTGTAGGTTGTAAAGCTTTGGTAGACTTTGCTGAGAGCTATGATCCTTCAGAGTAAGCTATGAGGGAAGGCTCTAGTGCAGGAACTAAACCTCACTGTACAGGAAATCAAGACTTTGCTTCTGCAGAACACAGTGCAGGAAATAAATGTGTTTTAAATTATTATTGTGAAATCAAAACAAAATCTGCATTGTGCACTATAAATACATTTTTCTTCAGTTTTTTTTTCTTCATTTATTAGCTCTTTTATCTGATTTATAATAAAAGGTCTAGTTTTGGGAAAAGAAATGTCTTCAGTACTGTGCACTCAATGTGCCTTTTTATTACTTTTTGCTTGCATCCTCAGGGCTCTGTAGTCTTCCTTGATTCTGCCCAGGTTGTGGCTTGCAGTGGCATTCATGCCCACATGAAAAGGTACAAACAGACACTAGTCTGTACTACTGACAAATTGTGACAACCTCTCAGCAACATCTCAAACCTTAGTTCCCAGGAGGCAGCATACCTCTCATGACTCCCTGTCAGGCTGGCAGATGGGCATCTCAGTGGCCCTTAGTAGAGCCACCCTCTAAGATGACTAGTTTCTTTTTGTAGTATCCACTGTGTGCTGCTGGTACAGTTTCTCCTGGCAGACCTTGCTCATGGGTGTCTACAGCTATCAAAGCTTTATATCTGGTTTTGGTTGTAATGCTGGAAGGTGGGGATTGAAGAAGTGGGTCACCAGGGTCCAAAGTACCTCTGTCTCTGTGGTGTCCGCATGGTTCTGAACTCAGACTATCTCTGTCTCAGCTCTCTAATACTGCGCAGCTGTTTAACTGTTTTCTGCAAGTCAGCTACCTGACATAACACATCATCAACCTGTGTGCATCTTTTGCAAGTACTTGCCTTTTCTCCAGGTGTCTGGTTTGAGAGAGAAGAGAACCAATTCCTCAGACTATCTCTGTCTCAGCTCTCTAATACTGCGCAGCTGTTTAACTGTTTTCTGCAAGTCAGCTACCTGACATAACACATCATCAACCTGTGTGCATCTTTTGCAAGTACTTGCCTTTTCTCCAGGTGTCTGGTTTGAGACAGAAGAGAACCAATTCTCTTTTCAGTAATTTGACTTTTCAGTTAAGCCTCTTCTTATTTTCTGAAATTAACAGCACATTCTTCAGGCAGTGTCTGCTACCAGAGTGATAAGGTCTGATATTTACAGTTAATACCAAGGAATAGTATGCAGAGAGGCTCTTGCTTATTACAATCCCCATAATGACCAAAGTCAGTTAACATGCCCTGTTGGAGTTTAAGAAGTAGGAGAGCATAGACAAGTCACACCTGCAGGGAGGAACAGACTGAACAGGTGACCCAAAACTAACAAATGAGGTATTCCATCCCATCTGCATTATGCTTAGTATAAAACCTGAGAGTGGGGATTGAAGAAGTGGGTCACCAGGGTCCAAAGTACCTCTGTCTCTGTGGTGTCCGCATGGTTCTGAACTCAGACTATCTCTGTCTCAGCTCTCTAATACTGCGCAGCTGTTTAACTGTTTTCTGCAAGTCAGCTACCTGACATAACACATCATCAACCTGTGTGCATCTTTTGCAAGTACTTGCCTTTTCTCCAGGTGTCTGGTTTGAGAGAGAAGAGAACCAATTCTCTTTTCAGTAATTTGACTTTTCAGTTAAGCCTCTTCTTATTTTCTGAAATTAACAGCACATTCTTCAGGCAGTGTCTGCTACCAGAGTGATAAGGTCTGATATTTACAGTTAATACCAAGGAATAGTATGCAGAGAGGCTCTTGCTTATTACAATCCCCATAATGACCAAAGTCAGTTAACATGCCCTGTTGGAGTTTAAGAAGTAGGAGAGCATAGACAAGTCACACCTGCAGGGAGGAACAGACTGAACAGGTGACCCAAAACTAACAAATGAGGTATTCCATCCCATCTGCATTATGCTTAGTATAAAAACTGAGAGATCAAAGGGTCAACCTCTTTCTTCAGTGGCTGGTGTCTGAGGAGGAATCTGTTCATCTACCTGTGATCCTGATTTGTGCGGTCCTGAATCCATATTTGGAATCCAGTTCCTGTCTGTCACTGAGTGCAGTCTGGGACTTTCCCAGTGCCTGCTGGTGACGTGCCCATCATACGGGGAGTTCAATATGGTTCTGTATAGACTTTGTAGATTTCATTATTTTCTTGTTAATATTTTTTGTATTTAATTTTCATTATTTTATTATTAATATTTCATTAAAGTAGTTTATTTTCTTTTTAAACCTGTAATTTCTCTCATTCTCTTTATATTCTCTGGGGAGAGAGAGAAGGGAGAGAGGTTAAAGAGAACATCTGTCATTTGATTATTGGCCAACCTAGCCTAAACTATGACAGATTTACTGGCACCCAACATAGGGCTCGACTGGGGCTCTGAGAGATCGCCTGAATAGTTCGAATTCCAGCCTGCTCAGTTGGGGGTATTGGATTTTTCCTATGAGAGCCTTCAGGGGTGGGAAGGGTCTGGGCACTTGTTGCAATCTACCATCCGTACTGAAATCTCTTACCTTAACAGTTCTATCTGGTTGGAGGTGTCAGACATTTCAGGCACTTTCTCTATAGAAACACCAGTTTTAACTCTGAGGCAAATGCCAACTATCCTGGCAGAGACCTAAAGTACTTCCCTTGGCTGTAGGTCTAGAAGCAGGTTGCATGGCCTTTCTCACATGCCCTTCTGTGTGAACTGCCATGCAAACTGTGGAGCCCTCTCTCTGCACCCTCTCCATCCCTGTTGGCACTCCCTCTTCACAGCTCTCTATCCTTTAGGTCTCTTCCAACCTGGTATTTGATGATTGTATGATTATTGTTATACTGTTTAATTGTTTCATCCCACTTTAGAGAGTAGACTGGTAGAACAGTAATTTCCTATACTAACTGAACTTCAATTTACTTTGAACCATCTCTAGTATATTATTATATATTTCTTTTTTTAATATTACTATAACCCTCTCATGGGTAAATAATTTTGCAAAAGCAAAATAATTATTTAGAATGTTTTTAGTTTACTTATACTTTCTTACATGAACAACAGCTTCTGGTGGAAAACAGTACCAAATGGTAGAAAAACACAAATTATTTTGCTAAAGGAACTGAGAGCAATTTGTGTGTGTGTATGTGCTTTAGCAAATATAATGAAGAAGCATAATTACATTTGGTCTTGAAGACTTTCATAATGGCAATACAAATCCTGTCAGATTAACTAAGTCCTAAATTTTGATGTCTCCCTAAAGTGAAGATTAAAAATGTCATATTCCTAATATATTATGAAGCATTGTACAGATTTGCATTGCCACAGGGCTTTGAAATAACCTGAGAAAAATTAATCTGAAAATTGGCTCATCACTCTTATCAACATCAGATTATAAATCACAGAATGCTTTGTCAAATTTTTTAACACACTTATGGCACATATTTATTTAGAATAAGTTCTTTTGATTCCTAACATATGGACTCACACAGTACTGAAGCTTTGCGATTTAACACTGGCTGAAGAATAATATGCTGACCTTCTAATATCTCTCATCTGCAGATATCCACAATGTATTTTTAAGATCACGGATAAATTAACTATTCTGTTTAGAAGACAGATGTCAATAGAGAATAATTCTTTGGCTACACAAATTTGTAAACTATCTGGTTAAAAGCTGCATGTCAATAACTGATGTGCTGAGTTCCAAGGCATTACAAAGTAAAGCATCTGTACATTATTTAAATTTTCTCTACAGAGAGCATCTCTATGAACATCATAGGAAAAAAGGCTATAAGGATGTCCAGTAGTGAGACAGTAAACCAAAAAAATTGAACTTGAAATGGTGAATTGAACTTCATTCTGTGAAATGGTGCCAAAAGTAAATGAAAAGATTTGATGACCAAGTATTTCAGCAATTTTCTTTATTTAATATGGAAAATAAAACCTGGATTTGGTTCAGATATTTCAGTTATCTCTATCATCTATGTTAGATGAATTAAAGCTTCCAAACCACTCTGAAAAATTTGTGGATAATATTTTTTCAAAACAGTTAAGCTGATCAGATAACAGTCAGTTTGAGGACTTACAATTACAGACAATTTTGACCTTTGACTTACTAAGCAACTCCCCTTTACTAAATTATTTATTGACTGCAATTCTTTCCATTGGTATCAAAGTACTGATAGAAGGATTTGAATAATTATAGGCTGATTCAGGTGAATATGTGACTATTTAACTATGATTTGGCTTTCAAGACTCTCTGATTTATACTGCAGTGGAAGTATCACAAGAACAATTTCTCTTACATGGATCTGGTATCTGCTTCCTCAGAATGAGTGTTAGTGAAATGTTTTAAGGTAAATTGCATGACTAACATTGAATTGATTGATTTGGGGTTCAATGGCAATATTATGCCTGAATGACTGCTTCTCACATTATTGATCTGACTTCAGTGAAAATTTTCAAAACTATTCATTTCTCATTTTTTTCAATAATACTTAAAAACTAATTTCAGAGCCAGAAAGAGGTAAGAAAGCATCACAACTGCTATGACTAAAGTCACAGCTAAATGTGAATAGTCAAAATTGCCCGTTTCAGAAATTTTGAAGAACAGAATGTATTTCCTCGACATTTCCAAATAGAAAATGGTTCTTTTAAATCTCTCAGACCATATACCAACACAAATATTTTTATAAACAGGTGCAAATTATGAACCTTTCTGTAAGAACTTGCACATATACTTAGTATTGTTGACACTGTAAGGTTTACCGTATGTGCAGCATTCATAAGGTATGAATGATAAATGTTAACCTTATAGATATATCTGCAAATACCAATAAAGAATTACATCTAAAACTTGATTGTGGTTGCTTCAGGGCAGGCAACAACATTTTGCTGCAGTATATTATTATTATGCCTGCTTTTCTCTGAGTGGTCTTTAAAATGAAATGCAGTAAACCCTAAAAAAAAGAATAAATATTGGATTTTATTTGGTATCCGTTTCAATCCTGCTGTTTCCTTTATGGTCTTTGTAAGTTACTGTGCTTAAATAAAAATGGATCATATAATCATAGAATGGTTAGAGTTGGAAGGGACCTCAAAGATCATCTAGTTCCAACCCCCCTGCCATGAGCAGGGACACCTCCCACTAGACCAGGTTGCTCAAAGCCCCATCCAACCTGACCTTCAACACCTCCAGGGATGGGGCATCCACAGCTTCTCTGGGCAACATGATCCAGTGTCTCACCACCCTCACAGTAAAGAATTTCTTCCTAATATCTGATATAAAACTACGGTCTTCCAGTTTAAAACTGTTACCCCTCATCCTGTCACTACACTCCCTGATAAAGTCCATCTTTCCTGTAGAGACCCCCTTTAGGTACTGGAAGGCTGCTATAAGATCCTGTCTGAGCCTCCTTTTCTCAAGGCTGAACAACCTCAACTCTCTCAGTCTGTCTTCACAGGAGAGATGCTCCAGCCCTCTGATCATCTTCGTGGCCCTCCTCTGGACTCACTCCAACAGGTCCATGTTGTTCTTATGCTTGGGGCTCCAGAGCTAGATGCAGTACTCCAGGTGGGGTCTCATGAGAGCAGAGGGCTAGAATCATCTCCCTCAACCTGCTGGCAAGCTGCCCCAGCTTCTGGGGGAAGCAGCCCAGGATATGATTGGCTTTTGTGTGAGCGCACATTGCCAGCTTATGTTGAGCTTCTCATCAATCAAGTCATCCTCCTCAGGGCTGCTCTCAATCAGTTCTCCACCCAGCCTGTGTTTGAGCTTGGGATTGCCCTGACCAATGTGCAGCACCTTGCACTTGGCTTTATTGAATTTCATGAGGTTCACACAGGATCACCTCTCAAGCTGATCCAGGTCCCTCTGGATGGCATCCCTTCCCTCCAGTGTGTTGACTGCTCCACACAGCTTGGTGTCATTGGCAAACTTGCTGAGAGTGCACTCAATCCCATCGTCCATGTCACCAACAAAGATATTAAACAGCACTAGTCCCAGTACCGAACCCTGAGGAATGCCACTTGTCACTGGCCACCACTTACACATTGAGCAGTTGACTGCAACACTCTGAGTTCATCCAGCCAGCCAATTCCTTATCCACCAATTGGTCCTTCCATATATCCAAGTCTCTCCAATTTAGAGACAATGATGTCATGTGGGACAATGTCAAATGCTTTACACAAGTCCAGGTAGATGACAGTTTATCTTCCCTTATCCACCAATACTGTAACTCTGTCATAGAAGGCCACCAAATTTGTCAGGCCCTTAAATGAAGCCATATTGACTATCACCAATTACCTCCTTATTTTCCATGTGGTGTAGAATGGTTTCCAGGAGGATCTGCTCCATGATCTTGGCAGGCACAGAGGTAAGACTGGCTGTCTTATTTCCCTGGGTCTTCCTTTTTTCCCCTTTTTAAAAATGGGGGCTATGTTTCCCCTTTTCCAGTCAGCGGGAACTTCACCAGACTGCCACAACTTCTCAAATATGATGGATAGTTGCTTAGCAACTTCATCTGCCAGTTCCCTCAAGGCCTACAGATGTACCTCATCAGATCCTATGTATGGACTTGTACACCTTCAGATCCCTTAGATAGTCTCAAACCAGGTCTCCCTTCAATGGGCAGTTCTTCATTCTCGCACTCCCCGCCTTTGCCTTCTACGACTTGGGCAGTGTGCCTAGAGCTCTTGCTGTTGAAGACAGAGTCAAAAAGTCATTGAACACTTCAGCCTTGTCTATGTCTTGAGTGACCAGGTCTCCCATTTCCTGTCAGAGAGGGCCCACATCTTCCCTAGTCTTCCTTTTGCCACTGACACATCTATAGAAACTTTTCTTGTTGCCCTCGAATGGATCTTCTGCAAGTTTCACTTTCTGTATCTCAGTCACAAGCCATGATTCAGAAAGATGGAGATTTGATGTCTACTAACGAGGGCCCACATCTTCCCTAGTCTTCCTTTTGCCACTGACACATCTATAGAAACTTTTCTTGTTGCCCTCGAATGGATCTTCTGCAAGTTTCACTTTCTGTATCTCAGTCACAAATAGTTGTTCAGAAAGATGGAGATTTGATGTCTACTAACTTAGAGGCAATGATGTGTTCACATATCTAGCAGATGTTAACTGCCCCAAAGCTTAATTTATTAACCATTCCTAATAAGAACACTGGTTAGGTGTATCCTTTATTTTAAGCATAAGCTTTGAAATCATTGCCAAAGTCATAAAACTGTGAACAGAAACTTGATGGCTTCATTTAATTAAGGGGTCAAGAAAGGAGGTGATAGATCTTATCCTTTGGGATAACAACAGAAGCAAAACAAATTTAGAAAAAACGAATTCCAGCTAACTCCAAAGGTTTGTGTTTGAAGATGGTAGAATACTTCAAATTCTGCTCCAGAAGACGACAGGAAGTTACTCAGAGCCCTGGTGACATGAAAATGTTCGGTACTGCAACAGAAATGCTACCTATGGCAATCCGCAGTGGTTCCCTAAGTGAGCAATTTTTATGGCTATTTTTATTTGCTTTTGTAGGCTTCATTGTAGGCTTGACAGGTGCAGAAGTTAGTTCAGATAACTTAGATCAGGGATAGCTCATTCTATTTTGTTTTAAGCATTATGAAAACAATAGTGTTTTGTTTAGATTTTCCAATAATAATTTATAGGTATATGAAATTGTATTGCTATGAAAAAATATAAAAACCAGAAACAAATAAAAAAGCCTAGTTCCTTTCAAAGAACAATGTATTTTAGCCTCACATTCTATTTTTACTGCATGCATGAAATGAAAAGGTTATTTTTTTCAGACAGAAACCTGATACTTAACTGAGAAAATCTATCATCTTATGCTTATTCTGGGAATATGGTTTTTAAATTGTACCCAAATGGGCTAGTGTTATAGTTTCACAATCACTACCATCAACAACATCAATCAGGTCTATTCTTATACACCATTCTTCTAATTTGTGTTATTCAGTTTTTAATGTATTTATCATTTTCAAATGAAGGATACAATAAAATTATATAATCATTAATATAAACAAGGAAGAAAACCAGTAAAATTGTTATGAGAAACAATTAATTTTTCGAATCACCAGAGGAAATATTACATCAAACTGGCAATTAGGTTTAGTTGAAACCTATTTAGTATTAGTTGAAATACTTAAAATACTTAATTACTAATTATTTTGTTAAATACCATTACTGATAAGCTCAAGACACATTTGATGACATAACACATAACAACATTTTAATCCAGATGAGGAACAAAATTTGCCTTCTCCTACTGAGACCACAGATGTGTCTTTGGCAACCCAAAATGCTTTAAGTGAACAGGTTAGCTTGAATTTCCTTTAGAAAATGTGAAGAAACAGCTCCCCACATTTGCCAGCTGTATCCTTGGTTTGAAGCTTTCTTCCTAGCTGAGACATGTCTGCCACCTATTAGTTAATGAGGACATCTGTCTCCATGAAATATTCTGCTTTGATCCATTTCATTGGTGGTTTTTTTCCTTAAATAATAAAAAAACCCACAACAACCCCAGCCTCCAAACTGAGGATAAAAGTCCACATCATTGATATCGACAGAAGCATCTCTCATAAGGAGTAAGTGACTACAACTTCACCACAGGAAATTATTTCTGTCCCATTGCTCTCCTTGGTTTAATAGGGGAGGAACAGGAGTGTTAAACAAGTTGCTTTACACCATGGCTGGAGAAAAGGAAGAATTGTTTGCACAAAGTGTCACCTCTTGTAGAGGAGAGTCAATTATGCTAAATATATGTACGAGGCCCTTTGAGATAGTGCTCCTCTGAAGTCTAAAGTCCAACAGGTAAGTTTAAACTACATGTAGTAAGAGCTGAGGAATGGGTTAGAATGAACTAGAATAGACAGTGGGAAGCAGTAGCTGACTATAATACATTTTATTTTGCTTTACATTTTACAAAGACATCTGCTGTATTCAACCCAGTGCCAACTTTTCAGACTAGATATTTCTGGTTTATAACTATTTATTTGGTGTAGCAGCACCAGGGTATAGAAAGCCTGTCCGTGAAAGAACAATCCATTATGATGCAAGCCCAGATACAACAAATGAATAACTAAATATACTGCTAGAGGACTTTCAAACTATGTAAAGGAATTCCATCCAGGCCTTATCCAAACAATACCAAAATATATATTTTACAGAGATGGAAGATTAATTTACTATTCCATTAATTATGAGCCTATTTTTAACATAGCAGACAATTATATTTAAATGTACCGCATATTTGAGTGGGTCGTGTTGTACTGGATCAATGCAAAAAAACAGAAGCCAAAACCCACCCTAAATCCTCACTTTGAAGATATTTAAATTAAAATATGATTAAACAAAATGAATCTTTAACTTGATGGAACACAGTACACTAATGATCATTCTAATCAACACCAGAAAGGTCATTTCTTTTATAGAAAGGAAAAAGGTTAGTTATATTAGAAAGCAGCAAAATATTTTTGTACTAATTAACAGTATTTCTGTGTGCTTCCATACAGGGCAATCATCTTGTTAGATGGAATGAAAAAATGTGTTGATTACATCCTGGATAAAGTTGATCTAATATCTGTTCTGTAGACTTACTAGTCCAAAACAATTAATATACACATATATGTGTTTATATATGGCACAGTGATTAAATGTATTTTTAATATATATATAATATATTATACAGAATGAATATATAGAATAGTATACAGAATGAGAGAAGAACCTTCCTGTAGAGCCAAAGTACACAAGAAGCACGATAGTACAATAGGCAATGGCGGAGAGTGATTTAGCAGCAGATGAGAAGAGGCTGCTAGAGAAGGGAGTGTTTGCAGATGAAATGTTAAAAGATGTAAGTTTTGCAGGAAGAACTACTACAAAACTCAAGAAGATAGAGCAAATTATTCCATATTTCTGGACATGTTAACAGGGAGGCCAAGAGAGGCAAATTTGAAATTAGCATGAGGTACAAACAAGTTGATTGTGAAAGCAGTAGGTGAAGAAGACTGGGCACGGCCATCCAGCCAGTTTTTTACCCAGTGAAGAGTACGCTTGTCTATGCCATGATTCACTAGCTTCTCCAGGAGAATGCTGTGGGGGACAGTGTCAAAGGCCTTACCAAAGTCCAGGTAGACAACATCCACAGCCTTCCCCGTATCGAGAAGGTGGGTCACATGGTCATAGAAAGAGATCAAGCTGGTCAAGCATTCCCTTTCATAAGTCCATGCTGGCTGACCCTGATCCCTTGGCTGTCCTGCACTTGCCATGAGAGCTCACTCAAGATGATCTTCTCCATCAACTTTCCTGGTACCGAGGTTGGGCTGACAGGCCTACAGATTCCTAGATCCTCCTTCTTGTAGATGGGCATCACACTGGCCACCCTCTAGTCGTCTGGTACCTCTCCTGTTGACCAGGATTGTTAATAGCTAATGGAGAGAGGCTTGGTGAGCTCTCCCGCCAGCTCCCTGAGTACCCTTGGGTGAATCCCATCTGGCCCCATAGACTGATGCGTGTCCAGGTGCATAAGCAACTCATTAACTACTTCCTCCTGGATTATGGGGGATTTGTTCTGCTCTCCAATCTTACCTTCCGACCCAGGAGGCTGAATACCCTGGGGGTAGCTAGTCCAAGTATTGAAGACGAAGGCAAAGAAGGCATTAAGTATCTCAGCCTTCTCCTCATCCTTGGTCGCCATGTTTCCCCCCACATCCAGTAAGGGATGGAGATTCTCCCTGACTCTCTTTCTGTTGACGTATTTATAAAAACTTCTTTTGTTGTCCCTTATATTAATGGCCAGGTTGAGTTCCAGCTGGGCTTTTGCCTTCCTAAATTTTTCTCTGTATAACCTAACAAGATCTCTGTACTCCTCCTGAGTTGCCTATCCCCTCATCCAAAGGTGGTAAACCCTCCTTTTTTCCCCTAAGACTCATCAAAAGCTCTCTGCTCAACCAGGCCGGCCATTTTTCCCAGCCTTTAATTTTGCGCCTCATGTGGACAGTCTGCTCCTGGGCCTTCAGGATTTCCATCTTGAACAGCATCCAGCCTTCCTTGACCCCTTTGCCCCGCGGGATTATCTCCCAAGGGACTCTGCCAACCAGGGTTCTGAACAGGTTAGAGTCTGCCCTCCAAAAGTCCAAGGTAAAGGTTTTGCTAACCCCCTTCCTTACCTCACTAAGAATTGAAAACTTGACCATTTGATGATCGCTAAGCCCAAGATGGCATTCAACATCCACATCTCCCACTAGTCCTTTGTTTGTGAGAAGTAGGTCTAGTGAGGTGCCTCCCCTGGTAGGCTCTTTTACCTGTTGTGTCAGGAATTTATCTTCCATACACTCGAGGAACTTCCTAACCTGCCTGCTCTCTGCTGTGTTGTATTTCCAGCAGATATCCAGTAGGTTGAAGTCTCCAACCAGAACAAGGGCTGGCGATTGTGAGACTTCAGCCAGCCACTTATAGAATGCTTCATCAACCTGCTCATCCTGGTCGGGTGGTCTATAGCAGACTCCCAGCACAAAATCACCCTTATTAGCCTTCTCCTTCATCCTTACCCATAAACACTCAACTTCATTATCTCTGGAATCTAGCTCTATGCAGTCAAAACACTCCCTAATGTACAGACCCACACCCCTGCTTCTCCTTCCTCGCCTATTCCTTCTGAGGAGCTTATAGCCATTCATCACAGCATTCCAGTCATGACGGTCATCCCACCATGTTTCTGTGACGGCAACTACATCATAGCTGTCTTACTGCACAATGGCTTCCAGCTCCATCTGTTTGTTGCCCATGCTACTTGCATTAGCGCAGATGGGCGCTAATTGAGCTGGGGTCCCAATTTCAACCTCATCCTTGGCCCTTTACTCCCAGGCTCATTACCAGTGGGCCTGGTTTTATCACCTTTCCCCTTCGCTTCTAGTTTAAATCTCTGTTTATGAGCTTTGTTAACTCCTGGCCTAGTACCCTTTACCGCTTTTGGGATAGGGTTTTCCTGTTCTTCGCAAGAAGAAATTTCTAAGCTTCTATCCCTTTTCTCAAATGAAATGACAGAGCAGTTTTTAGAGTCCTCACTAATCCAGCATCCTTCAATCCCTGTCATGCTACCCCTGGGTTTAATCCTGACAGGCCCAGTTAGCTCCCCTTCCCCCCTCATATCTAGTTTAAAGCCCTGTCAATGAGTCCTGCTATCTCCTGCTCCAAAATACTTCTCCCCTTCTAGGACAGGTGCATCCCACCTGCCACCAGCAGGCCAGGTATCTCGTATAGCTGCCTATGCTCAAAAAACCCAAAGCCCTGCCAATAACACCAGTCCTGGCACCACAAGTTGACCTGTTGCCTCTTCATCTTATTTTCCTTATTCACAGTTGCCACTGGAGGGATAGACGAGAACACAACTTGCATTCCTGATCCCTTAAGCAGCTGTCCCAAGGCTCTAAAATCTCTTTTAATTTATTTTGGCCTCCTTCTGCCCACTTCATCGCTACCCACCTGAAATACTAACAGGGGGTAATAATCAGAGGGATTTACTAGGGCTGGAAGTTTGTCCATCACATCCCTGACACATGCCCCAGGGAGGCAGCAGCCTTCCCTGTGAAGTGGGTCAGGGTGGCATATTGGTCCCTCTGCCTCCCTCAGTATAGAGTCACCTACAAAAACAACCCGTCTGCTTTTCCTTGTGGAGCTAGTAGTGGTGGCAAATCTATGGTGACTTGTTCTTTCTGACTTCTCTAGCCTGAGTGCACTGTCCTCCTCTCCAACAGCCAGTTCCTCCTGCAGGACCCCATACTTGTTCTGCAAGGGTAACTGGTAAGGTGGGGATGGCCAGGAGGGGACTCGCCTGCTTCCCCGAGCAGGGACCTGTTTCCATTCCCCCCCTTCTCTGAGATTACCTCCTATTGCTTGGTGACACGAGGGGAGGGGGTCCTCTGATTTATGTGGGGCTTCAAACCGTTCCCTTATTCTCAGGGAGTGGGCTCACCAGTCAATTTCTCTCCTGCAGTCCCTGATACTCCTCAACCTCTCCACTTCATCCTTCAGCTCGGCCACCAGGTTGAGCAGATCATTCACCTGTTCACATCTGATACAGATGCTGTCTCCACTACCTTCCATTGCCAGTGCCAGGGGGGCTTGAACTTACCTTGTACACTAGTAGAGGCTCAGTGCCCTGCTGTACAGACTGCAGCCTCCTGAGGTACATGCCAGGGCACACACACAAGCACTAGGTACTATCCCTGTGCTAGTCCCTGCCCTCCCTGAGGCTTCTTATCACCTGGTGGCTTGATCAACTTGGGGTGGTGGTGGCTCTGCCCAGGCTCCCTCAGCAGCACCACCCACCAGCTGTCTGCCCCAGTAAAAGAGATCCCAGCTTTCTAAGCACAGAAGAAGGGAGGAGTAGAGGATATGGAGCAGGTAACTAGTGAAGGCACTGAGTAAGTGTCCAAAAGAGTATACGGGTCTGAATGAGAAGGGAGCGTGAGGAGAACTAATGCCAGCTGCACAGAGTGCTGACAGGGAAATTAACTGAAAAATGCTCTGTAAAAGAAATGAGTTAATGAGTTAAATAGCAACTGCAGCATTGGCTGAAGTGGTGAGAGAATGAGGCAAGGAGGTATACAAAGCAGAGAACTGTGAGGAATTTAGCTAAGCTTACTTGTTAAAAATGAGGAAAGACCAAGAAAATTTGCATAAAGAAATAGCCAAGTTGTAGTAGAATCTCACATCACCTATTTGATTCTAGTTTGCCTTTCCTGACTACATACACACATAAAGGAATGAGTTTTGCTGCAAAAATATTTTCAAAATTTGAATACTTGGTCTGTCACTAAGATTTAAATAACCACAAGACAACACCAACTCTTGTCAAGCTACCAAGTGCATTTTGGGTAATCAAGGAGAGAAAATAATATATTATCTAGGCAAATAGCCAAGAATAAGCGCATATTCCACCGACACCTTCAAATTAAGACCTATCCTCTTTCTAAAAGAAAACTCCCTATTAAATCACAAGATATTGGGCACAATAAGAGAGTTAATCAATGATTATGTTGCCTGTAGTATACAGATGATTAGACTAGATCACTCTGGTTTTTTTACCTACACCAGTGGAATATCCTCCTGTTATTTTAAGCTGAATAGGAGTTTAAGCCCTGGAAGAAGTAAAAAAGATTGTACATTTTTTTTTCATTTTAAATAGAGAATAAACTACAAAGTGATGTACATTTTTCAGTGTTGATTTGAGCATTGAAGGGCTAAGCAATAATAATCCACTGTTTATTGTTGTTCTTGCATTACATTCTCTAACCATTTGCTTTATTCAACACACATTAACATAATAATGGTGAGATTTTAATCCAAAATTTCCTCTGCATCTCATACACGAGCTTTAACAAAAACTGCATTACAGCTGCATATGCTACAAGTGGCTAAATAGAATTACAGGAAAACAGTGAGACTAATTCTATTTATATAGAGAATATCAGACATAATGCTATTTATTCAACAGAACTGGTGATGGTAAAAACAGATCTCTAAATAGAAATTAACTTATTGTTTAAAACTGAAGATGTGTTTTGTCACTTGTTAGCCAGTAAGCAGTTAACAATAATAAAATTACTTTCATCTGAAGTCAGAATTATGCTGTGATTTTTACAATAATTTGGTAATTCACAGCTGACTAACCTATGTTGGTTTACACTGCTGAAAGAGCTCAAAATAGACATCATATGTCAATAAAATTCATCGTACCTAGTCTGATAAATTACAACTGTTATTACTTATTTGCACAGCAGTGCCATTCTGCTGATGTTGAGGTCTATGAATATTCTCCTGTAGCATTCTATATTCCGTTTTTATTCAGTGTATTTTTATCTTCCTGCCTTAAAGGTGTGACGAAAAATTAAGTCTTTTAAATCAGTGGCAACATTTTACATTAGATTTCTAAAAGCTAGACCAGTACATTCACCTATTGCTGTCAAAGGGAAGCTAGGGGACAAACACAGCTGCACTAATGCTGTTTTTATATTTAAAAACAGTATATTCAACAACAAAGGACAGAGTAGCAGGGCTTTTATTACATACCAACTTTAAAAATGAATTCTAAGAAAAATCGAGTGTCTTTTTCTCTCCTCTTCCTTAGAAGAAATACACCTTTTGCCTGCCTGGGAAGAAAAGAAAAAAAAAAAAAAAGAAAAAAAAATAAAAGGATGCATCACCTGGTATGATTTTAAAGAAATGGAGACTATATTGTTGGCTCTACACATTTACACATTTCACAACAGCTAAAGGCAACGTTCACGCAGAAAGGGACTTCTCCACTAGCACTAAATGAATGAAAAAGAGGGAGTCAATCTCCAGAGCCAGACTAAAAGCATATCAGAGAATAGTTTACTAGAGATAAGAGGGGTTGAAAATTCAGTTTAATAGGTCAAAAGGTAGGAAGAAACAGCTCTTAGGCCTACTGAGCTTTCAAATAAAACTGAAGAAGGATCAGTAGAAAACTTTTTAAGCAAAAAACAAATATCCAAAACAGAGAGAAAACACGAAAGGCCAGAAAATAGCCAGAGCATGAGAATGAAAGTTCAAAGAAGTAAAAAACCAAAGCCAGCTTAAGACTTGATCCTGATAAATGTGGAGCAACTGCAACACCAAGTGGGCCCAGACTCTTCAAATTTGTTTACACATAACATTCTCATGCCTGAGTGCAAATTTTAACAAGATTTAAATGCTTCTTTACATTGCAAAAATCTCTTAAGCTCTCCAATTACCATTAACTTTTACTATACAACATATCAATTTGACATAGGCTTTATATTTAATACTTTACTATCCTTTCTAGATTAAATAATTGAAACAAGAAAAAAACAAACCCCAAACCCAGAACATACTATCATTGGGAACCCACTGCAGGAACAGAATTGTTATTAGAGGACAAAAAAGTGCAAGGTCATTCAGTATTGGTTCTGTCATTAAACATTCATCAATGGCAAGTGATAATATCTATCTATACGGTTTTATCTTAGATGAAACTGTGACAGCTCACTACATGGTTTCTGTAGCTACAGTAGATACTATTTGTCCTTCATCTTTATTTTTTATTCCAGTTACATTAGGTATGCACTCTCTGAATCAGTCCACAGAACAAGTTACACTTTAAATAAAATTACAAAATACACCTCAAGCAAATTTCTGAGCCCAACCATATTCTTTACCTGGCTGATAATACATGCTGTTTTATTCAGTGTAACAAATAAAATAACATAAAAGATGAAACCAAATACTTTACTGTATTGTTGGGCATAGCTAGTGTACCTGTCTATATGACTTGAAGTAGTACATTCTAAATAAAGATATTCTTTGGGTGTTAATTTTAGTAAACAGGAATGGTCCTAATCCCTTTTGGTTATGATTGGTTTTACAGTTTAGGAAATAGTAGTACCTACCTGTTGAAATCAAGGTCCTTCTCTTCATAATTTTGTTTATAGAGGTTTTTCTTCATGATCCATTAAATATGAATTGACTTTGAAAGCCTGAGAATTTTTTTTTTAATCCAAAAATGACAGAAAGAAACCCGAGAAGAGAAGGGAAGTAGTTCTCAACCAAAATTAATTAAGGTCATTTGTTCCATGGGGAAATACTGAGTGGCATTCTTCATTATCTCACCCAAAAAGCAGCTAATCTGAGTCACCACTGGGAACAAGTCTAAGCTGCAAAATCTAAAAAGCTGATTTCAGCTTTATTATTATTTGTTATTTTATTACAGTGTTTTGCACAAGATAATATGAAGCAATTCTGTTTGATAGAATTGCTCTGACTCCTTCACAATAGTACTAACCTGAAGCTACTGGGAGCTTGGAAAAGATGATCTTAGTAGGTCAGCAAAACTCAGGCTCATATCAATAGCACTGCTGCATGGCAGCACATAACTCATATCTAAACCTTACTATATCCATGATTTAACAGAACCAAGGTGAATACTTTTCATTTTCTTAGTCATGTTTTTTATAAAGAAAACATTGTTGATCAGGGAATTACATATTATATACTAATTTGCCTACATGCTGAGCAGTCAATGATAAGCCTTCTTCATATTCTTTGTACATTAAAAAGGCCAGTTGTGCACTTATTAGACCTCTCGTGACAATAGGCATATGTAAGCACAAAAGGAGAATAAACTATTTTTTCTAACATGCAGTGCAGATGAAGGTCATGGTCTGTGTTTTCTCAGACAGAGATCTGCCCAAGTTGTTAAAATGGCAAGTTAAGTGAGTACAGCCTCAGATCTCAAAGGAATGAAACATATTTAAATATTTTGTATTTTGAAAAGAGCTCCATTAAAGAATATTCTGAGTTAGAATAAAGCTGAAGATGAATTACAGTTGGTGGGAAAATTTGATTTAGCTAGTTACTACAGAAGGCTTGGTAGCTGGCCTATCAAAGCACCTTTGAGATGCATGAGGGACAATAAGGATCACAGCAAGGCAGTGAGGAGAACATGGAAGGTAAAAATCAACATATAAAGTTGAAGATCTCTTGCCTGGCTTAAGTGATTACAGTATAGGAGAAAGAAGTTGATGAGTGTATAGATCTGTTTCTCAACTCAGCAGACAGTAACTCAGTGTCAGATTTTCTCTTGTACTCTTGCTCAGTAGCTGTGATAGGAGAAAAGATATCCCTATGTAACAGATTGTTATGCTAAAATACATTCAGTTTTATAAAGTGCTGATAAAATGTGGCACATCTAGAGTTTCTATACAAGTTTGTGTTCTGATACGATTATCAAGTGGTTTGTAATGTCAGACTTGAAGCTGTAATTTAATTCTTTAAGTATTTCATCCTGTAAAGCAGAGCATTACTTTAAAAAAAAGCAATATTTGTTTAACAGATAAGAGAATGAACATTGTGTGGCTCCCCACCTCTAGTTCTCACTTTCTGTAGAATCTCATTGGGTGAAAATGAGTACAAGAAAACAACTTAATGACATTTGTACAGAAATAGACAATGTTAATTTGATTTTCCTTATACATTTAGTATGTACATGTGACTTATCAAGCAGTGTTTAATTTGATTAGGGAGTAGCAGTGGCTTTTATGTTAACCCAGTGGGATCCATTCTGAACTTTATAACCCTCAATAAAGTTTCTCTGTGTGTTATATTCTTCTTGTACTAAATGTGTACAGTGCACAAGCCCACCATGGCAGCATAAGGGAACATGTAGTACACAGCAGTACAATAGTTGCACAGTAGTACAGCAATACACAAGAAGTACATAGGAATACTGTGCAAGAATACAAGTTCTTGCACACCAGACTCCAGTGGGGTTATTGCTTTTTATTCCAAAGCTTGCAGGGATGGGCACAAAGGAGATAATGTGCAGTGATGCATGTTCTGCATACATATGCATGCAACCAAACATATATCTCTGGCATGCTATCATGCGTGTTTTCATTAGCCTTCTATAGTACTCTAATATGGCAAAAATTCAGTCATAAATTCGGCATAATTTACACCAACTCTGTTAATTATCTGAGGTTGAATATTTTATGTTGCAAAGCTTGACAGCTACCACTTTCCTGACTGGCATAGCAAAAGCACTCTACCATAATAAGACTGTGCTTTCCTGCAAGTATCTAAGATAATAGCCCAAACTCCACTGGAATAATTATGTTGCACCATCATTTGAGAATACAATCTCAAACTGCAACATCAAATAGTACAACACAAATCCCAATTAATTTCATAGTGAATCATTATATCCCATTTAGTCTCCCACACAGTTCCTGTGCAAGCATCAAGTCTCCTCTTCTACTGATTGCAGATTGGAAGGGAAGGGTGTTTTCATTTTCCGTATTTATAATTCTCTTTCTTCCTCACAGACCCTCACATCCCTCACTGCACAGATCACCTTGATTCACATGGACCATTCCCATTATTGGAACTTTGTTGTGCTACTGGAGTGAAGAGGGCAGCAAACAAACCTGAAAGACCAATTCATGCCTACCCTGCCTCTAGTCATTTCTGCTGAAATGAAAAATAATGCCAAATAAAAACATGCTGTGAAGCAGTATAAGGCAAAACAATCTTTTGGGGGCTCTGTATTTTCAACTTGTGATGATGGCTCTAGAAATTCTGCCTAGGACCATGGATGCACAAGTGAAAATATTTTTATCATGTGCAGCATAAAACTTGCATATTTTTGATTAAAAGAGCACAATTTTAATTTTCAACCTGGAGTGAACTCTTTCACAAACTCTTTATTACAAAAACAAAAAACAAAAAACAAAAAACAAAAGCCAACCTAGCAAGCAGTTATTTTCTTCATTTTTTCTTTATATTAGTACCTATTTGAAAAAAAGTAAATCATATCACAGAATGTCTGCAGTATGTCTACAGAGTATCTATACTCAACTTTAGACAATGTCCCCCCACCTTGTCCCTTCTAGGTGGCTCATTAAACAGTCAAATATAAACTTAAACTGTCAAATGTAAATTAAAAAAATATATATATAACAGTAGAACATTTATTATTTAGGACCTTTGCTGGTAAAGACCTATTACCAACCACTTCTGGAAAGCTAAGATTCAAGAAATATCCTATATTTTTCATGCTAAAAATCAGTATGCTGATCAGTATACTTCCTTTAGGACAAAACATTTGGGGTATAAATAGACTGGAGGACTTCTCAAAGCTCATTAACCTTCTTTGTCCCCTTTCATGACCAAAAAATAATCAAATAATAATACCATCATTTAAAATTTAATGAGATGTCTTAAAGAATACAATATCTTATAGTCATATATGACAAAGCTTGGACCACAGTCATATTGATTTCATCAGGTAATTGTTAGATGTGATGTCATGGATGCCAATTCAAGAAATCCCAATTGCTGGTTAAGCAATTGAGATTTTTCTAGTTCCTTTCATTGACATTATGAACAACCAACATAAACACAGCTGTGTAGAGCAGAGATGTGCTCCTGTATGCACAACAGTCTGATGGCAGAAAAAATGCTGAAAAGCCTGAAAATAATCCAGGTAGCCTATATACCCTAAACAACTTCCCAATATGTCTTGAAAGCCATTAGTGCATATATCCAATTTTTGATTTCTGAGGCTAAACTGCACTGCATTATACTAGAAATGACAGTATCAATCTTATTTATTTTTTATTTATTTCAGGATTTAGCAATTTATTTAGCAATGTAGGTGGACAAGGATCTACCAACAAGACACATATACTGAAGAGAGAGAAATTTAAAGGAGGAAAACAAAACAAGTAACTAACATCCCACCACAAGAAGGGCAAAGAGAAGGAGAAAGATGAGAAAATACAGATGTGTATCAGTGGCTTTACACTCTGTTAAAAAATGAAACAAAATCTAATTCTTCTTGATCAATTTCCTATTACTATTTTCCTGTCTGAACTAAAAGACTATCTCGACTGAAACCTTACACAACAGATTATTTTTCCTTCCTTTTGGAGATATGAAATTACATTACTCAAATCTCAACTTTAAATTATTGTAAATCCATTTGAATAGGTATATAGTATCTTCTAACACCCTCTTTTTTTTACTGGGAGTTTGCTGATATTCACTTCTTACAAGGAGGTATTAAAATAAAAAGCTAAGAGAACACATACGCACAAAGTCAAACATTCAGAAAACACCATCCAAAAATTGCAAGAACTGAACTATTAGACTTGCAGTTTTTTAATAGTGGTTACTGGTGGATGTACTGGTGGATGTACTGGAGGACAGCAGGGAGCAGACAATGTTATTTTCATTTTTTCTTATCATTTTACAGGGAGGTTCAGGATAGAACAGTTTTGGATGATGTCTGCTCTAACCCTGCATAGTAGTGAGTGACAATGGAAAAACAGATATTTTAAGTATTTCACTTATAATACTGCAGGAAATTGTTTACCAAGTGTTTTAATTGCAACTACATGTCTTTCACCCACTCTTTAAAATAATATGCCAAATATGTTGTCACTTTAGTAGATGCTGATGACCACTTTTCAAGAACACATTTAATGTTCCTTACAGAGAGTTGAAAGGATTTTTGAGGGAAAAGGCCCACCAAAATGAAGTAGTTCCCCCCCACCCTAGACACTTAAAATGTTCTATGCATGGTCAAATCATTCTCTGTTTACTGCCAGTAGGATTTGTCCAGCAAAGTGGCGTTCTCCTTCAAGGGTAGTCAGATTTTCTGTTCCAGTTGTGAATGGGACTTACAAAAATGGTAGGAAATGGCCATTACGTCTGGAACTCAGACCCTTACAGAGCTCTTTTGGGCAGTATTTTCATCCTATCAACACTGTTCAATGTAGAGGAGAGAAAACATACACCACTTTCCGTTGCTTTGCTCCCTTTACATGTTTTGACAGAAGAAGGGAGTACATACACATTTGCCTCTCAACCTCTTGGTTTCAAAAAGGATAAGTTTCAGACTATGAAACAAAGACCTAATACTCATGTAAATTCCATAAAAATTACTTACTGATTAAAATATACTAAGGCTGTTATACCAATAGAGAGCAGAGGGAAAAAATTCATAGAAAAATTATTTCAGCTTCAACCCTCTTAACCTGAAAGCTAATAAAACCACCATCAGAAAGAGTAATTCTGAAAGTGCACACATACCTCCTCCTGTTATATGATTTTGAATTTACTATTTTCCCATGGTTTTTTGTCAGGATCTGGAGTAAATTTATTTACTATTTCCAATTCAAAATCTAACGACCCAAACTCATTGTTCTATATACAAAGATAATTTTATATATTCTTCTTAAATTAAGCAATTGTTCTTCAACTTGGTGAGAATCAAGATAAATTATGAACAAATATATAAAAAAACACTGTAGAATTTTATTCAGGAAAAATGTAAATTCATGAGGGTGTCAAAATATATACTTTAAGTTAAGCATATATTTAAGAGTTTTAGCTAAATTATTTAAGATCACTCTTACATGCCTTGATGTATTTAAAGAGTCCATGGAAGCTGTTAAAAAGAGAGTAACAATCTCTTTTTACTGCATATGTCTAAAAATATATATAGCACACTTTCTTTAATCCAATCTTTACGTATCAGCAGAAGATCCATAAATGCCTTCTGAGGATTTTTTAGAAAATATTGGCTCTGCCAATATGTCCCGGTTTGAGGTAGAAGAGAACCAGTTCTCTTTTCAGAAATTTGACTCTTCAGTTAGGCCTCTTTTAATTCTCTGAAAATAATGGCACGTTCCTCAGACAGTGTCTGCTACCAGAGTGATGAAGCCTGATGTTTACAGTTAATGGCAAGGAATGTTATGCAGATAGGCTCTTGCTTATTCCAATACCCATAACAACCAAGGTCAGCTAATTTTGTTGTGTGCCCCATTGGAAGGTAGAAAGTGGAAGAGCGTAAAGGCGTCACACCTGTGGGGCAGAACGGACAGGACAAATGACCCAAAACTGACCAATGGGGTATTCCATCCTATCTGCATCATGCTTAGTATAAAAGCTGAAGGATCACAGGGGTCATCCTCTTTCTTCAGTGGCTGGCATCCAAGGAGGACTCTGTTGGTCTGCCTTTGATTGCAATCCGTGCATTCCTGAATCCAGATCCAGAATCCAGTTCCTCTATGTTGCTGAGTCCAGGCTGGGATTTTCCCAGTGCCTGCTGGTGATGTGATCATCCTGTGAGCTTGGTACTGGTTTTGTGTATATTGTATATATTTCACTATTTTCTTATTATTATTATATTTTAATTCATGTTATTTTACTATTAATATTTCATTAGTTTAGTTTCTTTTTCAATCCATAAGTCTCTCTCTCATTCTATTCTCCCTTGGGACAGAAGCTAAAAACTGTATCTGTCATTCGTTTTAGTGGCCAGCCCAGCACAAACCATGACAATATTATATTGACAGGAGGACTTTTTTTATATAATGCATTTGTTGCAATGTTTAGTATTTACCAGTAAGCAGTAATTTTTTCTCATTACATACTGTAGCATAAACTGTTAAGTGACGATTTATGATTTACTATATTTGGCTTTAAGCAGATTCCAGATGAGGATATTTGTATGTTGTAAATTAAGACAAAACAGTCTTAATTAGAACTGCCCACTAGAGCAAATGATATAATTAAGAGGAAAGTACAGCCTGGGAAGACAAAGAAAATTCTGGAATAAATTAACAGCTCTACAAGTTTGATTCATTTACCCTAAACAATATCAGTCCTATTTATACTTAAGTATACTTTAACTCTGTCATTGATTCAACTCATGGATTTTGTTCAGTCACAAAACATCTTAGTTGACTACCACCCGAGTAACAAGAATAATAGCTACCTTATAAATTCCTCAGAAGAATGAGAAATATGGAGAATGACAAAGATTTATTTTTTTCTAAGAGATGCTTTTATAGAATTTTAATTTCTGCCAATGAGTAGGATCTCAAAGTGTACATCGTTAATTAAGAAGAATTAAAAGAAAAAGAGGAAATGATGAAACTAAGCAATTATCATCTGAGTAAGACCAGACTGGAAAAAAAAAATCAAATCAACAATAATCTCCTTCAAGTTACGCCAGGGGAAGTTCAGGTTAGATATTAGGAAACATTTCTTTACTGAAAGGGTTATCAGGCATTGGAATGGGCTGCCCAGGGAGGTGGTGGAGTCACCATCCCTGGAGGTATTTAAGAAACGTGTAGACATGTTTCTTCAGGGCATGCTCTAGTGCCCAAGATTATTGGTTTGTCGTGGGCTGCTGAGTGGGTGGGTGATGGTTTTTTGGTTTGGTTGTTGTTGTGTGTTTAGGTGGTGGGTGGTGTGTTTTGTTGGTTTTTTTTGTGGTTGGACTCGATGATCTCTGGGGTCCATTCCAACCACCACAATTCTGTGATTCTGTGATTCTCCTAAGTAGAAATGTAATCTAAAAAGATTTAAAAAGCAAAATTGTGAAATTTTCCTGTCCTTCATATTCCTAAAACTTATAAACACTGATATTGATGTAGACTACATTTTTAGGAGTAACAGCTTTTGAAAATCACAGAAACTTTTTTACTGGAGCCAGATTTTCAGTCAATAATACACAGACCAACTTTTGTTTACCTCCTGTGTACACTGGGATACCAACAAGGCACAAGTTCAAATACAGGCACCTTGTCAGTTAAGAAAACCTCAGTCGACCACAGAGATTACTAAAAATATAATTTTTGTTTATGTCTACATTAGATCTGTAATGACATTTGTTTGATTTGGTTAACGACTTTATGATGATGTACGATAGCCTAATTATTTCTTTTTAAGGTACATGTAAGTTAAAATCTACCTTAAAACCTTCATAAATCACTTTCTTAACGGTCACTCCCTCTATCCAAAAGTTTACCCTTTGGGAATATCAGAGAAATAAAATAGAAACCTAATTTTCAAATTTATAATCTGCCTAGCTTCATTAATAGACTTGTATTTACGAATTTCACAGTGGCTATCAAGAATTGTCCCAAGTGGATGGCCATCTTCCCTATTACGTTTTTGGCAGTGAAGGCGGCCTGAACTTTCTGAAATACATAAGACAATGTAAGCTAAGTTAAGAGGTTTTTGGAGACTGCAGAGAGAAGGAGAGATACTTCTGCATTCTTTTCCTAAACTGAATAATAATTATTAAGCTCAATTCAATCACTTATCTTGTTCAGCTGCCACATACACCCGTCCAGGCTGGGATTTTAAAAAGGAAAAATATTATAGGAAATAATCATAAAGAAAGAGTCAAAGAGTTCATAGCATCCCACATAGATACTGAAAATAAAATATTCTACAACTGTATTTATGATGAATTGTACCATCATGTCTAAAACAAATTAAAAAAAAAAAGATCATTATGTTTTACAAGATCAAGATTTTACAGGACAGGATAATGAAATATTCTGGTTAGGATTTTATTCCTTTGTAATTTTTCACTCCCTGTCTACCTCTTAAAGAGCTCCCAGACCATTTTCCATATTCTCAGCATTTCAGATCATTTCGTCAAGATAATCTGTTTACAGAAATAAGTAGGTAGGTTACAAAAATAATAACATATCCTCAGAGGAACAATATCCTCAGAGGAACAATAACACTGTTTAAACAGAAAATCTGGAAATTAATACGTTTTCCTTATGAAACTGAAAAAAACTCCATTTTATCTGATTTAATGATCACTTTGTAAACACATTATGATCAGAAGAAAGAACAAGTCTTCCATAAAATATTCTTAATTAATAGATCTACCATCATGACAGAAGTTTTCAGGTGTGGCATTGAAAGAAAGCTGGCAAAAATCTTCAGATTTAAAATATTTTCTTTTCAGTTTTGATTTTTACCTTCAATCTGCCAAACAGGGCTGTTAACAAAAATCAGTCCCCAGCTTTTCTAAGACCTCTCTTAGCTCTTCTCCTAAGACCTCTCTTAGCTCTTCTCCTAAGAGCTAGTTTCCTGTCAGCTTTTTTTCCTGGCCCTGCTGTTTTAGTAGCAGTCTTTATGATTTATTTACAGTTTATTAAATAGATTTCTATAATGCAGGTAGGACAAAGAACAACATCAGTAGAATTTTGTCAGAATAATACATTTTAGGAAACTGATAAAATATATTAAGCAGAAAAAGACAGGTGGTTTATACCCTATTGCCTCGATCCTTTAAAAATTACAGGTTACACAGCCTATTATCCTGCTTATTTGGTTATTCCCAGTCATACGTTTCAGGATTAACCTGAAGCATTAGCTTAAACATTTTAATTTGTGGCAAAATATTTTTCAGCAATCTATTAGTAAAGAACATCGAGGCAAATCTGTGCTAAGTAGAGATGTATGTTCACTGGTGACAGATAATTGTGATACTGCTTGTCTGATGACAATTGAGCATATCGATATAGATTTAGTGTATTCAACACCAAATTGTCTAAGAAAACACATGGAAGCTGTAATAAATGTCAGTCTAAGCTGTTTGACCTGCATCCCAAGCTTACATCTTAAAAATTCCCAAGATTTTACCAGCTTGCATGTGTAATTGGTGCTTTTAAAACGTTCCATTATTCTCATTCCCTCTTCCCTCTCCCTCTCCAAAGCCACGTCAGTCATTCCAGGGTTTCAGACTATCAAGTCTGAAGCATACCCATACACTCAGTTTCATATATTTCTTCAGTCAGGAGTTTCAAACTGGAATGTTTGGTTATATCCCGGTTTGGGGTGGAGCAGGGCCAAATTTCTGTTCAGCGAGAGAGGCACTTATATTTGTTGCTGTGGCAACCAGGGTCAGCTGACTCTGTTTACCATGTGGAGGGCTCACGCCTGTGGGGAGGAGTGGACGGGACAGTTTACCCACACTGACCAATACGTTATGCTATCCCATCTGCCATGCTCAGTAGTAAAGCTGAGGAACCAAAGGGTCAGTTTGCTTCTCCAATGGCTTTCTTTTGTCAATGACTGATGCTGGCTCTGTGCATCTGCCTTTGATTCTTCTGAATCTAGATCTGGAATCAAGTTCTTATCCATTGCTGAGTCCAGTCTGGGACTTTCCCAGTGCCTGCTGGTGACATCTCCCTGGGAGCTTGATATGGTATTGTATATATTTGTATATATTGTGACTTTACCACTATTTCCTTCTTATTATTCGTATTTCATTAAAGTAGTTTAGTTCTTTCTAAACTCATAAATCTCTTCATCTCTCTTCTTCCTCTTCTCGGAGCAAGAGGTCAGGGAGAGCGTCTGCTGTCTCATCATTAGCCAGTCTGGCCTAAACCAAGACATATGCATATATTCAGTTTCACATATTTCTTCGGTGCACAGCTTCAAACTGAAATCTGTTTGGTTATCTGTGGCAGGATTCATTTAACCTGTCCTTGAACTGTACCCACTAGGTAAAGATTTGTCTAAGCTGATCACCTTTTTTCTTTAGTGGGAGGAAATAGACATTTTAAAGGTGTGAGTCTTCAGACCTTTTTTCAGGAGGAATTCTTGGATATAATGAGTTATGCTTTAAGCTTGCTTACTTTAATAAAATAAATGATATTCTGACCACTGGCCCAGTTGCAAAGGCACTCTATAGAGTACAATGGTCAAGTGAATTGTACTCCCAATGACTGTATCACTTGCTGAAAAGTAATTTCAAGAGGTTCTAAGTAGTAAGGTCTGATAAGGTTCTCTTTTAAAAGTACACTAAGTTCTCTGTCATCCAGTATAAAGGAGATAGCAGTTGCAGTCAATTTTGTAATAAATACAGATACTACTTTAGGGGTGGTGTTGATATTATAGCTGTTTAAGGTATGACAGAAAAGACAAGTGGAAAAGAATTACTATGACATGAGATCCACTGCCAGACCAGTGTAAAACGTCTTCTGAATCCTCATCCTTTTAGTATCACCCAGTGAGTGCATTTTCAGTATTTCCCTTGGGAGAAAAATCCAGCTGAGAAAACCAGGAGGCAAAACTGACGGACAGATGGCATAGGTGCCATGAAGGTATAAACTACTCAGTGTGTATATAAAACTTCTTAGATTCAGAGTTTAGGCACTAATTTCACAGAAAATTAGCAGTTAGTTGAGAGTTAAGGTACAAGCAGAGTTAAAACAGGATAAATTACCAAATTCTGAGAAGTCAACAAACCAGATACTGAATTGAGCCAGTATAAGGATGATAAACTGAGGTGAATGGAGGTCTCTTCATATGTGAGCTTCAAAGCAACATGGCATGTTGACATCCAGGTTTGTCACCCACACCTTTTGGGTTCTGTTGACACAATATGAATAAGACATGTTTTTCCAGAGAAACACCTTGGAAGGGAAAGCTTTATGACATCACTCGTAACAGGTCTTGAGGCACTCTTTGCAGTGACATCTCTGCAGACTGTAATTCATGACTGTTTCCCAAATAGAAAACTGCTGCCATTGGAAGGCTTTTCACACTGTTTGTGTTCATCTGTATCTCCTGTATGATGAAGCGACAATGCAACTGAGATATGAAACTTTTGTTTGTGTACTTCTTTGCCACTCCCTCCCCGCTACATTTTTTTTCCTCTGTAGTCACTGGAACTTTTGCTTGCAGTCACAAGTTTTTTAGAGCTTTTGTCAGTCAGAAAGATTAATGGGAAACAGAATTTCATTTCTATTTTCTATTCAGACATGCAAATATGAGCTTACTATAATAAGGTCATAATCTTACAGCATGGTTGAGGTTGGAAGTGAGCTCTGAAGGTCACCTCATTCATCCTATCTGCTCAAGCAGGGCTACATCAAGCCAATTGTCCAGGACCATGTCCAGACAGCTTTTGAATGTCTCTAAGGAGGGAGACTCCAAAAACTCTCTGGGCAACCTGTTTCAATGCTCAGTCAGCCTCACAGTTAGATTTAGTTTAACAGTTGGGCTTGATCATCTTAAAGGTCTTTTCCTTTCTAAATGATTCTATGATTTCATGATTTTCCTTCTCCATGGATTTTGGAGAGAAGTTTTGCTAATTAGCTTCTCAGGACCTGGTTTTAGAGATGAATTCAATTACACCTCAATATGTACCTGATGTGCTGTTGGCCTATACTAGACTACATATAGGGCTATTGAAAAATTGAGAAAAATGAAAGGCTGTCAAGGAATTGTTTGACCTTCTCCTGTGTTTTAGCTAGCTTTTTGATTCTAGTGTTTTTAGCAAAACAATAAAAGCCTCTATTAAATTCAGTTAAGATGCAAGTTTATATTTCAGAAACATTTTTAGATTTTTAGAGAATTCCATTTTATTGACTTAGACTAGAAGGTAACTTTCAAGTCTTTCTTTGTGTAGTACTTGTTCAGGTGAAACACAAAAATGGTTTATTTAAAGCAAATGGTTCCACACAATATGCAAGCTGAACATGCCAACATATATCCGAGCTCAACTTCTATTAAAAATATCTTTCTTAATCTTAGCATAGATTTCTTAGTCTTTTTAAACTGTTGGTAGTCCCTAGAATATTTTCCTTCTTAGGACCCTGCAAAGTAATGGTGTTGACCATTCGTTTTTCCAATGATTTACTGCTTCTGTTGGTGAAAAAAATGGGCAGTGCTCTTCAGAGCTTTAAGTGGTGGCCACCCAGTGAAGAAACACGCAGAAACCAACTAGGAACATGATACCATTAAGTTTTTGCAGTAAGAAGAGTCAAATAAAAAATCCAACTGAAAACCAAAAAGGATATGCAGGGTGGCTGGATGTGACTGACAGCCACAGGAAACAAAAAGAAAGAATTAAGCTATAAAAAGGAAGGAGGGAAGAACCATGTTTGGTGAGTTGGTAAATCTGTAGGGTTGTCTATGCTGTATAATGCTAGTCATTCTAGAGAGAAATATGAAAAATCTTGTATGTCAAAACAGCCACACCATACATATAATTGAATGTCAGGTCCTGGAAGGTGTAGTGTTGGGTCATTCCATGCAGATCAATTAGTGCTGCTTCCCTACAAGGCTAATTTGCATACATGAGCTCAGGAGTTCCTGTGTTGCTGGGGTACCTCAATGCCTGCCTAGCTATTTTGTTTCCAAACGTAGAGCTAATCTTTGGAGCCACACTGAGTTATCTCTGAAGAGCCCTGTCACCAGTATTTTTAGCTGGTTACCTACCGGAGAAAAAAGAGATCACTGAACAAGTCTGTGGTTTCAAAAGTCACATTGGAGGAATAACAGCAAAGCTGTGCAAGGATGAGCAGATGGAAAGACCAGAAGCTGGTGATGCCTCTTGAGAACTACTTCAGATTTTTCTCCAGAACAAATGATTGTCTCAGTCTTGTAATGCAATTTAATAGCCTTTGATGTGTTGTCTTCTAACCCTTCATGGAACTTTGCTTATAAGTAGTTATAATATTTTTCACAGATTAAAAGCAAGGGAAATGGTGTGGGAGGGTATCTTGTTTATCAGAAACTTATTTTATAATCATAATTTCATAATTATGAACCATGAATATCAACTAAATGAATTTATATTTAATAATATATTGTAAAGTCTTCCTCAGTGAGAAGAATACCCCTTAAAAGCAAGAAAGCAGCATAATCTGCATCACAATCATGCAAAATTTATAAAAAGTATTTTATTCACAAAGAGAAAACCTGCAGGAATGCTATTAGCATCTCAGTATGATGCCCATTATATTAATATGGGCACCATTCAGAAAGCCTAAATAAAGGAAAAAATTACTTTCTATAGATTGGACAGCCTAAGTACACACAGAGCATATAATTAATTCAAAGATGGGAAGGTTCAAGGATTTATTAAGTATTTCTTTTCACTCTAATAATCAGGATTACGCTTAATTAGGGTCATTGGATGAAGAATTAATTTTTAGATATTTTGTGTTATATAGTTAGAGATGCTAACATTCAGAAACTGTTCTAAATGTATTGCATTAGGAAAATAAATTGATAGTGAAATAAAAAATATAAAAAACAATCAATTTTAAAAAGTAAGAATGTACTGAAATATGCTTGAAGCAGGAGTCATTCGAAACAATGTACCTCTTACTTTTCAACATTTTTTCTACAAATAAAAACGTATTTTTTTCCAACTACATGACTTGTCTGAAAGAAATCAAATGGTTTTGGCTATGTTGATGAAAGTAGAATAGGAAATCCCATCTAAAGCCTCTGAATATGTGCATGCAGTTCAGTAACCTTTTTAGCTCTTAAATAAAAATCCAGTTCAATATCTATCAATTGCAGGCATGCATAGAGGTGATCACATGTAGATTTCGCACTAATACCTGGTGCAAGAGCTTCCAGATAAAAATGTGATCCTATCCCTCTGCAATTCCTAAAGATACAAATTTTAAGTAGACAGATCTAGAAAGAAATTCACAGCTGAAATCAGTAATGTTTCCTAGCTGTGAAAGCTATAAGCACAAAATGGTTCAAACAAATTAACTGTGTAGACAAAAGATGCTGCCTAAAGGAGTGTTGGAAAGTCATACCTGCACTGAGGTATCAAGAAGTGAAGGGAAACAATCTCTTCCAGAAACACTACCCACCAGGAAACACGACCCAACAGTATGAAGAATGCTGTCTCTTAAAAAAATCTAAGACAGGGCTACAAAATGAACACTAGGGAGAGGATTAATCTAGAATTCCTCTTAAACCAAATAAAACCATTCAGGTTCAAACAGCAAATTCATAACCATGCCCCTTCATAAATATGGACAGATGTCTTAATACACTTTATTAGAATTTCACTGCCAATGTTATGCCAATACACAAAGGCAAGGACTAGACCACCAGGGTGTTTCTTACCCTGTGGCCAATCTACTAGTTGGATGTTACATCTTAAAGAGTTTAAAGCTTAGTATAAAAACCTTGCTAATTCTAAGCAGCAAGAGAAGCACCTAGGTAGTCATGAGGGAAAAGGAATTACACTAATGCATGTAATTCGTAGTTCCAATGCTCTTTACCTCAGTCTTAAGCCCCATATGTAATTAGTATCCTGTTCTTTTGCTGTCCACAGTGTTGATTAAAAGGAGACTGAAATCAATACCCAGTAAAGCACTTTCCTAATAAGAAGGCATTATCTATGAGGTAGATATTGTCATACCATCATCAGGCTTTGTTCAGGGACTATTTCCCTGTTTGAGATCCATTTAGTAACAATGCAAAGTTAATTTTGTGTATATTTAGTTTTATTTCTCAAAATCTTTTGTAATAGTCTCTTTAGTTGCACTTCTTTTTTTCTTGCTTTGCCTCTACACTTACAATGACAGTGTTGTTATCACTTTAATGGATTTGGAACAAATATTTGGGGGTTTGGGGTTTTGCTTTTTTTTTTCCTCTTGAAAACTTTATATTTAGGAGAAGAGTGCACAAATCCTTCCAAAAAATCAAGACAAACAATAGGCAAGATAAAACCAAAGCATTTTGACAAAGCTGTGTGTGTATTTCTGATCAATTTCTGACTGCAGGAGTGATTCCAAACAGACACTCTCTTATCAGTTATACAAATTCCTATTTTATTTGTCAGACACTATAAATGGCACACTAGGTACTTCCCACAGTGAATTAAGTTGCCAAACTCAAACTAAAGCTATAATCATCTGCAGGATGTAAAGGGGCTGAGCATATTTGTATTAACATACAGTTTTTTCTGTAAAGTACTACTAAAATACTAAGTGCTTGTGTCTTCAGCATATAACTGCTGCTTCACAAAAAACAATACATAATATTAGTTGAATATCCCAATAACTGGGACTAGCTCAGGTATTTCCAAGGCTGCTAAGGGAGCTGGGTAGTATCAGCAAGGGAAATTCTGATTAGATGTGAGCAAGAAAAACAGCACCATGTGACTGTCCTACATCAGGAACAGGTTTCTCAGAGAAGCTGTGGAATTTCCATCCTTGGACACGGCACTTGTCTCCAAAAGTGCCTCCAAAACCTCCCAAAGTGCCTTCAAACCCAAATGTTTCTGTGATTCTAAAATGTTTCCACCACATCTATTAGGGCAACAAAGCTGGTGAGCGGTCTGGGGTCTTATACAGAGAAGCTGAGGGAGCTGTGATTGTTCAGCCTAGAGAAAAGGAGCCTGAGGGGAGGCCTAATTGCTCTCTACAACTACCTGAAAGGAGTTCTGTTTTCCCAAGTCACAGGCGACAGGACAAGAGGAAACGGCCTCAAGCTGTGCCAGGGGAGGTTCAGGTTGGATATTAGGAATTTTTTTTACACTGAAAAGGTTATTAAGCATTGGAATGGGCTGCCCAGGAAAGTGGTTGAAGCACCATCTCTGGAGGTATTTAAAAGACATGTTGACACAGAGCTTAGAGACAGGGTTTAGTGATGGTTTTTATCAGAGTTAGGTTGATGGTTGGACTAGATGATCTTAAAGGTTCCTTCCAACCTAGAAAATTCTATGGTTCTATGATTCTGTTAACCTTGTGCACAAAATTTTGGAGTTTTGCCAAGAAAATTAGACAGTTCAAGACACTGGATCTGGTTACAGAATGTGGCAGGGGTGCTTGGTTCCATCTGCTTGGATTCCACCTATGGGGTCTTGTAGTCTTCCATCCTCCTCCTCCTTTCTCTTTGTTAAGAGCCTATACAGATTAATCAAACCACAGTAGAAAGTCATTACAATTCCTTTAAAGTCACTTTGGAACTTCTTGTTCATTCTGTTCTCTGTGTCAAAGTTTGTCTCAGTTGTGCTGCAAAGCTTAACCGAGCAGAATGAAAACTTTTTCTATATTTGTGCGTAATGAAAATAATTTGAAAATTTAGTCTTCCAAATAATTTGTATATAATTGATTTATTTCCTTTTTTTTAAAATTTAAAATTTTTTTATAGAAATTAAAACAAAAAAGGAATTTCTATGAAAAACTTCAGTATACAGTTGTGTTGGGTCTGGCTGAGATGGAGTTAATTTTACCAATAGCAGCCCTCATAGTGCTTTGTATTGGTAGCTAGGAAGGTCTTCATAACACTTGAACTGTGCTCGCACAGCATCAGGGCCGTCCCTCCAACGTTCCCCCCTCACACAGTAGGCTGGGGGTGGGGAGGATCTTGGGAGGGGACATAGCCAGCACAGCTGACCCAAACTGACCGAAGGGATATTCCATTTCATATGATGTCTGCTCAGCAATAAAAGCTAAGAGAAAGGAGGAGGAGGGGTAGCATTCCTTACTACAGGGTTTCTCTTCGGGAGCAACTGCTACGTGTACTGAAGCCCTAGTACCCAGGAGGTGGCTGGAAGTCGCCTTCTGATGGGAAGTAGAGAATAAATCTTTTGTTTTCCTTTACTTCCCCATGCAGCCTTTGCTTCTGTTTTATTAAACTGCCTTTTTCTTGACCCACTGCCTTTGTCTTTTTCCATCTTATTTTCTCCCTGACCTGTCCTGCTGTGGAGGGGAGTGGCAGAGAGACATGGTGGGCACCTGGCATCCAGCCAAGGTCAACCTACCATAACAGCTGTCAACCCACCTTACCAGCTGTTTACTAACAGCTTGTAAGTATCATCACTTACAATTTTGACATCCCTACCAACAACCTCTTAACTATGAAGTAGAGTTTTGTATCATTTTAGAAAATAATACTCAAATTATATAATAATTTGCTGAATTATGAACAGACATTACTCTAAGAACTTTATCCTCTCTTCCACAATAAAATGATCTAAAGAAAATGGAAAACCATTTCCTAGGGTAATACTTAGTGTGTAATTTGGGCAAGTGATTATCTAATATCACATAGCTTTCATAAACTTATAAATCAGTTTGAAATTATGACATACAATAATAAGAGAACTTTATATGCAAATAAATTTACTGTGCTCGTTTTTTTATCCTGTCTCTCAACTGCAAAAGCTGCCATTTTTGACGTAGTTGGGAAATCACATTAACTGTGGGAGTTCATGTATAAATATGCTCTTCACATCTACTGAGGGAAAAACGTTCAGATTTCAAATATTTTTGATGGAATACTTCATAAGTGAAGCACGCACTCCCTGAGGGATTATGCCACTATTTCAATTTAATTAAATTGATTAAATTAAAGTAAATGGTGGTCTAACCTCAAAAGGAAAATATATTTCATTTATGAAAAATGTTGTCATTCATTTCGCTATATTGCATGTACAGGACATAATATCTTAAATATGAGATTCCAGCTTTTCTAACGAGTTATTTTTTATGCAAGAATTAAAGTGATCTTGAACATTTGAAAAAATTCACTATTACTGAATGTATCACTTTAAAAATACCAGAGTCTTGTCCTCCGACCCTTTGGTAACAGCTATAGATAAGAGTTGAAGCTGGGATAGTAGGCATGTAAAGATATCTTTAAAAAATGCTACAAATCTGTATAGCTGCTGCGTATGTGTTTAGCCAAGGAAAAAGCTGTTGTCAGAGTTCCTCTGCTATCCCCACGACCAACAAGAATCTTATCTGGGGAAGTACCACCACATTCCTCAAGGAATACAATGTAAACAAACTCAATATGATATATCTAGGTCACACACTAGGATAAAAAAAAATATTTGATGACATCTGATCTAGGTCCTATAGTCTGTGTATTCTTTTCTCTGTTTTGGAAATCTTGGTTTGCCTCTATTTCATGCAATAGTAACTTTGAAATAACTACAAGCCCAGGAACTTTTTTTTTAATGATACTGTGACTTTTACCCAAAGAAAAACATACAAGGTTGATATCGGAGCTTGGGCTGATGAACTAGAAGGGGAAAACAGAATCACAGAATCATTGAGGCTGGAAGGGATCTCCTGAGAATATCTAGTCCAACCCTCTGAGCCTGAGCACAGGCGAAGGATCACCTCCATCTACTTGCTGTCAACACTCTGCCTAAAGCAACCCAGGAGGCTGTTGGCTGCCTTTGCTGCAAGAGTACATGGCTTGCTCATGGCTGACTCCAAGATTCTCTCCTCAGAGCTGTTTTCCAGTCAATCAGCCCCCAGAATGTATTAGGACCTGAGGCTATTTTGCCACCAGTGCAGGGCATAGTACTTACCTGACTGAACTTAGGAGATTCCTCTGCCCAATTGTCCAGTTTGTCCAGGTTCCTCTGAAAGGCAGTACAACCCTTTGGTGTATCAGTCACAACTCCCAGTTTTGTATCATCTGCAAACTTGCTGAGGTTTCACTCTGTCTCAGCATCCAGGTCATTAATGAAGATGTTAGATAGTATTGGCCTTAGTATTAACGCAGGAGTACACCACTAGGGACTTTCCTCCAATTCAGCATTTGCCAGCGGTCATGGACCTTTGAATCTGCCTGCTCAGCCAGTTTTCAGTCCCTATTATTTTCCACTTATCTAACCCATAGTTTGTCAAATTGTCTATGGGTTGTTAGGGGAAAAGGTGCAAAAGTCTTACTAAAGTGAGTTGAACAACATCCATTCTCTTCTCTTATCCATTACACTTCTCACCTCATTGTAGGGTGTCAGGCTGGTCAGACATGATTCCCCTATTATAAATCCCTGTTCACTACTCCCAATCCCCTTTTTGTCCTTCGTACATTTGAAAATGCTTTTCTGGAGGATTTTCTCTGTCACCTTCCTAGGAATTGAGATGAGTCTGACCAACCTGTAGTTCCCTGAATCTTCCTTCTTGCTCATCTTGAAGACAGGAGTGAGATTTTCTCTCTTCCAGTCTTCAGTCCGGTTGCCATGACCTTTCAAAGATAACTGAGTATGGCCTTGCAGTGACGTCAGCCAGCTCCCTTAGCATTTGTCGGTGATCTTTGAACATTAACCAGTTCTCCTTCTTCCAAGTAGATCTCTACTTCCAAGTAAATTCTAATTTCATGAAATCAAGGGCTGTGGTCCTGCATTTTCCCTGTTTAGTACTTCTGCCTATGTGGACTTCACTATCTTGTCAGAAGACAAATTTCTGAATAGGTTTTTATTTTATAACTTTACACACATTTTTGTTATTGTTCTATTGCAGCATTCATCAGTTAACAGCAGAATCAACATAACTGCAGTAGAATTGTCTGATATTTCTTCGAAATTTGCTTTATCTTAATTTTTTTTTTTAAAAAACAGAACAGTCTGTCATATGGATTACCTACAGTTTCCAAGACAGAAGAATGTTTCACTTCACAGTGCTATATTCAGCAACTAGGGAGGTGAAAAGATTCCTTTTCTGTTTATATTTTCTCCTTCCTTTTGTCTATCAAGGATAACATTCCTTAAGTTTCTTTTCTTGTCTTGGAGGATTACTAAACAGAAAAAAAAAAATCAAAGAAAGACATACTCAAAAAATTTTGAAAAGAAAACATTATTAACATATTTCTGTGATTTAACAGTCTGTATGTAAAACTGTGAGCCCCTATTGAAACATCTGCTGTAAAGGCAGTTAGCAGACTTCATGATGAGGAAAAATAACTCTTATTCTTTATTAGCAGACTTCAGCTGTATATATAAAAATAATTTCAAGGTGACATTTTTATCAATTTACTTTTGCAACATCAACAATTAACTGTGAATAATAATAATAATAGCATGTCTTGCATTAAAAACTAATATTCATATTTGTAAAAAAAAAGAAAAAGATATCTTGAAAGGAAAAGTTTTCTTTAAATCAGCTTTAAAATAAGATTACAGTTAAAATATCTTTTGAAGACCATCCAAAAATGCGTATGAACAGTTTCCCTTGAAAAATACATTCAGAATATATCCTGTAAATCCTAGTTGATTGAGCACCCTTCGTATATTCTTTCAAGCAATATATTAGAAAATATTGATTTATAATATTATTAAATTGGAGGTAAATCAAATAATAGAAGTGCTTGTTAAAAATCAATTCTTATAGATTTTCTAAGGCTGGGACTTAAGGTTTTTTTCCTGTCCAAAATTTTGTGCCAAAGTGAAAAACTGTATTTAGCATTGGTGTGACCTTACCTTCAGTACTGTGTGCAGTTCTGGGCCCCACAATTTAAGAAGCATGTGTACAGAGAACAACAAAGCTGGTGAAAGGGCTGATGGTCATTGTAGGTCCCTTCCAATTGAAAATATTCTATTCTGTTCTGTTCTATTCTAAATATTGAGTTCTACTTTCAGATGTCAACAGTGAATCTTCCACTGACTTCATCAGGAGTTTGGTGACAGTATAATGACTTTATTTCATAAACCATGTAGAAGGGTTGAAGAAAGACTAAAACTCTTACAAGTCTTTTTATTTTTTTTGTGTAAGTCTGTTATATTTTAATTTTAAATAATAAGAAAAAATCCTCTTTCCTAATGTATCTTACACGTCGCAAGACGAGTACATAAATAAAAACTGAAACTGTGAGAAAAGGTAAAAAAAATAACACTTACAAGCAAACTTCCCATATGAAACAAATTTTGATGTAGTTGAACATACGACTTAGCCTTCATGGAAAAAAAAAAAAAGTGACTAAATCTAAGGAAATTCAGACACAAAAGATAAGACATTAAACATTAGAATGATCATTGACTAGACCCAGGAGTTGGTTTCTATAACACTTTTCTTCCTGAATATACAGATTTTTAGGACAGGGCAAACAAGAGAAGGTGCTAGAATTACTGAATTACAAAATCATAAAATCACAGAATCATCTAGGTTGGAAAAGACCTTTAAGATCATAAAGTCCAACTGTTAACCTAACACTGCCAAGTACACACTAAGCCATGTCCCTAAGTGCCACACCTACATGTCTTTTAAATAGCTCTAGGGATGGTGACTACACCACTTTCCTGGGCAGCCTGTTCCATAAAATGTTGTCATTCATTTCGCTATATTGCATGTACAGGACATAATATCTTAAATATGAGATTCCAGCTTTTCTAACGAGTTATTTTTTATGCAAGAATTAAAGTGATCTTGAACATTTGAAAAAATTCACTATTACTGAATGTATCACTTTAAAAATACCAGAGTCTTGTCCTCCGACCCTTTGGTAACAGCTATAGATAAGAGTTGAAGCTGGGATAGTAGGCATGTAAAGATATCTTTAAAAAATGCTACAAATCTGTATAGCTGCTGCGTATGTGTTTAGCCAAGGAAAAAGCTGTTGTCAGAGTTCCTCTGCTATCCCCACGACCAACAAGAATCTTATCTGGGGAAGTACCACCACATTCCTCAAGGAATACAATGTAAACAAACTCAATATGATATATCTAGGTCACACACTAGGATAAAAAAAAATATTTGATGACATCTGATCTAGGTCCTATAGTCTGTGTATTCTTTTGTCTGTTTTGGAAATCTTGGTTTGCCTCTATTTCATGCAATAGTAACTTTGAAATAACTACAAGCCCAGGAACTTTTTTTTTAATGATACTGTGACTTTTACCCAAAGAAAAACATACAAGGTTGATATCGGAGCTTGGGCTGATGAACTAGAAGGGGAAAACAGAATCACAGAATCATTGAGGCTGGAAGGGATCTCCTGAGAATATCTAGTCCAACCCTCTGAGCCTGAGCACAGGCGAAGGATCACCTCCATCTACTTGCTGTCAACACTCTGCCTAAAGCAACCCAGGAGGCTGTTGGCTGCCTTTGCTGCAAGAGTACATGGCTTGCTCATGGCTGACTCCAAGATTCTCTCCTCAGAGCTGTTTTCCAGTCAATCAGCCCCCAGAATGTATTAGGACCTGAGGCTATTTTGCCACCAGTGCAGGGCATAGTACTTACCTGACTGAACTTAGGAGATTCCTCTGCCCAATTGTCCAGTTTGTCCAGGTTCCTCTGAAAGGCAGTACAACCCTTTGGTGTATCAGTCACAACTCCCAGTTTTGTATCATCTGCAAACTTGCTGAGGTTTCACTCTGTCTCAGCATCCAGGTCATTAATGAAGATGTTAGATAGTATTGGCCTTAGTATTAACGCAGGAGTACACCACTAGGGACTTTCCTCCAATTCAGCATTTGCCAGCGGTCATGGACCTTTGAATCTGCCTGCTCAGCCAGTTTTCAGTCCCTATTATTTTCCACTTATCTAACCCATAGTTTGTCAAATTGTCTATGGGTTGTTAGGGGAAAAGGTGCAAAAGTCTTACTAAAGTGAGTTGAACAACATCCATTCTCTTCTCTTATCCATTACACTTCTCACCTCATTGTAGGGTGTCAGGCTGGTCAGACATGATTCCCCTATTATAAATCCCTGTTCACTACTCCCAATCCCCTTTTTGTCCTTCGTACATTTGAAAATGCTTTTCTGGAGGATTTTCTCTGTCACCTTCCTAGGAATTGAGATGAGTCTGACCAACCTGTAGTTCCCTGAATCTTCCTTCTTGCTCATCTTGAAGACAGGAGTGAGATTTTCTCTCTTCCAGTCTTCAGTCCGGTTGCCATGACCTTTCAAAGATAACTGAGTATGGCCTTGCAGTGACGTCAGCCAGCTCCCTTAGCATTTGTCGGTGATCTTTGAACATTAACCAGTTCTCCTTCTTCCAAGTAGATCTCTACTTCCAAGTAGATTCTAATTTCATGAAATCAAGGGCTGTGGTCCTGCATTTTCCCTGTTTAGTACTTCTGCCTATGTGGACTTCACTATCTTGTCAGAAGACAAATTTCTGAATAGGTTTTTATTTTATAACTTTACACACATTTTTGTTATTGTTCTATTGCAGCATTCATCAGTTAACAGCAGAATCAACATAACTGCAGTAGAATTGTCTGATATTTCTTCGAAATTTGCTTTATCTTAAATTTTTTTTTTAAAAAACAGAACAGTCTGTCATATGGATTACCTACAGTTTCCAAGACAGAAGAATGTTTCACTTCACAGTGCTATATTCAGCAACTAGGGAGGTGAAAAGATTCCTTTTCTGTTTATATTTTCTCCTTCCTTTTGTCTATCAAGGATAACATTCCTTAAGTTTCTTTTCTTGTCTTGGAGGATTACTAAACAGAAAAAAAAAAATCAAAGAAAGACATACTCAAAAAATTTTGAAAAGAAAACATTATTAACATATTTCTGTGATTTAACAGTCTGTATGTAAAACTGTGAGCCCCTATTGAAACATCTGCTGTAAAGGCAGTTAGCAGACTTCATGATGAGGAAAAATAACTCTTATTCTTTATTAGCAGACTTCAGCTGTATATATAAAAATAATTTCAAGGTGACATTTTTATCAATTTACTTTTGCAACATCAACAATTAACTGTGAATAATAATAATAATAGCATGTCTTGCATTAAAAACTAATATTCATATTTGTAAAAAAAAAGAAAAAGATATCTTGAAAGGAAAAGTTTTCTTTAAATCAGCTTTAAAATAAGATTACAGTTAAAATATCTTTTGAAGACCATCCAAAAATGCGTATGAACAGTTTCCCTTGAAAAATACATTCAGAATATATCCTGTAAATCCTAGTTGATTGAGCACCCTTCGTATATTCTTTCAAGCAATATATTAGAAAATATTGATTTATAATATTATTAAATTGGAGGTAAATCAAATAATAGAAGTGCTTGTTAAAAATCAATTCTTATAGATTTTCTAAGGCTGGGACTTAAGGTTTTTTTCCTGTCCAAAATTTTGTGCCAAAGTGAAAAACTGTATTTAGCATTGGTGTGACCTTACCTTCAGTACTGTGTGCAGTTCTGGGCCCCACAATTTAAGAAGCATGTGTACAGAGAACAACAAAGCTGGTGAAAGGGCTGATGGTCATTGTAGGTCCCTTCCAATTGAAAATATTCTATTCTGTTCTGTTCTATTCTAAATATTGAGTTCTACTTTCAGATGTCAACAGTGAATCTTCCACTGACTTCATCAGGAGTTTGGTGACAGTATAATGACTTTATTTCATAAACCATGTAGAAGGGTTGAAGAAAGACTAAAACTCTTACAAGTCTTTTTATTTTTTTTGTGTAAGTCTGTTATATTTTAATTTTAAATAATAAGAAAAAATCCTCTTTCCTAATGTATCTTACACGTCGCAAGACGAGTACATAAATAAAAACTGAAACTGTGAGAAAAGGTAAAAAAAATAACACTTACAAGCAAACTTCCCATATGAAACAAATTTTGATGTAGTTGAACATACGACTTAGCCTTCATGGAAAAAAAAAAAAAGTGACTAAATCTAAGGAAATTCAGACACAAAAGATAAGACATTAAACATTAGAATGATCATTGACTAGACCCAGGAGTTGGTTTCTATAACACTTTTCTTCCTGAATATACAGATTTTTAGGACAGGGCAAACAAGAGAAGGTGCTAGAATTACTGAATTACAAAATCATAAAATCACAGAATCATCTAGGTTGGAAAAGACCTTTAAGATCATAAAGTCCAACTGTTAACCTAACACTGCCAAGTACACACTAAGCCATGTCCCTAAGTGCCACACCTACATGTCTTTTAAATAGCTCTAGGGATGGTGACTACACCACTTTCCTGGGCAGCCTGTTCCATTGTTTGATAACCCTTTCAGTGAAGAAATTTTCCCTAATATCCAATCTAAGCCTCCCCTGGTATAACTTAAGTCCATTTCCTCTTGTCCTATTGCCTTTACTTAGGAGAAGAGAGAAACCTCCTTTCAGGTAGTTGTAGAGAGCAATAAGGTCTCCGCTCAGCCTCCTTTTCTTCAGGCTAAATAACCCCAGTCCCCTCAGCCACTCCTCATAATACTTGTACTCTAGACCCTTCACCAGCTTTCTTGCCCTTCTCTGGACACACTCCAACACCTCAATGTCTTTCTTGTAGTGAGGTGCACAAAACTGGACACAGTATTTGAGGTCTGGCCCTCACCAGTGTCCAGTATAGGGGGACAATCACTTCCCTAGTCTTTCTGGGCACACTATTCCTGATACAAGCCAGCATGCTGTTGGCCTTATTTGCCACCTGGGCACACTACCAACTCATATTTGACTGCCTATTGACCAACAACCCCAGGCTCTTTTCCGCCAGGCAGCTTTCCAGCCACTCTTCCCCAAGCCCATAGCATCACATGTTATTGTGACCCAACTGCAGGATATATGTATGAAGGAAAGGAAAAGATGAGGAAAGAAAGGAAGAAGGAAGAGAGAAAGGAAGGAAGAAAGGAAAAAGGACAGAAAGAAAGAAGGAAAAAGAAAGTAGAAAAAGTTTTTGTTTCTGTGTGTTTCATCTGTGCTACAGACAATATAATCTTCAGCAATCCTCTATGAACATGTATTTTAAGTTATTTCGGTTGATCTGAATTGACCCTTACGTTTCCATGCTTTCTGCTCCTCCTAGAAGACAAACAATTCTCCTTATTTTAATTTACTCCTGGAGTAAGTCTGACTCCAAAGATAAGTGATTTTGAACTATTTAAAAGGAAATGAACAAAGATCATGAAGAAATAGTTATTGAACAAGAAAGGTGAAAATGACACAAAGCTGCAATTTAAAAATTTCTTTCCCATATCATTGCACAACCATTCAGGTGATAAACTTGATTTCTGGTACATATTTCAAGATGTGGACACCTGGAGTCCAACAGTAATTTGACTGTATTTTTGCATGGCAAACTACATTTTGAAACCAAATTAACAATTTCAAGCTTACTTGAAATAGGTCTAGAGCTGTAAACTTTTAGTATCAACTGTTGATCCTACACAGACATCTAGAAGAATAAACTTTCCAAAGATAAACATACATGTATATTCTCCACTCAGTGCTTCCTCTAGGGTCCCTAGTATTCAATAAACTGAGCTGAAGGACTGTCAACATCTTGTTTCTCATTTGGCCCTCTTTTAGAGTATGTTCATTTTTTCTACATTAAATTATCCAGAATAAAATAAAGGATATGATCTAAGAGGGACGTGCTATAATAGTGTATGGTTGAAGGATCTCCAAGCCTAAATTATCCAAGTCTACAGATCAGAAATATATTTTTTGTGGGGAGTGAGGAATTGTGGAGATGAGCTGCTGAGCGAGAGCTTAGCAGGTGTTCTTGCAGTGATGGGAAGGAAGCCTTGAGAACAGTAAAACAATGTCTTTATATGGTATTATTTGTGTGGTACGAAATCTAGTGAGGAACATAACAGATAATAATGTTTGGATAACATAGGCGTATGAACACTTCTATGTAGCCAATTGTATTGCTCATAACGGCTTGTGGACAGGCCCCACAACCTATCTGTGTAGAGGGCACGGCACATGATCAAAAGAGAGAAACTATATATGCTGTAAAAATAAAACATTAAATGTCTTCGCTTCATCACTTGGCGGAGTCCGTGCCCTTGGTTGCTGCAATTTTTAATTATTCATTTGACCTGGATCATCCCAGACTCAGGGAGCTGGGCCTCTTCAGCCTTGAGAGGAGGTCAGGGAGACCTTATCACTGTCTACAACTGCCTAACAGTGATAGAGATAAGATGCAGAGAAGATGGAGCCAGATCCTCTTCAGATGTGTACAGGAATAGGATGACAGACAAAAAACATGAGCTAGATCCTTTTCAGATGTGCTCAGTAATAAGATGACAGGCAGCAAACATGAGCTGGGAAATTATGATTACATATAAGGAATAAACATTTTCTACCACGACGTAAAAACATTTGTGGAAAAGTGTTTCCTTCAAGAAAAGGTAAGTGGGAGGAAGATTTAAAATAGATAAAGAATGGGTTTAATTTACATAGACAATTTTTATACACCTTACATTTTCATAGCAGCAGTGTAATTTTTTTTTAAATCTACTACTGTGCATAAGAGTGATTAGTCTCATTTAAAATTCACTTAATGTGCCTTTTGCACTCCTGACAACTGGTGCACATACAGTATTAGATAAAAATCTGGAAATGTAGCAGGCATGTACTCACATAATAACTTTTACCAGTCAGGCTGAGATAGGAGATAGCTGATAATCAAACCTATCAGAACAGCAGATGCAGAGGTTTGGAGTGATAAGACTGCAGTCAGTAATGTGGTGCAAGGTGGAGGAAAGAAGACTGGCAGCCAAAGGCAGGCAGCTACTGAGTACAGAGGAGAACAGATTTATTGGGTCAGAGATCCTGAAAGGTTATCCTGGTCAGCACAGTTCAGAGTAAACATTATCTCAGCCTATCTGGAATACCAGTAAATCTGTAAATTACCCAAAGAGTAGTTTATAGGTGATTACTATTTTCTTTAGTAGATTACCACTAAGCAAAATGTTGTGTAAATATATAGCACATTTTCTGAACTTCAAAGTTAGTCTCCTAACCATTTTCCTTCTCCTCCTCCTGTGAGACTGTTGATTACTTAAACTCATAAACATGTTCAGGTTTTATTTGGATTTTAACTTTTTAAACCCAAAGGTCCCTGGAGCTATATTGAACTTAGTTTTATAAAACTCTGGTAATCTTTGGAAGGAAAGGTTTCCTCAGCAAGCTATTAATATTCCCCTTATCATAGCAGGGGGCTGGGGGTGGGCAAAGACAGAAGCTGCAAGAATTTTTGAAAGAATGGAAAGTTTCTGAGGAATTTGCCAAGTATAATTTGCATTTTAAACTAAGTTAACAGTAAATACAACTTTATCAAGACACTTAACTTTGTATGTAATGATAGCACAGGCTAACATGCACACATGAAGGAGTTAGGTTTAATCATTTAGTAGGAGGATACTGTGTACTGAGAAAGGGAAATATTTGAGGGGAAAGTTTACTAATTGGGCAGGATAATTATATTCAATTTGTAGGGAGCTGTAGAATAAACATTTTCAGCCCTGTAGTAGTGATTTCATAGAGCAGTTGGAAAGTCTTTTGAGAAGAGTGCCCAAATCAGTTAGATGCTTCTTTTCTTGGAAAGCTTCAAACTTCAACAAACAAAACCCACAAACATTTACAATGTGTTTATAGTTGTCTGCATGTTTATTGCCTAATTCATATCCATGAAATTTCTGAATGAAGTGAACATCAGCTATCCTTCTTTTAAAATTATAATTACAGTAATTAAAATTTCAAACAAGAAGGTTTTCACTTTGCTCTTACAGGATGAAAGCTTAATATGAATTGAATCCTTAAAAAAACCCAATCTATAAACCTCGGAGCTGACCTTACAATTTTTAAGAGTATGATTTTGCAAATTTCTTCAAAAAATTAGCAATTTGTGTAAACAATGTAAATGTGTCAATAAACAGAGACACAAAACTTGGCTCAATTGTCTGTGCGAGTTAGGAAAGGGACCACTAAAGTACAAGGTTACAGAAAAAGCCAGAAAAATCCTTCATTGCCTGTATTTAAACACTTTGTATGTCAAGTCACTTTTATTGTGTTCCTGGGGGTTTGCTATGTCTGGACCACATTTTAAACAGAACTACCTGTCTCATATCAAATGCTAGAATTGGTTCATAACTGGTTCATTGCTCTTCCATTTAAGCAATTTTAAAATACAAATGCAGAGCAGATGTATTTTGTTGTTTTACTCCTGATCACTTCTGACTTAGCATGCTTAAGTTATCAGTAGTTCATGGATAGTCACAGAAAAGCCACGTAAAATTATTGTCCTATATACATGTACAAACAGGATCGATGTATACATGTAAAATACTAAGGCAAAAAAAATGTAAGACTGTAATAGTCTCATGCTATGGTACTGAAATCATAGACACCGAAGGCTTTAAAACTTCAACTCAATTAAGCCAGGAAAACCAAGACGCCCACCTTTGCTCTACAAATATCATAAAAAGGACAAATGTAACGCAAATATCTTTTGAAGTGCGAGCTCAGACCCTACACAGTGATAGAGGGAAGGATTGCAGCTTGCATTATTGGTTCCTTTTCTATTAGAAAAGTTTTTAAAAAATCAAGCAGAATGTGATTCTGTGATTCTATGATGTGTAGCTCTTTCTTCTCTCTATAATAAATTTTATCTCTCTGAAACAAGAATGGACATGCTGGCTCTTTTGTGGTTTGAGTTTTAAGTTTGTGCTGGAAGTGCCAATGAAATCTGCTTCTCACATTAGGCATAAAATAAATTCTCTGAAGAGACAAGCTTGTCAAAATAGATGGAAACAAAGTCTTTTGCTGTGTTTTCAAGTAATAGATGCAGCATACATAAATAACACTCAAAAACAACTTCAATACTTCTTACATTTAAATTAAGTTTTCTAGTAACAGACTGGACCTCTGAAAAGTACTATTAGATTGGACAGAGGAAAATAATTAAGATCTATAAATATTAGAATTCTTATTGATAAGACAAAAAGGTTTTTTGTGCTGAATAATAAGGCAAATATGAGAAAAAGGTCAATGAAAATACTGGAATTCAGTTGCCATGGGAACCAGCAATGACTTTTACCTATGATTAGACACTGAGATAAATCAGGTGCGTGTCTGTATGTGTATACTTGTGGGAGGAAGGTTATTTAGCTTGAAAAATAAATTAATGAGATACAGACAAGAAAATATGTTATTTCATATTCCATTTACAGTCATGCTCTTATTCAGAATTGTCCACCCTCAAAACAGGGTCAGCAATTTAGCTGTTGCAGTGAAATAATTTTGGTTTGGGAAAATCAATTGCTGTTCTCCGAGGTCAGATGACTCAGCAGAGAAAAAAATTCTTAGCAAATAAAATATCTTTCAAAAATGAACTGTCTCTATTTAAAAATTGAATCTACAAGTGCTTACTGAAGATTACTCTCACACACCTGCCTCAAATAGTTCCATATCCCTAGCCATTGTATGTCAGCACAGATATTTCAAATCTATCCTAGATCTTGGAATATATATTTTATTGGTAATATGACCTCACAATAAAAAGCTTAGAAACATACTTTTATCAGTATAGTCAGTATAGTCCTTTGGCACATATTCTCAAAAGCACTATACCAGCTCTCATAACTCATTAGCTGATTAATTTGTATGATAAAGCAAGGGATATTTTAGACCAACATAATAAAAAACATCATCAGCACAAAACATTAATCCCATGACAAATATTTATCTAAAATAACTATTTTACAGGAGAGTGCATGGCATAAAGCTTCTTTCTTGCTGCTTTAAAAACTCATTTTTGCTTAAAATCTGAAAAACAAAACGTGAAACTTTGGTCAAACTGTAAGTGGCCTGGGTGTGCGACAGACCTCCCTCTTGTGAGCCAGCCTGCACCAGCCCCACATTCACAAATTCTCTGCATCATACTGATGTCACAAAAGACTTATAGCTACCATTAAAGCTTTGATTTTATTATTTTTCTATCTTTGCATTTACCAGCGTGCTTCATAGTGTGGAGGAAGCACAGACAATTTTTATTTCTTCAGTTCTGTGCCCCTGAAGAGCTACATTCTGCCAGGGAAAATTTATACCAGATAGCTAATACTGTAACCACAGCAGGCAGCAAAGAGCCATCTTTATTGGACTTTGGCTGAGTAATGTAAAGTCTAAATTTGAAAATGTTTCTTCAGTTTTGTTCCACAAGACAATTATATGTTATTTCATTAAAAGTGACATTTTCTTTAAAAAAAATCTTATCTAGGTTTGAATTTTACTGCAACTTCTTTGCAAATGTGCATATTTGTCTTTCAGTTCTGCAAGAACTTACAAACTGGCCATATAGTGAGCATATCATAGCAAGTAATTCTGCTATTGCCAATAATGTTCTCCAGTGGTGAATTTACCAGAACCATGCTGGTTTGGATCCCAGACTGCTGGAAATGTCAAAAACTTTGCTGATGGTCCACAAGACAGTTGGCAGTGGTATGGACTCTACTAGAAGGTGCAACACTGAAGTTGTAGAGCATATTAAAAATATTATCACCATATCTCTCCAATAATAACCATACTATTGATTGCACTGTTTATCCTATTCTGCTGTTTCACTTTAGTTGGGTGTTATATTATTAGTAGTTATAGGAAACCTCAGAATCTTGAAATAGATTTCATTGCATGGCTCGTTCTGTCAGAGTCAGAAAGAGTATTTCTTTCTTGGATTATTTGATATAGAACACCAATTCTATAAATTACAAAAAAAAAAAATAAATCTATACTAAATGAGAGAAAATGGTACTTTCAAAGAAATGGCACTTTCTACCAGAGAACTTCCTTAGCTTTTCCATCAAATATAACTTATTCAAAACCAAGATCACCATGCCTTTGTATGCATTAAAAATTATCAATAAATACTCCTACCTCTATCAGTACACCAGTGACAGATATCTCATATTAAGTCAATTTTATCATTCAGTTTTTGCTTTTTATCTCATTATTTCAAGGATAGTTTCATTACTTGCAACATGACTTAAATGCCCATATTTGTACGTGACAGAGAATTTCCATTACAGTTGTAACTTATGATGCCATTTTCTTTTCTTCAAATTTTGGCACAGGAAAATTGCAGTCATTCACTTAAATCTATTAGGAAATGGACTTTTATAATAATGAAATAAGAATTTGAAATGAAAAACAAGGCACAAAGACCTACAGAGCAGTTACAAGTCTAAATGTTGCTTTCAGTATGCTGTTATCTACATAAGAGAAGTAAAATGGAATTGAGAGGAAGATGGCGTGTGAGGAAACAGGAAGCCTGAACAGTATTGAACTCCAGAATTATCTGAAAATTCCATTTTTCTGCCGCTGAAACTTTCCCTTTCCCCCTCTGCCTAGGTAATATTTCTTTATGAAAGCACACAGAAGGACTAAAGCTATGGATAATCTGCATCAGGTTTTTATTGTTGGTGCTTGCTTGCTTCCTGGATTCCTTCCAATGAGACAGAGTTCACAGTGGAAAGTGTTAGTTTTGCCTGACCAGTTTGAGAATCACCATGATGACAGCAGTCTATGCAGAGCGTAAAATAATTTCTTCCAAGGCCTCATATGGATTAATTTTCATTCTGCACATCTAGTCAGCCTGGATACACCTCTATCTACTACATCATGGCTATTCTGCAAAGAAAAATGTATTTATTCTTCTAATAGAATGACAGCTGAGGCACCAAAGGAACAGAACATGTAAAAACTTATTTTATGGTGTGTTAACAATTAGATCTTCATCATTAAATAAATTCACTTATAATTATACATCAATTTTAGTCTGCATTTTACCAACATAAAAATATCAGTTACAAGAAACTGGAGAATAGTTTACCTGATTTAGTTCAGATTTAAATGTGAAAATTGAGTGAGTGAATTATCAACTTTCAAAAATTACATTCGGTATCAAGAAATCTTGTTTATTTTAATTGATTTTAAAAAATTACTGCATGTACTTTAGTTTAATAAAACAGAGAGATAGAAAACAGAATTTTTTTTTTCAAATAGACGGCTTCAACCCAGCCTGTTTCCTTTCTGTATCTTTTGAATGGTTTAATGTCAGTTGTTTTTTGTGTGCTGCATATTAAAGTGAGCAATTATTAAAAATGCTTCCTATTTAGCAATATAATTATACAAAAATGGGTTCATTTTACTCAGTACATGTGGAAGTTGCAAATACTGGAATTAAGAGAAACTACAGTTTTGACAAAACCGTACAGAACTGTATGATATTGTAGTATGGATGCTTGGAAAGTGCTCTCTCATTTCAGGTGGGTTTTGCTTTTCCCTGCAACGTGACTGGGACAACTATGAGAGTCTTTGATAGAGCAGCATCTGGAGACCTTTGCCTCCAGGGAGCTAACACAAGTCCACCTTAAGCTTAAGAGGTTTTCCAGAAGTAGGATCTATACATTTTAGTTTCTTGTACAAGGCAAAGAAAAGTCAGACTAGAACTCGATAAATTGGGGTCCTCAACAGAACAAGGAGGTTAATCATTATTAGAATTACAACATTATTAATAATCTTAGTAATCATTCAAGATTATTCAGGCCTGCATGAAAGATACTGTCTAGCCTTTCAACAGCTGAATGATACCCACCAATTTTTGCCTTTAAAAGCTCACTTTGTTCCAGGTTACTGTTCTTGGAGACATGGCAAATTAAAAAACAATTAAAAAATTATATTGAAATTAAAGAAAGAAATTACACTTGCTTGTGACAAAGATCATAAAGATCAAGGAGGAAATCACATGACCACAAACTATGTCTATTTCTGTTATGCAACTTTTAAAAAGTTGCTTTGTTACTCTCTGGCTATCAAAAATCCCTTCAGTGAAGTGATGAGCAAGTAGAATGTTAGTTATATTATTTCAAAATACTCTGAAAAGTATTCATAAGTGCTATAATGCAACTCTAACAGAGTTTTTAAACAGTTTCTTTAGCTACAAGTGGAGATAAATTCCCCATAACATATCAGAGATGAAGAAATGGTGAATGGCAACATGGGATGTACACACAGTACTTGAGAGGCTGCTTTCAAAAAGTAAATTAAAAAATTACAGAGATTTTTCTGGTGGTGTTATATTATACAAATATAGGCGATAAGTAAATGTGCATGTATTTACATTGTTGTCCTCTAGTCTGTGTCCCTATAACAAAAATCATTTAGTGTTGTATACACATGGAAGATAGCTCTCCTCTAATGAGTTTGTTAGTGAATGGCAGTGTCCCTTCAGCTCCATGGAAGTCAGTTGGCCCACCTGAATATTCACTGTTAAGTCTTGCAGCATGGAATAAAAGTGTCTAATGTATGCCAAATCTAGATACTCTTCCTATTGCAGCTACATACTCTAAATAGTTTTCTTGGCTTATTTTTCTGTTTTCAACTTTCAAGTTTTGGATATAGCTTTTTAATCCTTGGGTGTATTTTGAATTTTCGGATCTTCAGAGATTATAAATCGAGTGAAGAGTAGTACATTACCTCAGTTAATAATAATATTAATAAATAAAAGTCAAATTTTCTCTCTACTTACACCTCCTACAGGAACCAAAACCTGACTATAATGTATAATAATTTTCACTAAATTACTTTCGAGTACTAAGTGCTCCTGACCAGATTCACCATTTTTTTCTGAGGCATGGGTGGCATTATGAAAGGTCTAAAAAGGAAAGGTGAAAGAGAGGCCCTAGCCTCTCACCTTCAACTAACATCTTTTTCCTCATGGAAAAACTGAACACTACAGAATGAACATTTATCTGTTCAGCTGCTGACATCTACCTCTTCTTCCCTACAACATCTAAGTCATTATGCAGGAAATATTTGCCAGTTTTCATTTTCTCTGAAGTTTTTACTGTGGCTACCATTCTTCATAGTAGTAGGAGTCTAGCATAATGACTCAAGCTAGACAGAACAATGAAAGTTATGCTTTCTGCTGATTTTGGCATTTTGAAGTTTTGGGATTTTTTAAACAATAAAATTATGAAGGACTACGCAGGTGGCATTCTAGTTATTTCAGATTCAAATAGTATTGGCATATGTGAAACATTGCATTCTTTCTCCAAACACACATGTGTAATAGTTGACTTGATGGAATTCAGAAAGGAAAATTTTAGTAAAAGAAAAAATGTAAAGAAAGGAAAGGAGATAAAATGAAAATATTAATTATTTCATAGAAGAATTGTTTCTTAGAATAATTACATAGGTGTAAAATCAGAACTATTTTTTCCTAAAAGAAAATACGTTCCTGTTTAGAGGGACTTGCACTTTTTGCTGGACTTCTCCATGAAATATTTGCTTTCCTCAAGCTGTCTAAATCTTCATCAGAATGTTTACAAATATTTTTTAGAATAATGGTGTTTTGAAAATAGTAAAATAAAACCTGACATTGCTTAATTTACTGGTGAAATACATGGAAAAGGCAAAGACAATGATGTAAACTCCCCCTCCAAAGATCTTAAACAAAACAAAAAAAGAGGTCCTCCGTGGTAATTTGCTTCTTTCTGAAATTGATTCCTCACCTCTACATGTTCCCACCACTGTACTCATTGTTAGTGCTCTACCAGTGATAGAAAATGTGAAGAAAATTAGAAGTCAATATCTGAAAATGATGTAAGATGTTATAGATACAGTAATGTATCATGGTAGTTGTGACTGGAAAAGAATTGTTTTCTAACTTCAACCAAAACCCCAATAACTTTCTCCTTTAGGAAAGTTTCCTGAAACCCCTTTTGCACCTCTAAAAAGCATCCATAATGCCTCTCTTTCTGAGGTTGTCACAAAGACCTTGCAGAAAATTGAAGCCAAATAAATTGCACAAAGAACAGGTTTCTACCATTCCAAAGCAAAAGCTACCAAATGCATTATGTAAGCTGATCCTAAAAAAAAGCAAAAAAATCTAAATTCTTAATGACTAAAAGTCAAACATCATTCATTGCTTTAATCATTGCAAACAATGACCATTCACTCAACTGATAATCACAAGAAGCGAATTTATTTACTTACACCACAAATTGCTCACTTAGCAACTAGGTTTTTGTGCCATGCCTGTGGTGCAAGCCTCATCCACACCAAATCAAACTAATTCTACTGTCTTTGTGTGAATAGGAAACTAATGATTGTTACTTATGTCTCTGTTGAAGGAAAAGTTCCTATTCCTGTTCCAGTTCTTCTCGAACATTATGTAATCTATGTATGAGATTGCACAGCAGAGAAAAAATTGTAGTGACCAAACATCTCATTCTCCTTCCACACTGAATTAGTTGAAAGATGTATTTTTTAAACACTTCCAGATGACAACTACTGTTGTATTTTTTTCATAGAGAAATGATTTATTGAAATCAATACATTGTAGGCAAGGGCTGGGGTTTTTCCGTTCCTTTTTTTTTTCCTTCCTATATTTTTAGGAAAATGTGATATTTCTGTTAAAGTGACAAAGTAAAGAGTAAATATATTACTGACTTGACACCAACCATGGGCTAATACACTCACAGAGGTTTGAAGGATTAGCTTCCTGCCATATTGTGCAATCCAGCAGTATCAAATCACTACTGATCTCAGTACTAGCCTCTGTATCCCGCCATTTTTTCAGCAATTATATTTACCATATGCCCCTAAGGGGCTGTTAGACTAGTTGTAACAGGCTCTGCGTGCAACTGGCCTGCTTTGAAAAGCTCTGACACGTCTCTGATTGCCAACAAGCTCATTTGTGATCAGTTCTCTGGCACTCCTGGCAGCTACGGTCATGCTGAGTGACAGGTAGACTGCTTATTGCCCAAAAAGCACCTCTTTCAATCAGCCCTTTCAATTTTGCTCTGCATGGTCCTGACAGCACCACATTTCCTAGTGACTGACTCTGAATTTGGGTGTTCTCAAGTGGTTTCTAGCTAAGACTCCCGAGGTGAACAGCAGATCAAAATCTGGAAAGTTTATGTCATGAACTATCAAGAATAATTGCAATATTCAAAAACAACCAAGGAGATGATGATACTTGCCCTTAACTTGCCAAACAGAAATGGCAGTCACATTTTCATGCTTGAATTCTTTCATTTTAATTTTTCTTCATATTTCCAAACAGCCAATGACAGTAGGAAAAGTGGTAAAAGTAAATATTTATACTTCTCTTTAAAATCTCTCCCTTTTAATAGAACACACTGAGTAAAACAAAAAATTAAAAAGAAAAAAAAAATCATTATTTCTTCAAATAATGCAATTTGAAATTGTACATTTGGACAAAATATTCCTCTATCAATTGCAGGTTTTTGCAAATCTACCACTCCCCTGGTTCTTCCTTCCTGTGGAAAGATTTTTTTTGGGAAAAAAAAAAATGCACACATACATATTGGTTGGCTAGTCCTGCCAACCTTTATCAACATCTTCAGTCTACAATTTCAGATTTATGAAGTTATGCAACTTCAGAAACTACAGGCACTGATATTTTATATTTGCCTACTTGTAGGAAACTGTATAGAAAATTTATACTTTGAGTGCATGAACATTCAAGATACATAAAAATGAATAAGTATGCTTTTTGCCTTGTATTTGTGTTTTAATTGAGAATCAAAGCCAAGCTGGGAAAACATATCATTGTTTATGCAACCACTCAGCTTGACAGGGCAGATGGAAAATTGGGCTAAAAGCAGAAAGTACTGGAAAGCAGTTCTTGCTGGGTGAATTTCAAATACAAAGATAAGTAGAGTTGTATGCAACCAGCATAACACCCAGAGGACCCCTGGCTAACAAATACACAGCTTGAACAGGAAAATTTAATGGCAACCTTCAAACAAGTGGAAGTAATAAAAAAGCAATGACAGTCTGCAATGCTTTATTTCTTGCTGAGTAAATCTTCAAGATACATTAATAAAGATATAGTTTATATGAATCATCTCTTAAACACCTCATTTGTTCCCTAAGTGCCACAGTAAAAAAATTTAGAAAGGGAGAGGATAGATACTAAATACTTGGAATATGAAAAATCTCTTGTTAATTATGGAATTTTGTTTCTAGTCATATGCCTGGTGACCTGCTCCTTCTTTTGTTCAATTAATGAGGCATCCTAAAGGTTTCTGTATAGAAGAACTGACCTTCGACACTCAATGTTTTGTTCTGCAACAGAAGAGATATCCTTTACTGTCTAAGCCTTTTTCAGGAAAATCACTCTGATATAACATGGATTGAAATAATCAAAGCTTGGAGAAGACAAACACGTGGCTCATCTTAGTCTGAAAGCAGACTGTGAAGGGAAATACTTCACAGAAAAACAGTGGGTGTTTTTCAAGGAACATTTACTTCACACCTAAACTCACCACATGCCACAAATTACTTCCCAACACCCTTTAACACAGTTTAAACAGGCCTTAAAATTCACAACAAAAGCCATTTTAAAGTAAGGTGAAGGTCATTCTAACGCCCTAGATTTCTGAAATACTAGGAAATGTCACTAGCTAATTACAAAGTATCTGTCACTGTGGCTGTAACCAAAGTGACAATCTGTCAAAAGCGAGAGATAGAGTATGAAGAATGGAAACTTGTGATTTATAGATAGATATTATATATAGAGAGACATGCAAAGGTATGCACAGATACACACCCCCTTAACGAATGTTTCTTACATCCTATGTAATTGCTCACTTTCCAGGTTTTGGCTTCACATAACCATTCCCAAGTCTAAGATTACATTGACAGAGAACTATCAAGGTCTTTGAAGGTTTTTGCCCGTATTCTGTGTGTAATTGAGTGGGTATTAAATGAGATTGGCAACAGGTGGCCTAAGGAAGATAATAATGAAAATCACAAAATAGCTGTTAACTTGTAAGAGGAAGAGTTTTCTTGTAGGTAGACAGAGAAAGCCTTTAGATCCTTCCAGCAGTGGTTGCTTGTGTATTACAGCAGGTGATGTGAAGTCTGAAAAACAAGGATCAAATCCTCTGATGACTGACAAATAGAACCGAAAGGTGTAGGTTTTTTTTCTTCTTAATTTACTAGCAAACTATTGAATACCTAAAATAAGATGTCAATTCACTGGTATCACCAGTGATCTTTTGTATGTTTACAGGAAATATGCAACAATACAAAATTTCTTTATTTGGTCAACTTAAACATTCCCTTTTGCTTCAGGTTACTTCCTGTCTGTCAGATAATTGCTGAAACAGGCCAACGCTAGTAACATGTTGTCAAGTCACAAGCTCCCACTCATCTAGTCAGATGTGAAGGTACTCACAATGAAACAGAAAAAAATTGAAGGTAGCAGGAGCTCCTTACAATTACAAGTACTAAGCAACTGTATTCAGAAAATTAAAGAGAATTAAGTAAATAACGCATGGATGACAAATGTGTTACAACTTTTTGTGACCTTCCCTTAGAGAAGCTACATAATCGGTTTCTTGCCACTTTCTTACCTATCTTTGCTTTGTTGTTTTTTCAGACAGAAATGAACATTCAAATATAACCAAAGTGGACAGGCATATCAGTACTGCCACATCAGTTCACTATGTGACTAGAAACATATTTTCTAGGCAATATTGGTAATAATGGTATTTATTAAATCAGTCCGGAAATAAAGTAAATTTTCCATATTAAGCAGGTGCAAAATCTACAACAATACTGATGCCGCAAAGCTATTCAAGTGTGGGCTAAAGGAGCCATAAATAATTTCTTTTAAAGTTGTCAATGCATGTGAACAGAATTTGACAAAAAATGTATTTATCTAAAATATATTAAAAATTATTGGTCAATAAAATTTAAAAATCTAAGAGGGCACATTAAATATGAAAGTTAAAAATAAGTAAATAATAAAAGGATTATAGAAATATTCAGTGTTTTAACAAAGAAAAAATATGTTCATTAGCTCATATTATTCTGGATAGAAAAGACTTGAGAATACCTTGGATTCTGAAAATGTTTTTTTTTTTTTTACTGTGAGCTTGTTGTTTCATAACCATGGTTTATGAGAATGTTGTACTTTCATTGAATCATTTCAGATACTCTCAGAACATAAGCACACTTATACTTTTGTGTCCTGAAAAAGAGTAGTCAGGTATTTGAGAGAACATGAGTCATCATTGCCATTTCTCTGTTTCTAACAGTAACTAATTTTGCATTTTATGAGCTGTCTGCATAGTGTAAAGTTTGCATAGTGTGAAATGTGCAGAGGGGAGGCGGCATTCCAGGGGTTAAATAGGATGGGAATGAGGAAGATAATTGTCTTTGAAGGTGTGCCAGAGTAGACTGCTCATCCCAAAAAAGCTTTTATATAGAAAAAACAAGCCCTAAAATTTCTGCTGAACAAACAGCTAAGATTGAAAGAGGTTGCATGTATTTGACAGAGAAACCAAAGGATGCTTTCATTACAAGAAATTCTATATTTCACACACACACAAGTCTGAAAATCATCAAATAAAGAATACAGACTGCTACAAACCTGTGAATAGTTGTTTTCCATGCTCAATCTACAGCCCAACTGAGCTTTCTAAAATCTGCCAAAAAAACCCTGTATATATTGAAATAACTGAGGTATTTTTAAATAATAATTTATTTGCAGGAAAATACAAACTTAATTGTCCAAAAATGTGGAGCAAACATGGCAAAAAGGGATTTTCAGAAAGGAAAATGAAAGGTGAAACTTTATTTTTTTCATTTTAAAGGTGATGTTCTGGTTATTTTCTTAAATAGCTAAAAAGATGTTTGCAGGAGAAAAAAAAACCATGAAGATGAAAAAAGTTTCCATTTCAAAAGCACGAGGATTTTCACAGGAGATTGTATGTCTTTTATCTGGGATACATAAACTTTAGTCTTGTTTGATGAAAAAAATTATTTTTCTCAATAAACCCCTTTCAGAATCTTATGCCTAACCCATAATTAATAGTGTAAAAGCATTGGTAGTAAATGTGTAGGAAGAAAATACCAGATAAACAACTTTCCAAAGAATTAATTAAAAAGTCTATGCAGAAAACCAAAGTATAACAAAGGTATAATAAACCATTACACACGATATATTACCCCTGCCTCTTCATCCCCCTCCACCATTCTCCAGCCAGTGAAAAAATTATTGAAGTGTCTTGGTAAGAAATTTTGAGTGATTTGGAGTTCTGAGGTATTTAAAATATCTCATAGGAGATTTTGCTTTGTCTGATGCAGAGAACAAACTGCCAGGAAGATGAGAGGTAGGTGGCAACTCGGACAGCTTCATCTATGAGTAAAGGGTTCTGTAAGTGGTGGCTTAGGGTTGCAGGAGGATGGTGATGTCTGCCACAGTTATGCGAAAAGACTGCTTTACTTGCCACTACAGAAAGAAAATTCAAGAATAAATTCATAGAAAACATCGCTTCATTGTTAAACTTGATCTTATCATTTTCATAGCTTTCCAAATGAGATTCTAGCTTACTTCAGACTCAAAACTCAAGCCTGCCATTTCTGTCTTCATTACCTGATATAACTGAAATGGAAACAGAAAAAAAAATAAATAAAAGGAAGGATTCAAAGATTTTCAGTGTTTCATTGAAAAAATAAAGTTCTTACAAGTGCTTCATCTCCTTTGACTTTTTTTATATTTATCTTTCAAATCTTTGACAAGGTATACAGTGAATAAAAGCTAGTAAACAGGCTTCAGCTTATCACCTACTTTTTTAAATGCCTTTTCTTATATAAAACCCTCCACTACAGAATTGCATAATACATGCTGGTTAAGAACTCCAACAGCCTCTCCCCTACTTTCATGCATCCTTTCACAGTGGATGATACATCCCTGGTCTCCAGTGTTTCACTAGTTTCTACCATCTTTCTAGGTAAAGTTCAAGATACGTATTTTATAATCCAAACACCTCCTTTTCTGTGGACTATTGCTAAGTCAAAAACTTCATCTTTTCCATAACAGCAAAAATAGACTGAAATTCGTAACTCAATATGCACTTTATTTCAACAGGAGGAGACTGACACAATACTTGTACTTTTTAGTAAGACATCCTCAGGTCAGAATAAACTTTCCGCTTTGATCTCAGTATATGGACATTTTAACCTGCAACGTATCCATGAAAGTGTATAAGTACTTTCAGACTTTCAAAAGAGGCAATTTAAGAAGACGTTGAAATCTAAACTAACCTCATAGCTTTGTACCCTACTGTTTAAACAGGAAAAATAAAACTGTATTTCTGAGTCAAAATGAGTGAAAAGAGAGCTGAAGTCAACTTAGACCCTCTTAAGAATATTATACCCAGAAAACAGCATAATTTTCTTCCATTTTCATTACAGCACAAAGCTCAGAAAATACAACAGAAGATTATATTTGCATATAGAGATCATAGAAACTGCATTGAAAAATAAGGGCAGGAGTACACTATGAGTTAATTCTAATTGTGAAATTATTCATGAATCTGGATTTAACAGTCTGGATAAGCAACAGAGTAGAAAATAGATGTTAGAACACCTTCTGAAATAAGGACATATACATGACATTTTCAGTGTGTGTGACATTTCCTTTTACACCATTGGAAACCTCCTCTCTTGCAAATGTTTCTGTTCTCCAGACTTAAACTTCACCTTCTGCTGCTAATTTTCTTTTTTTTTTTCCTTTTTTTTTTTCTTTTTTCATTTCTTTGCACTGTAAAAGGCAGGGGCTGAAAATAAGGGGATGCAATTAGGATTTAGTGATCTTTTAAAAGATGACATTAAGCATTCTGGAAGAAGCAGAACAGGGGAAACAGATTCAGGGGAGAGGGATGAAGGAGTGGATTAAAGTTGAGAAGGGGAGAATCTGAATACACTGACGAAGACAGAGTCCTGATGTGTGTGGAACAACAAAATGATGTATATGAAAGAGAAGAAGGTGGGAAGAAGGGAGCCATAATTTTTAGGAAGATTACTGGGGCGGGCAGAAGGTTGAATGTCTTTGAATGAGAAGAAAGGACATGTTTTGTTTCAACAGCAGCCATGAAGCAGAGAGAATCGTGTAGGATCAAAACTGTTAACAAAGGGAAGAGAGAATGAGTAGGGTGGGGAGGGAAAAATAAAAGCAGGGGGTCACAGATTTGCAAAGGCAGAAGAATATTGCAACAAAAACAAGCAAGTGAAAAGTGGGCAAGACAGAAACTGCATGCATTCATTTTTATGCCCAAATCTTAGTGAACTGAATGTGTGCCTACTACAAATAGAATTGACTGGCATTATCTCAGAGATTATTTGTGCTAATTAAGTATGAGAGAAAGATCTACTATCTTCCAGATTCAAATAGGAGCCCTTCCTGCCTAGAAGTAGATATGCAGCCTACATGCAGCCTTGAGAGCTACAATGGAACAGAGCAGAAGGGGCCTTGGTGTAAAGTTTATAGGTTATTTGTATTCCCTTTGGCATGTCTTTTCAAGAAAATAATAGTCTGCTACATGGGCCAATTCCGTTTATTTCTATAAAAGAAATACATTGACTTTATTGAACACAGTATCACAGCCACTTTACAAATGATGCAGGAATGTAAAGCTATAAACCTGTATTAAGCAGTCAGGTTTGCAACTTCTCTTCTGTAGCACATAGGTAGCTCAGAATAGTTGGTGTATAATGGGAAATTTCTTCTTTTGTATGTGCTTCTCTACCTTGACACCTTTTCAATTGGGTTTACAACAATACATAAATCATCTCTGTATAAATTTCAAAGCCTGAAACTCCATGTCTTTGTACTCAAAATCACCCACATTACTTTAAGGCGGACTTTGTGAGATGAACAGCAGGGTTCATCTCATCCTGTGCTGAAGTACTGCACAGATAAGTAAGACTTTGAGTATGTCCACTCAGCTCTGATTTAGTAGTGGGTGCTGGCATGCACTGAGAAAACAAACCAAGCATGGATAATTGTTTTGGAGACAGTTTACACAAAAGCTTTAGCCTACATCTGCCCTGCTCTAAGGTGTTAGCTGCATGCAGAAAAGAAACAGAAGCACAGCTGAACTGTTAACAGGTTTCTTATCCTTGTGAAACATTTGGAGGACAAGGCGGGGCCAGGAGGTAATAGTACCCCAGGTAATAACTACTAATTGGCTTTAGATATATAGAGCCAGTCAAAGAGATTGGCCTAGGGTGACGTGACCAGCGATAGAAAGCAATAGTCAAGATGATAGCACTGTAGGGGAGAACATCCATGCTCAGGGGCCTGACATGGTAAAGGAGCCTGTGCCTTTGGAGGGATGTCAATGCGTAGGGACCAGGCATGGCACATCAAGGGACAGCAATGAGTGCTCCTTTTTCCTTGTGTCCACAGAATAAATCACAAATGGACCCCAGAGGACCACACCAGTGTGAGTGTATATTCAATACACAATGCACAAGCATGCTGCAAAATAGAAACCGTTGTCTAACTGGTGTACCCGTCGTTCTTCATAACTACATTAAAAACATTATGCCTCTGAGTGGTACGGCTCTGCCATTGTGGCTAGCTTACACTAAGACCCCCATGTCATGTCTATATTTGAAAGAAATGCTCAAAGAACAGGTGATAAATGGCAGAGAATCCCTGATGCCTCACTTTATTCTGACAATTTTAAAACTCTATAAAATGCAGCAGATTGTTACACTTTAAATATATACTTGTAATAAAAATACATTTTAGCACAGCAATATGCACCAGCCTTTTCCATCACATCGGGGAATATGTTATTTGCTGCACCAAGATTAGTTATTTGATACTGAGCTCAAATAGTTTGACGGTAAGCCTCTTTGATCCATGCAACTTCTATTTACAGAAGTGCCCAGAAGTAACATCAGCTTCAAAAGTAATTTCAGAATAATATTCCAAACAAAGTAAAATAAAAAAGAGCATAAAGGGCAAGCTTGGTCTGAAAGGTAATTATTTACCAAAGTCTCTTAGAGTGAGGTAAGTTTTTTCTACATTAATAGGCTGCATGCAGCAGTGGACAAATGGCAGAGGGAGAGATTTTATTGTATTATTTTTTAATGCATAAACTGTGAAATTTTACCTCCGAGAAATTTGAGATGACTTATTTCCAGTGACTACCATAAAAAACTTGAAAAAAAGATGACAAAGTGTTAATGATAATCCAAGATTATCATCTTTCAGAAAGATATAGCACAACCACAACTGGCAAATGTGTCTCAGAGGTGGTTCTTTGTAGCTTCAAGTCAAGAAAGTATCCCCCAAATACATTACTGCAACATCCCATTGTTCTGTTCTGCATCATTACAACCATCTGGCAATAAAAAAAAAATTGACCAGGTGTTACAGCAAATAGCTGGCATGCAATTACCTTGAATAATACAATCTTAAATAGGATTAACAAGAAGAAAATGATAAAATTAAGAAGAAAGCACTACAGGGATTTAAGGTAGTACGACTTTTCTTCTAGAAAGACTTGAAGAATTAAGGGGAAAACAAAACAAAACAAATCAACCATGTCATGCAGAAGAGATTTTGCTATATTAGGACGAACACATATGACAAAAAATGACAAAAAAACTTGTAACACCTGATTTATCAAGACTTTAAGTGCTTGAACAGTTGTGGTAATAGCCTCCTACATATGTCCTATGCTACAACAAACAGCACTTCTGAAGGATACCCCATTGTCTAAACTTAGAAAAACAGCTGTATAAAGACATTTCACAAGACTCCCAAACCATCTTAAGACTGAACTGTGTTTAAGAATGAGTGTCACCTACTTTCCAGTTTGGGTACTTTCATTAATTCAAAATGAAGAAGTACATCTGCAGTATTTCATGAACATGAAGATTCTCGTCATGTAAATAAATAAATAGTGCATAAATATCACTGCTACCAATATAATCATTCCACATGAACAAAAAGCATGTACACAGAGTAGAATATGAGCAACATAATCTGTCCAAAAATATATACTAATTATAGGCAGGTATAAGTCATTACCAGTATAGTGGGAGCTTGCAATGATTCAGCTAAGAGTTATATTAGCATTCAGCAAAATTTCCACACTCAGTGAATGGTGCATTGCCTAAAAATAATCTAATAATTATAAAAATGGCAATGGCCACCTTCTGTTTATTTAATTTCACTAAATAAAGGGAATGGAAAAAGTCTATATGTATCTTGCAGCTGGAATATTTATCTCATTACTGAAAGCCTACTTAAATTCTAAATTTTAATACAGGTTGTTGCAATAGTTTTCCAAATGCTTCATTGATATAATTTTTGCTAAAAGACAAAGACAAGAGTCTGATGATACCAGACCAGCATTTAATTTGAAGCAGGCAAGGTTCTCAGGATATCTTTATGGCAATGTGGTGAATGATTTACACATATCATTATTTCAAAAACTACAAGGAAAGATTAGTTAGTGATAAAAAACGGATGGATAATAGTCTAAACATACAATAGTCTAAACATACAAAGAAATGGGAGATTCATACTATTTTAACATATCCTAGTCTAGTGTGAAGAGATACAAGTTTGGTCGTCACTGCAAAGAAAGCCCACTGTTAGGCCCAATGCTTCTTAAATTTAGTATATCAAGGAAAAAAAACCAAACCCAAACAATACTCTAAAAACTATGGAAACTTTTTTATCACAGTGATTTGAAGTGCTTTTATTACTAGACAGTCCTTCCACTAAGAAAAATGATGTGGTTTCAGGAAACAAGAGTATGACAGAAGTTAAAGTGATATATAGAATCGTAGAATGGTTAGAGTTGGAAGGGATCTTAAAGATCATAGAGTTCCAACTTCCCTGCCATGGGCAGGGACACCTCCCACCAGGCAGTTATATATTGATACCATTATATATTGATACAGTTATATATTGAACGTTTATATATTGATAACTGTTATTAGATTAGGATTAGACCAGATGTGATTACGTAAGCATACCAAATTAATGATATCACGGAATCACAGAACCTTCATGTTTGAAATGCACCTTTGAGATCATCGAGTCAAACCATACACACACACACAAAAATACCCAACCCAACAATCTCGGGCACTAGAGCATGGCCTGAAGAGCAACGTCTACATGCTTCTTAAATACCTCCAGTGATGGTGACTCCACCACCTCCCTGGGCAGGCTGTTCCAGTGCCTGACCACTCTCCCAGTAAAGTAATTCTTCCTAATATCTAATCTAAACCTCCCCTGCCACAACTTCATACCATTTCCTCTGGTGCTCTCATTATTCCCTTGGGAGAAGAGGCCAACACCCACCTCCCTACAACTTCCTTTCAGGTAGTTGTAGAGGACAATGAGGTCTCCCCTCAGCCTCCTCTTCTCCAAACTAAACATGCCCAGCTCCTTCAGCCTCTCCTCATATGACTTGTTCTCTAGACCCCTCACATGTAGTCTTTTTCTCTGTGTAATTAGACAATAAAACCAATAATGAGGCCACAGAATACTGTCATATTCCCTAATATATGAATTCAATAGCAGAACACAGTAATTCCACACTTTTCATTTGAACACTGTAAGTTTCCTATATAATACACAATGGATCAAGCTGTTGGATACAGAGATCTACATGGATCTATCATGCTTTAAATCTTTAGCTAGTATCAGGTCTTTAGAGTTTATCTGGGACTACAGTACGAAGTAAAAAACAAGGTGCTGAGAAGAAGGTGAGTTGCTAGAACCTTCCCAAGGCGATCGTTAAGCATGATCTTGGAGGAGGTGTGCCGAGACACTCAGCCAAAGGAAGGAAGCCAGTCAGAAGGAAGATGTTTTGTGTCTGTAGACTGAGGGTATTATTATTATATGCATGTGTTTTATATGCATAATTATGTTTTTTGTTTTGAAGTTGTCTTTTGCTAAATTATTGATATTCTTTTTTTGCAACGCTTACTGCATACTACTGGGAAAGATGATCACAGCAGTCTACTGGCAGATTTGGGAAACCTGTTTATTACCAAGGACAAGTAGACCTCTGTGTGTGTAAGATTTTTTTTTGAAGATTAAAAAAACCCAAACTAATCAGGAGAGAACACATACTCATGATGTTAGCTATCAGGAGCTGATAGAAATCTGAAAGTATCTTCATCAAAGGTTTCAGCCAAATTCAGAAACTTTCAGTTTCAGTAACAACAAAAACAATATGAAAAGGGGGAGTTTATTAGTCATTGGTTTTGACTACTTCCTCTCTTAAGTATAGTTTATCTGAGTCACACAGTATAGGAACTTCTAGTGATGGAAAATCAATTTAAATTGTTGACTGATGATTTGACCTCAAGATTTTAATTTAATTCAAGAGGAACCTCAAATATTACTGAACAACTACTCAGCTTGCTATAATAGTTTAATCTACTTTCTATTCACGTTTTGTATTAAACATTGTATACTAATGCTGATATGAAATTATAATTAAAAAATGTCTTGTGGATGAAGGAAGTCACAAAAGTGATGCATATCCTTCATCTGCTTTCAGAGGTAAACCATTATAACAGATTTATCCCTCGATAAACAAAATAATTCAGCCTCCAGCATGCCTGAAAACCGAACATATGGGTTCTTTATTAATTAATGAAGTAGAGCTTACCATATCCAGCAACACAGTCATACATACACAAAATAATGTTGTTTATCCTGAAAGTCTAATTACTTTAGAATCATAATTCAATTAGTATTATTAGTTCTCCAGCACTATGCTTGACATTAAGACAAGTTTTAAAAGCTGTAGTAAATTTGAGTTAATAATTTGGTGCAATTGCTGCTAACATACTTATCCTCTGTGGCTGACCTTTGGATTATTGCACTTTAAAATGGAATTCTCATGAAATTAAAAAGCAGAATAGATCTATAATGTGCTATTTATTCAACTATATGTATTCCTTAGATCTTACCAAATGCAAAATACAGCCATATCAAAAATATATTTTACAAATTCATATTATAATTGTATATATATTCTTATGCTGTAAATCCTCAGGTTTCAGAAAAACTAGTTTTTAACTTTTAATATGTCTTTTTTATTATCCATTTAGGTTTCAATTATTTTTATTACAGAAGCATAGATATAATTCGAATTAATTTCAAGCAATATAAGCTCAAAGTGTTTTTGACTGAAAGATCAACTTTGCCAAGCATCTGCATAAGAACTTGGTGATAATGAATCTTCCAGAAGTGAAAGCGAAGACTGAAAGGGACTGAAAATTCAAAGGTTCCTTCAGTGAATATTCTGGCCTACGCCTACTCAGTCACAAAGTTTAATGGTTCAGTAAGTAGCTGAAAAATGAAAGATCTTACTAAAACCCAGAAAACAACCCATCCTACTAAATAGGACCTTCCATGATTCTGTACAGATTCACAGAATAAAAAAGCACATTGTGATACTGGGCTTTTCTATGACACTCACAACACAAAAATATTTAACATTCCTGGAGCTAAAAGTCCTATTTTGAAAAAGGGTTTCAATGCGGGATCCAGAAGAGTATTTGAGCATGTCAAAACTTGACTTCTAAACACCTTAGTCTGTGAGTGAAATTCCCACTATTAACTTCTGGCACAACATATAGATGCAATTAAGTGCTTCAAAGTCAGGTTCACAGCAGTCAGTACAGTAAGTAGAGAAGTCACTTACAGAAGTAAATAGGAACTCCTAAATAGACAGGCATGATTACACAGTTTGGCTTCTGTGGAAGCTTAAGCACCTGCATCCATACAGCAAGAAGTACCCCTACTAATTCTTTCCTTGATAAAAGGCATCAAAAGCATGTCCATTCTATGCACTGAATAGAGAACAGAGACTTCTGGGCTCATATTGATGGACGTTAACTCCATCTGATTTAAAAGCAGGCTTGCAACTACAGATTCACACTACTGTTGTTCATTGCAGATACATTAACTTTACATGGGAGCTAACAAATCAGAATTTCACCTCTGCATTATTCTTGTGGGGCTTGCATAGGTCTGTACTTGCACTGTTGAGGATCAGTGGTTGTTAAGATTCATACTTTTGCTCAATAGATTAATGTCACTGGGACAGAGCCTCATGAGCAGAACATTACCTTTAACTTCATCTCTGAGAATCTGGCCAATTAGGTTTTTACTGGAGCAACAGTAGGAAATTAAACATAATAGTCTTTAAGCCTCAGAATAATGTAAGTCATGGGGGTCGCTCCATTTTAATTGAAATATCATTAACTTAACAATAAAAAATTTAAAGCCATATAATAATGGTTAACAAAAATACTTTATACTCTTCATTACAGTTCTTGTAGAAAAGTGGGGGAGAGTTGTGGTCCTCCTTTCCAAAATTTGCTTTCTTCCTTCAGTTTCTGAAAAAACAGCAATATTATAAGCAACTGAAGCCATCTTTTAAGCCCTTTTTCCAAACCCAGAAACATCATGGTCCCTGGACTTCTAGCAAAACCATTGATTCAGTGTTACAACATCTGCCATTAATCCTGAGGGTAGAGTTTCACAACTGGGAAGTGCCATGTTGGCAGCCAGGACTTCTGACATTTTGTCACCTTTCCAGCCACTTGTTCCTATTCCCTCATTCTCAAATGTCTTTCAGATCTGTTAGTACCACTGCTGGAGGTAACTTTCAATTAATTAAAAAGAATCTAATGCAATCCCTGCATTCATTTTCATCTTCCATACAGATAAAGCCTTCTTAGAATAGATGAGCACATAGTAATGTCCTTACACCAAACAGCTGCAAATATTATGTCTTAATAGCTTAATATTCATTATTACCACACCACTGTAAAGACACAAAGTATATAAATAGTGACATAGGAAGAAAATCTGCTGGTTATGGAATTCTGATTTTGGTAAAGGGTATTAACTAGAAAAAAAAACCTAGAGTCCTGATACTCTATGACCTTTTTACAAAATCAGAAAAACAACATAGTACCTTGTTCACTTTTACAAGATCTTATAGGTCAAGTCTGAAATAGCTAGAGACTTATTAAGACTATGACTTATTAAAAGCACCTTTTTCTTCTGACTGAAAAATAATAAGCTATTTCTTCAAAATTCTCTTCTCCTGATTTTTATTTTTAAACTAAATTATTTTAATGTTTTGTGGTGAAAAGTAAAGAAAAATAGGGTTTATGGATAAAATTGTATGCTCTCTTTCTGATGTCTACTAAAATATGATGTGTATTTTCTAATGTCTACTAAAATATGATGTGTATTTAAAAAGCACAAGGTCCACAGAGCTGGAACAGCATTCTGTAACATATTTAGGTACTCCAAAGACAATGGACAAAGAGATCACTTTCAAGCTAGAATCAAACATTTTTGGACTTCAGTACAAAATGTTGCTTGAATGCTTCATAAGGTGTTGTGTACCCTAACTGTTTTAAATTATCATATGTGTAAATGTATGAATAATGTACATATGCGTACATGCACAAATTAATGAGACTCTTGCAACTCCAAAAGTTGCGTTACGCCACTTCATTGAGACAGCTCTGGAGACAACACCATTCTAACCAGTTTCCTGGCAGCATTTATGCTGAGATTTTCTGTGGCAAGCAACATAGCAAAAACATCTGAAACATTTTTCTTGCTTTTCCTAATATCTGCTTCCAAAATTATTTTGTAAGAGAGGACTTACACATTGATAATCAACATGTATTTTCTTATTTATCCATTAACTTATTTTCTTTTAAATCAGAAAACCTATAGATACAATTGCTGAATTACGATCCAAAGGTTAACCAGTTTCAGCCCCCAGAAACTAGATAAGGACTAGAGTGGGATGGCAGGGTATGTACTCTCTTGGCAGCATGCAGTACCTAATAATTACCTCCTTATCAGTGACATAAATACCACACCCAAACTGCCTTCCTTTGAATCTGTCTACTACCAGTCTCCTCATACAATCTTATCCACCATGGCAGGCTGCCTCTCTCAGACTGTCACCAAGTACTTTTCTGGTAAGAGGCATCTTGTATCCTGTCTCAGCCTTCCTTCCCATTCCCTTCTCTGATTACACTGAGAGATAAGGAAGTTTGTGTTGACTGGATGCTGGTTAACTCAGTACCCAGAGGTGGGACAGTATGTTCATGCCATGCAGAATAACACAGAGCTTCTGTAATCAGCATATAGCAAAATTGAGTCTGTTTCACTGCAGTTAGATTTTTCCTACTTACAAAATAATGGATATAAATTCTCAAAACTAAAATAGGAGCAGAGTTAAACCATGGATTGACATACTAAAACTGCAGCTCCATTATGTCATAAAGAATAACACTGAAAATGCATGCATTTTTAAGTCATTCATTTACTTTGACTTGGCTGTTGCTTTAAGAAAGCTCAAGGGATAAAGCTTTTCTTTTATTCCTTTACTGTAAGGAGTTACATCATCATACTATATTACTTTCCAATTCATGAAAAACTTGATCCAAACCTGTAATTTCTTCTTCTATAGTGAATTCCTGACAATTTTTTTAGGGCTTACTGAAAGTAAGCTTCATCACTTCAGAAGTATCAGTGGTCCAAACCAGGTATTATAAATCTCCCACAGCAAGCAAAGAAATTACACCTGGAGTAATGTTTGCAATATTTAACTCTTGGATTCCTGCTAACAATCATTAATCTATAAAAAAGCAAAGATAGTTTCCCCTGCTCTGTAGAAATATCTAAAGTAAAACTATATTATTTTTTTCCTGTAATGTATCAATATTACACTTAAAACTTTAAGAAAGTTATCAAATGTAAATTATGAATAAGTAAACCATTTGCTATGATTGTTTGCAGCAAACTCTGAATATGAGGAATGATACAAATTTTTCAGGAACAGCAGACACTATTATTTTGTGTCTGTATTCATTTCAGTACTAATCCTAATCTCAATTGTCCATTGCACTTTTCACTTTGACAATATGAAGTATTTTTTTAACAGTTAAAAAACACCCAAAACACCCAGCTTTTCATAGAAATACTTCAGAGGACATATGAACAAAATGTATATACTCTTTAATACAAAAAAATTCTTCTTTCTCATCATAGCAATGGATACTAAAACATTACATTATGCTACTAACATTTACATACTAAACATTACATTCAGCTCTGGTATACAACCTTCAGTTTTCACAAAAGTGAGTTTACAACATTGTGCCTATTAAATATATTCCAGTCAAACTGAAAAACACTGAACCTTCTTAGTTATCTTTTCTTCTGCACCACATACAGAGGAAGAAAAAAGTAACTGGTGCATTCTGTACACCAATTCTGTTGGCTTAAAGCATGAACCTGAAGCCTTACTCACTAATCTTTAATACTGTCACATCCAACACCTACTCAGAACTTTTAATTTCAAGGAGAAGATTGCTGTAATTAAAATATCATGAACACAGCTTGTTCCCACCAGTTGCAGGCTCTTTGCCTGATAAGGGTTTTTCTTATCATTACTATTTGGCACCTACTGCATCGAGTATAAAATCATCATAATTTTCAACACCTAATTAAGCACTGTTTAATCAGGTGGTATTAGTCATAGCGGTCCCTGCTAAAATAAAAAGGGAGTGAGAGATTTATGATAACAGTGTTCCAATTAAGCCTCAGCTACTGCTATTCACTATCACTCACTGGACTAAGTCAGCAGATATCCCTGAGAGACATCCCAGTAAAGCAGCTAGTCTAATTAAGTGGAATATGGTATATATTGTATTGTAAGATAATGAGAACACTAAATATTGGCTCTCTGCATACTAGCTTTTCTGATGAATAGTGATTCACTGAGGTCATGGCAGGACCAGTCGTACTTTTTCTGTCATTGTAATGAGAAGAAATACAGATGTTTTCCTACCATGTGGCTTCTGTCATTTTCCCCTGATAACAGTCATAACCTTATGATGCATGAGTGACATAGAGCCAACGTCTGATAGATTTCCTAGAAGTTAGACAAAGTATAAACAATGATGTGGGAAAAAAAAAAACCTCAAACCAAACCAAAACCCCAAAAGGTTATCCAAAAATGTAAACTGTGCAGAGAATAAAAAAAACACAGATGAATTTATTTTCAGACAACTAGAGAGAAGGCTTCTATGAAAGCAAAATCACTTGAAGAAACACGAGAAATTTGGAATCAATGACAAATGATGTACAATACAAAGGCATTTATAAAAATACAGAAAATATTTTAGAGCTGTGAGGGATACATGTAGGCTAAGTGACAGGTGATAAAAGTGTATGAATCTTTGTAGTATCAAGGGACACTAATTTATAATCATCTTCCTACATGTCTTGATATAACTTTTAAATAAAAGCTATTATTATTAAAACAATTATTCATTAATCATTTATTATAGTGTTAGAAAAATATGTTAAGTTAAAATTATCCTTTCACCTTCAGAAAAAGTCATCAGTTCAAGTTGCAGTAGTTTTGCACTCTTAAAAGTGTAATTCTTGATACAGGACTTCAAACCACAGAGCTCTTACAAATTCTACTGCTACTACTAGGAGAAGTGCAGTTCTTCTGAAGTATCATTGGTTTTATTCTTTAAAAGATCAGAAGTACAATGCTAGCAAAAATTTGAGGTGTACTGAAATATTCTAGAAAGACCATACATTAAAAAAAGCAACAGTATAATTGTATTCTACTTGTAATTGTTGCTTGTCAATGGTTTCCACTGGAAGAAAATACATTTTCAATTTAAAAAAAAAACAACTGAATTAAAAAAAACCCAGACTGTTAATTCTGTACAATAAATTGTTTAGGTTGTTTATGCAACAATAAATGTATTAAAAATAAGTTTCCCCTGAAAGTAAACTGTGATAAATTTAAACAACATTATTGTGTAACCTTTGTAATGCCTTACAGATAAAATACTTTATGTGAAAGTCTCATAAACCTCTGGAATATGACAGTAAATTCAAGGTCTCTCTTCATATTTTATTTTTCAAGAAGGGAAAGTGAAGCCTGATAGGAAACAGTTCACGCACAGAGCTTCTTCTATGGATGAGAAGAGGAACATAAGATGCTTGATCCACAACTGGCACGGAACGTTATGGCAAAATTCTGCATTAAGAGTTTTTTTTTCCCCACTACTTGAATTTTTTCTAAAAATAATCTTTTATCTCCAATTTCAGTAAAAAGGTTTCACTTCAAAAAGTACTCTCTCTCTTGACTGGAAAACTATACGTACTAGCACTAAGCTTAATTTTAGTTTTATTTCATAAGATTAAGTGTAGACCTATTAAATTCTTCCTGAGGTCAAGTTTAACTACTGTTACATGCTGAATTGAAGATCAATTCCAGGTTAATATAAATGTGTTATAAAGTGATTATAAATTGAAAAAAGGTATTTTTAATTTAATAATGTATAAATTATACTACGAATTGTATATAACAGTTTAAAAAAACATCCTTTCTTCATAATGTGAAAATTAGATGCTGAGGTAAATTTCAAATATCATTAGCATCACTATCATATATTATCACAGAAAAACAATACTGGACTTGTTGGTTTTGGTTTTTTACTATCTTGTTTTCATCTGAAATAAATAGTCTTTTGAGATGACTAAATTGCAGCTCATGATAAATGCACAATATGAAACGACCTTAATGATGCACAGTAACTATTGTACTGCACACTCATAGTATCTCAAGGACAAGATGTATACTACATAGATAAAAATCAGATACAGGTATTTTAACAGCTGAAGAACATAAATCACACAGTGTAGAACGACTGGAACAAGCTGCTTCAGAATAGCTCTAAGTGATTTCTCATAAATTTCTATAATAATAACATATCCAAGATTAATCTCTCCATACTTTGAAAGAATGAGGCATATCACTATGAATACACTTGGTTAGTTGACCTTATCTACTCTAATTTTATGTATGCAGTTCCCAAACACTATATTTAATGGAAAAGACCACCTGCAATACAGTTCCAGATATTAATCTATATATGATGTCTTAAGATGTGTTGCAATTGATATGCTACCTAGGAAGAAAAAGGTAATTTTCTAAAAAGGCCTGTATGTATTAATTTATAATGAAAGACTGAGTAAAGAAAAGAATATGCATTCCTGAGTCTAAGCCATAGCCATTCATCATTAAATCAGCTGAGAAAACTTCACTGGGTTCATATGAGATTAGTCCTTACAGTAAATCTACCAGATTTTAAACAGGATACATCTAATTTAATCAGCAGGATATGTTATCAATTAACATTGGTTCCTAAACCTAAATATCAAATAAAATGCACTGCTTGTTTAGAATTCAGCTCTTTTCATCTGACAGGATTTAGGACAAAACTATAGACGACTATTTATGTAATACAGTGAAGCTGGGTACAATGTAGTATGAATTTGAATGAGCATGGAAAGAAGAATGTTGCATTTTTATACAGAACAAGCAGAAATTGACTGTTATAAAATCACTGTAGAAAGTTTTGTCTTTTACTACAGTACTCTCTGTGGAACTCTATTCCTGCCAGTGATAGCATTGTTGGTGGCCAGAACTCGCAGTTTTGGAAAAATTAATAATTTCAAAGAAAGGTGATTTTTCTAATACATTCTTTTATTTCTCCCCCAAAATGCTAGTACACTCCCCAACTGTCTCAAACAAAGGCACCTGCAGCTTGAATTATTAAATAAACACTAAATTCTCACAAAACCTCTAATGGAATTAAATTTATCTCTAACTTATAATAGCAATGCATCAGCTAGTCTTGCTCAGCCTAACGAGAACTTGTCCCCATAAGACAGAAGTGAATACTGATTACCTTAAATATATAATCTCAGTGGGAAAAAAAAAAAAAAAAGGCAAAAATGTTTTAAATTATTGAGGCTGATTCATGCCATAGACTGAAGATTTGAAGTCATTTTTAGAAATGGAGCATATAGTCTCATTATTACACACCTGAGTTGTCAAACTGTGATATCTGAGCCCTTGTGTAGCTCAGCATCAGAAGACAAGAGCAGTAATGAGTGACACTGATTAGCTAAAGCATCTGACAGAAAGGCTCAGTTTAGAATAAAATTGTCTTCCATTTCTAGAAAATATGCAAGCATGCCTCTCCAGGAAAAGGCTTTGGAAGTAAAAAAAAGAAAAGAAAAGAAAAACATTGAAGAAGAATGAGAAACGATCATACTTGACTGATGGTGTTTTCACTTTTACTTTATTATAAATAATATAAGTAAATAATATTAAAAAGTTTAAGCTCAAAAAGAGAAGGAATTGTTATTGTCAAAAGTTTTATATGATGTCCTTGGCTATTTCTCTTAGAATATATTAAAAAAAATTTAGGAGTCTCATATTAATATATATATTTTCCAAAAGGTCTGACACCATGACATTCATGTGCAGTAGAACTGGCATATATTTCATTTAGAGATGAATTTGCAGCAAACTTATAAACAAGCTGTATGCATTCAGAAACAGCTCTAATTCAAGCTCCAGTTGCGTGTCTAATCCAAACTAATAGATAAAGTATCTACATTCAACTTTGAATATTAGGCAATCTACAATTATAGCACTCATTGGCAAATTTCAGAATTTTATACGCAGAACTGTGCCGATGTTAATATTTGCCATCCACATACTCACTTTAAAACTGAATCTATAACTCTAAAACTAGGGCTTCATTTTGACGTTTTGCCAGCTACTTACCAAAATACTTAGATGAATGATTTGCTCAGCACTATCTACAGTTCTGCAGGTCTGCTAGCAAAATTCTTCTAGAACTTGAGAAAGAACAACATTTAAGTCTTGTCAATTCCAAGACTGACTTCCAAGTCTTATAATTACCCTCAAAATATAACAACATGGCATGCATTTAAAAAGAGTCAGTTTCCATGAAGGACTCATAATATCTGTCTTTATGATAACATGGTACTTAAAATTGTAGAAGTGACATTAAATTACAGAAATACATTCTTGTAGTAGCCACTGTAAGGAGAGTAAAAAATGCTGTCAGCGCAGTCAGAATGAACAGACTGTCTGGTTTAAGAAGATAACTTCTAACAAGAGCTGATGTAAGGGGTTTCCGCTTGACCAAGATGCTTGAGAGTTTTCTGAAATAGCAAAAAGCTGAGTAAATACATCTAGCTGAAAATAGTGCAGGCACATATCATATTGGTTTCCACTCACTGACTTCAATTTTGTTTTCCTTTCAGGTCATAAGAAAATCAGAGCTGACAATCTCAATTACATATATTCAAGAGAGTCCTAAGACAACATAATGAAAAATGTAGCCAAGGAAATAGTGTTTAGATTTGGATCTGAGCTGAATTTATGGCATGTTTCAGATTCAGAATAGGGCCACACGTATTACTCTGTAGGCATCAAATTCTTGAGTACTATTTAATGACAAAGTGTCAATATTTCTGATAGCAACAATTCCCCTGTTTCTGAATAGCTGTTCCCATGCATTTCTTCAGGGATAAAAACTTGGTCAAAAAACTCATACCAAAGAATTAAATTGCTATAGGTCCTATTTAATCATATTGAGCTATCTGAAGAATTTACACTTCACTAAGGAAGAACAATTAACTTTGTATTAAAGAGATATTTTAAAGTAGTGCTTAAAACAACAGAAAATAAACTGAACATCTAATTTTATGGATATGAAATCCAAAAATATAGTATAATTACTCAGGATGAAAAAAGAGCAAGAACAGAAATACTTTTAACTACATTTGTTCCCACCAAAGTAACAGTGTTTTTTTCCACTTCTTCAATTACTGATAAACTTTTAAGAGTGTAAGAGTATTTTATTAGCTATAACTGAGCAATGCACAGTGGTATCTTTGTAGAACTTATTATTTAAAGTCATTTATCAGGCAAATAGATTTACCTTGTGTGTACAGCTGAGAATTTTCTAAAACAAACACTGCTTTTGGATACAGAAAGAAGAAAGTGAAATTAATGTAGTTGTACCCCATGGCTTTTAAAATGTCTATAAAACAAAATATTTTATTCTGAGAGTGAAGGAAATCCATACTTGAAATTAAAACTTCTGTTTGCTTTTTGAAACAATCCACCTTCCTCTTTGCTAGACGTGAGTTCTTTATTCATAGGGGTAAGTTTATTTTGGAAATAAAGAATGTAAGAGGGTAAGAAGACTTTTTTCTAGTAACAGTTCATTATTGATCTTTGTGATGATCCTACCTGAAGCTGAATACAGCATACCCAAGAATAAGGTGAGTGAGTTCTTAGTTTGCTTTTTTTTGGTTGGTTTGGGGTTTTTTTGAAACACAGAGAAATAATATGCTTTTATCCAGTGGCTTAATAGTATGGTTTGGAGTTATCATCTTATTATAAATAATAATTTTGCACTATTTTCAAGAAAAGAAAAAAAAAATCAGAGGATATCTTTGCATCAGTACTAATCTTTAAATATGAAAATGTATCTGCTTCCTTTAAAAATATAGATTCAAGCTGTAAACATATTTTAAACCCACCATCAGCAAGTAATAATAGCAAATTAATTTGAGTACCAAGACTATGGATTTGATGTTAAAAAACCTTTTTTTGAAAAGGCATATCCTGCTTTATTACTGTACTAAATGAAACCATAAGATAGAAAAAGTTCTCGCAACTAGCCTGGTCTACGAATCTAATTGGGATCAATGATAGTTCTATTGTGTTTGTGGGTTTTGCCATCCAAACCACAGAGATGCACTATTACCTGTGGGAAGACCTCCACTCGAAGCAGCTGTGGCCACTACCGAGAAGCATATGGAATTCATTTGTTGGCACAAATTCACAGGCACAGAAATATCCTTTCAGTGAAGGAGACACAATCAGCATGTGACATCTGGATTAAGAGAAGTGGTCTTAATGAATTTTGTCCTTTCACTTCATACCAAGTAATTAAATGGCCACAAAATGTGGCTACTAAGGTACCAGCAACATCTATAAAAAAGCCATGCCGATCATGTAAGATTTCCAAAGGACTGTAAGTATACATTTGTATTTGAGAAGTCCCGTTATATGTTATGAGTTTTGTAGTTTTCATCTCTTCTAGTAATGATGATCAAACTCTATGATATACAGTAATGGAATGGAAATTAAACTAAAACAAAATTCATACTGTTTTTTTAAAGAGGTTGGTCCAGTTGTATTACTACACATCTCATGCCAAGGCATTATTAATAAAAAGTTAGGAATTATTGCAAGAACATACTCAAAATTACTCAAAAGAGGCATTACAACATTGGTGGATAAGGGAAGAGGAACTGACGTCATCTACCTGGACTTGTGCAAAGCATTCGATGCTGTCCCACACAACATCCTGGTCTCTAAATTTGAGAGACACGGATTTGACAGATTGGCCACTTGGTGGATAAGGAATTGGCTGGACAGCCGCACTCAAAGAGTTGCAGTCAAGTAATGACCAGTGATGACTGGAGTTCCTCAGGGGTCGGTGCTGTTCAACATCTTTGTTGGCAATATTGACAGTGGGACTGAGCGCACCCTCAGCAAGTTTATCAATGACACCATGCTGTGTGGTACAGTTAACCCACTGGAGGTAAGGGATGCCATCCACAGGGACCTGGACGGGCTTGAGAGCTGGTCCTGTGCAAACCACATGAAATCCAACAAGGTCAAGTGCAAGGTCCTGCATGTGAGTCGGGGCAATCCCAAGAACAAGTACAGGCTGGTCAGAGAATGGATTGAGAGCAGCCCTGAGGAGAAGGACTTGGGAGCGCTCGTGGATGAGAAGCTCAACATGAGCCAGCAGTGCCAGTGGCAGCCCAGAAAGCCAACAGCATCCTGGGCTGCATCAAAAGAAGCATGACCAGCAGCTGGTCACAGGAGCTGATTCTACCCCTCTACTCTGCTCTCATGAGACCACACCCAGAGTACTGCGTCCAGCTTTGGAGTCCTCAACAGAGAAAGGACATGGACCTGTTGGAACAGGTCCAGCAAAGGTCCATGACAATGGCCAGAGGGCTGGAGCATCTCTCCTCTCAAGACAGGCTGAAAGAGCTGGGGTTTTTCAGCCTGGAGAAGAGAAGGCTCCAGAGAGAACTTATAGCAGCCTTCCAATACCTAAGGGAGGCCTAGAGGAAAGATAGGGAGGGATTCTTTACCAGGGAGTGAAGTGATAGGACTAGGGGTAACAGTTTAAAACTGAAAAAGGGTAAATTTTAGACAAGTTATTAGGAAGATATTTTTATGGTGAGGGTAGTAAGACACTGGAACAGGTCTTCCCACTGGGTTCATATGAGATTAGTCCTTACAGTAAATCTACCAGATTTTAAACAGGATACATCTAATTTAATCAGCAGGATATGTTATCAATTAACATTGGTTCCTAAACCTAAATATCAAATAAAATGCACTGCTTGTTTAGAATTCAGCTCTTTTCATCTGACAGGATTTAGGACAAAACTATAGACGACTATTTATGTAATACAGTGAAGCTGGGTACAATGTAGTATGAATTTGAATGAGCATGGAAAGAAGAATGTTGCATTTTTATACAGAACAAGCAGAAATTGACTGTTATAAAATCACTGTAGAAAGTTTTGTCTTTTACTACAGTACTCTCTGTGGAACTCTATTCCTGCCAGTGATAGCATTGTTGGTGGCCAGAACTCGCAGTTTTGGAAAAATTAATAATTTCAAAGAAAGGTGATTTTTCTAATACATTCTTTTATTTCTCCCCCAAAATGCTAGTACACTCCCCAACTGTCTCAAACAAAGGCACCTGCAGCTTGAATTATTAAATAAACACTAAATTCTCACAAAACCTCTAATGGAATTAAATTTATCTCTAACTTATAATAGCAATGCATCAGCTAGTCTTGCTCAGCCTAACGAGAACTTGTCCCCATAAGACAGAAGTGAATACTGATTACCTTAAATATATAATCTCAGTGGGAAAAAAAAAAAAAAAAGGCAAAAATGTTTTAAATTATTGAGGCTGATTCATGCCATAGACTGAAGATTTGAAGTCATTTTTAGAAATGGAGCATATAGTCTCATTATTACACACCTGAGTTGTCAAACTGTGATATCTGAGCCCTTGTGTAGCTCAGCATCAGAAGACAAGAGCAGTAATGAGTGACACTGATTAGCTAAAGCATCTGACAGAAAGGCTCAGTTTAGAATAAAATTGTCTTCCATTTCTAGAAAATATGCAAGCATGCCTCTCCAGGAAAAGGCTTTGGAAGTAAAAAAAAGAAAAGAAAAGAAAAACATTGAAGAAGAATGAGAAACGATCATACTTGACTGATGGTGTTTTCACTTTTACTTTATTATAAATAATATAAGTAAATAATATTAAAAAGTTTAAGCTCAAAAAGAGAAGGAATTGTTATTGTCAAAAGTTTTATATGATGTCCTTGGCTATTTCTCTTAGAATATATTAAAAAAAATTTAGGAGTCTCATATTAATATATATATTTTCCAAAAGGTCTGACACCATGACATTCATGTGCAGTAGAACTGGCATATATTTCATTTAGAGATGAATTTGCAGCAAACTTATAAACAAGCTGTATGCATTCAGAAACAGCTCTAATTCAAGCTCCAGTTGCGTGTCTAATCCAAACTAATAGATAAAGTATCTACATTCAACTTTGAATATTAGGCAATCTACAATTATAGCACTCATTGGCAAATTTCAGAATTTTATACGCAGAACTGTGCCGATGTTAATATTTGCCATCCACATACTCACTTTAAAACTGAATCTATAACTCTAAAACTAGGGCTTCATTTTGACGTTTTGCCAGCTACTTACCAAAATACTTAGATGAATGATTTGCTCAGCACTATCTACAGTTCTGCAGGTCTGCTAGCAAAATTCTTCTAGAACTTGAGAAAGAACAACATTTAAGTCTTGTCAATTCCAAGACTGACTTCCAAGTCTTATAATTACCCTCAAAATATAACAACATGGCATGCATTTAAAAAGAGTCAGTTTCCATGAAGGACTCATAATATCTGTCTTTATGATAACATGGTACTTAAAATTGTAGAAGTGACATTAAATTACAGAAATACATTCTTGTAGTAGCCACTGTAAGGAGAGTAAAAAATGCTGTCAGCGCAGTCAGAATGAACAGACTGTCTGGTTTAAGAAGATAACTTCTAACAAGAGCTGATGTAAGGGGTTTCCGCTTGACCAAGATGCTTGAGAGTTTTCTGAAATAGCAAAAAGCTGAGTAAATACATCTAGCTGAAAATAGTGCAGGCACATATCATATTGGTTTCCACTCACTGACTTCAATTTTGTTTTCCTTTCAGGTCATAAGAAAATCAGAGCTGACAATCTCAATTACATATATTCAAGAGAGTCCTAAGACAACATAATGAAAAATGTAGCCAAGGAAATAGTGTTTAGATTTGGATCTGAGCTGAATTTATGGCATGTTTCAGATTCAGAATAGGGCCACACGTATTACTCTGTAGGCATCAAATTCTTGAGTACTATTTAATGACAAAGTGTCAATATTTCTGATAGCAACAATTCCCCTGTTTCTGAATAGCTGTTCCCATGCATTTCTTCAGGGATAAAAACTTGGTCAAAAAACTCATACCAAAGAATTAAATTGCTATAGGTCCTATTTAATCATATTGAGCTATCTGAAGAATTTACACTTCACTAAGGAAGAACAATTAACTTTGTATTAAAGAGATATTTTAAAGTAGTGCTTAAAACAACAGAAAATAAACTGAACATCTAATTTTATGGATATGAAATCCAAAAATATAGTATAATTACTCAGGATGAAAAAAGAGCAAGAACAGAAATACTTTTAACTACATTTGTTCCCACCAAAGTAACAGTGTTTTTTTCCACTTCTTCAATTACTGATAAACTTTTAAGAGTGTAAGAGTATTTTATTAGCTATAACTGAGCAATGCACAGTGGTATCTTTGTAGAACTTATTATTTAAAGTCATTTATCAGGCAAATAGATTTACCTTGTGTGTACAGCTGAGAATTTTCTAAAACAAACACTGCTTTTGGATACAGAAAGAAGAAAGTGAAATTAATGTAGTTGTACCCCATGGCTTTTAAAATGTCTATAAAACAAAATATTTTATTCTGAGAGTGAAGGAAATCCATACTTGAAATTAAAACTTCTGTTTGCTTTTTGAAACAATCCACCTTCCTCTTTGCTAGACGTGAGTTCTTTATTCATAGGGGTAAGTTTATTTTGGAAATAAAGAATGTAAGAGGGTAAGAAGACTTTTTTCTAGTAACAGTTCATTATTGATCTTTGTGATGATCCTACCTGAAGCTGAATACAGCATACCCAAGAATAAGGTGAGTGAGTTCTTAGTTTGCTTTTTTTTGGTTGGTTTGGGGTTTTTTTGAAACACAGAGAAATAATATGCTTTTATCCAGTGGCTTAATAGTATGGTTTGGAGTTATCATCTTATTATAAATAATAATTTTGCACTATTTTCAAGAAAAGAAAAAAAAAATCAGAGGATATCTTTGCATCAGTACTAATCTTTAAATATGAAAATGTATCTGCTTCCTTTAAAAATATAGATTCAAGCTGTAAACATATTTTAAACCCACCATCAGCAAGTAATAATAGCAAATTAATTTGAGTACCAAGACTATGGATTTGATGTTAAAAAACCTTTTTTTGAAAAGGCATATCCTGCTTTATTACTGTACTAAATGAAACCATAAGATAGAAAAAGTTCTCGCAACTAGCCTGGTCTACGAATCTAATTGGGATCAATGATAGTTCTATTGTGTTTGTGGGTTTTGCCATCCAAACCACAGAGATGCACTATTACCTGTGGGAAGACCTCCACTCGAAGCAGCTGTGGCCACTACCGAGAAGCATATGGAATTCATTTGTTGGCACAAATTCACAGGCACAGAAATATCCTTTCAGTGAAGGAGACACAATCAGCATGTGACATCTGGATTAAGAGAAGTGGTCTTAATGAATTTTGTCCTTTCACTTCATACCAAGTAATTAAATGGCCACAAAATGTGGCTACTAAGGTACCAGCAACATCTATAAAAAAGCCATGCCGATCATGTAAGATTTCCAAAGGACTGTAAGTATACATTTGTATTTGAGAAGTCCCGTTATATGTTATGAGTTTTGTAGTTTTCATCTCTTCTAGTAATGATGATCAAACTCTATGATATACAGTAATGGAATGGAAATTAAACTAAAACAAAATTCATACTGTTTTTTTAAAGAGGTTGGTCCAGTTGTATTACTACACATCTCATGCCAAGGCATTATTAATAAAAAGTTAGGAATTATTGCAAGAACATACTCAAAATTACTCAAAAGAGGCATTACAACATTGGTGGATAAGGGAAGAGGAACTGACGTCATCTACCTGGACTTGTGCAAAGCATTCGATGCTGTCCCACACAACATCCTGGTCTCTAAATTTGAGAGACACGGATTTGACAGATTGGCCACTTGGTGGATAAGGAATTGGCTGGACAGCCGCACTCAAAGAGTTGCAGTCAAGTAATGACCAGTGATGACTGGAGTTCCTCAGGGGTCGGTGCTGTTCAACATCTTTGTTGGCAATATTGACAGTGGGACTGAGCGCACCCTCAGCAAGTTTATCAATGACACCATGCTGTGTGGTACAGTTAACCCACTGGAGGTAAGGGATGCCATCCACAGGGACCTGGACGGGCTTGAGAGCTGGTCCTGTGCAAACCACATGAAATCCAACAAGGTCAAGTGCAAGGTCCTGCATGTGAGTCGGGGCAATCCCAAGAACAAGTACAGGCTGGTCAGAGAATGGATTGAGAGCAGCCCTGAGGAGAAGGACTTGGGAGCGCTCGTGGATGAGAAGCTCAACATGAGCCAGCAGTGCCAGTGGCAGCCCAGAAAGCCAACAGCATCCTGGGCTGCATCAAAAGAAGCATGACCAGCAGCTGGTCACAGGAGCTGATTCTACCCCTCTACTCTGCTCTCATGAGACCACACCCAGAGTACTGCGTCCAGCTTTGGAGTCCTCAACAGAGAAAGGACATGGACCTGTTGGAACAGGTCCAGCAAAGGTCCATGACAATGGCCAGAGGGCTGGAGCATCTCTCCTCTCAAGACAGGCTGAAAGAGCTGGGGTTTTTCAGCCTGGAGAAGAGAAGGCTCCAGAGAGAACTTATAGCAGCCTTCCAATACCTAAGGGAGGCCTAGAGGAAAGATAGGGAGGGATTCTTTACCAGGGAGTGAAGTGATAGGACTAGGGGTAACAGTTTAAAACTGAAAAAGGGTAAATTTTAGACAAGTTATTAGGAAGATATTTTTATGGTGAGGGTAGTAAGACACTGGAACAGGTCTTCCAGCTGTGGATGCCCCATCCCTGAAAGGGTTCAAGGGCAGATTGGATGGGGCTTTGAGCAATCTGGTCTAGTGGGAGATGTCACTTCCCATGGAAGGGGGTTGGAACTAGATTCTTTATGGTCCATTCCAACTCTAACTATTCTGTGATTCTATGATTATATAATCCATTTTTGTTTAGGCACAGTAATTTACAAAGAACAGGCAGGATTAGAAAGGATACCAAGTAACCACTCTACAATTCTAAAAATAGCTTCTGCCCATCTTGTTTTGGGAGAGAGCAAGAGTTAATGTCTTCACACTCAAAGGCTATAATCTTATCCCATATTTTAAACATTTGAATTCAGCTGCAATTAGCATTAGATTACAAAATAAAGATATTTTTTTTTTTAAAGAGCTTGTTTTGCATCATTTTTCTAGGCAACAATTCCTTTAATTAGAGTGATTTCTTTAGTTATGCTTGTTATTTATGTCTTCTTCTGAATCTCTGTGTTCCAGAAAGTTGGTCAGTAGGTTTACAGTAACAATTTAAGAATCCAGACATAAGCTTGTTAAGAACATGAGTCTAAATTAACAAGGTTAATGGTCTATTCATTAGGCAATGACTGACTGAAAAAAAAAAAAAAAAGAGACACATTTATTTACCAGTTAGCCTGGCTTTGGAAAACTTGGTTCACATCAGAAGCATTGCTAGTTCAGTCATTTTTTTCCAGAAGAAACAGTTGTTAGTTCAGATGGAATTTGCACTCAATATAACAAAATGAATAATTTTGTTCTCTATCTTTATTATAGAGAACCGAATTTACAAGCAACAAATGGTGAAATGTTTTATGAACACAATTCTAACTATATACTCATTAAGGAATCCTTAACAGACAAATGATTCAGTAAAGATTAATGAACTCTCTTATTATTTGTGTACCTCAAAAACCAACTCCTACAGAACCAGGTGTATTTCATCAAAATATTACCTAGTAAACTTCTGAATGGCTAAAGTGTCTTTCCTTTGCATAACTTTTTTTTTTTCTTTTGTAATGTGGACACAACAGAGCATTCAATAAGATCTTTGTATTTTAATACTGTAAAATTAGCCCCAGATTTTCTGCAGAACCATGTGACTGGAGTTTCTACTGAGATAATTTTGATTTGACACAAAATACACTTTTTTTTACTTATTTATTTTTCTTTCAAGCCCTTATTGATTTTTTTCTTTTTTTGAGTTCTCTACCTATATTTTTCTATTAAGCAAAGAAACTTGATCCAAACACTCTTTCAGGCCAGCTATGAAATTCATTCACCAGCAGCTAAACATGTTTCCTAAGACCTTTTGCTTCTCCATTAGAAAATGAAGTTACATTATAAGTTAATTTTCTGTCACATTCTTATGATATCTGAGTGACTGTAGTTTGTCTAATATACATAGAAAGCATTTGGGGAACTGCTCACTATACAGTCCTAGGTTGCAAAAAGGAAAGTGATCCTGTGAAGTACGTGCGCGACAGGCTGGCCTTGGGGCATTACTTGCACTCCCACCTATAATCCTGGTAGGTTTTTCACACCTGCCTGAATGGATCCTGTGCTCATGACAAACACAATTCTTTAATTTCTTTTTTTTTTTTAAATACAGTATTACATCTCCTCATATACCCATATTCCGTCGTGAAACCTCTTGCGCTCCCAATTAATGTTTTGCAACTACATCTACCCATATGTCGTGGTTTTGACCGAATTGACCAACCAGACAGATGGGTCCTCCCTCCTCCCCCTGAAGGAAAAGAGACGAGAGGAAGAGGAGGAAAAAAATGATGAGTTTAGAAAAAAACTAAACTGCTTTAATGAAAATATAAATAAATAATGAAATAAGAAGAAGAAGAAAAGGGAAAATAAAATAAAATAAAATAAAATAAAATAAAATAAAATAAAATAAATGTATACAGTATATACAACATATACACCAACATGCACAAGTCCTTCTCCTCAGGGCTGCTCTCAACCCATTCTCCACGGAAACTGTATTTGTGCCTGGGATTGCTGTGAGCCAAGGGCAAGACTTCACACGGGCCCACTTCTCAAGCCTGTCCAGGTCCCTCTGGATGGCATCCCTTAATATATGTACACATATATATTAATATATATAATAACCATAATATTAAAAAGACACAAATACAAACTCTAGAAAGTATTCTAGCAATATAAGCATAAACAAAGTCATCAGAAAACTCAGACAGTCAACTTGTTGCAGAGTTCAAAAATACCCTCTTAAGAAAGCAAAGAGATTGGTCATCCTATCATACATGATGTTACTAGAGGAGTTTGGCATGTTTCAGCTAATAAAGCAAAGGTGTGATTGTATGTGATTACATTATCTAAATAAAAATAAAAACACAAAGACACAAGTGAAAATAAACAGATAAAGTTAAGGAACTGTTGGCACAAGGACAAAAGTCAGTAAGATTACTTTCAGTACATGACCAGAAATTGAAGTGAAAATGTCCCGTGTGAACAAGATTCAAACTCAGTTTCATCAAGACATGTTTTAACATTAATCATTGATAACATGATACAGCTGCTTTGACAGCAGAGACCTCAAACTGATGACAGTCCTTCCAAACCTATATTTTTTTTGTGGAGCAAGAGAAAGCAAAACAATATCAAGGAAAATTAGAAAAATAACTATTGCAGAAAACATTACCACCTGCTAATCTTTACCACAAATCTTTAACTAACATAGTATCTTATTGGGGATTAAAGAAAGAACTCCACTTAAAATTTCATCCAAACTCATAAAGGTCTAAACACACTCCATTTTGGTATGCTAACTGTCCAGCTATAATCTAAAAACTTTATTTCTCCTTTGACTTTAAAGAGGCTATCGGTGTGAAACTGCAATTTGCATGTTAATAAAGTTCTGCTTCAAGCAACATGTGACCTCACACAACCAGTCATAAATACAGGAAGTTAATGACTATATTTCAAAATATTCCAACAAAAATTTAATGAAAAAAATATTAATGCCTTCAGAGGTAAAAAAAAGGTGCCATGCAAGTGGAAGCAAAATAAAAAATCTCTTTATACAGTGTTCTTACATATTCTTTGTTTTGAGCTATGCAAAAACAGATGCAGAACAGTGGGAAAGTAACATTTGTAAAAGCAAACAACTGAATATTAATCTGTGTAAACAATTTATCTGAGAAAAATTTTAATCACAATTTCCCAGTGATTTCCTGTTTAGGTAGTGCAATTATAATACATGCAATAGATAGACCACTTTCAAGTGACTATTATAAAGTCATTCATAAAGGTAGGTTTTTTTGAGACTGATGATGATTTGAGACTGATGGTCCGGCTTTGACTATATACCCATCTCTGGAGACCTGAGAGACCAATCTGATTGTTACAGCTAAATAAATGTATAAATGAAGTCTAAAGTTTTCTGGAAAACAGTCTCTTCTTCATATGTTATTGCTACATCCAAATTGCTATAATTAAATAAAAATTTTGGTTGCTCTATCAAACTGAAAATTGGTTGCCATTTCGAAATTAAGCCTGCTTTCGAAATTAGCTGCTACCCACCTGTAACAATTCAAATTTGTGTTTCCCTTAAGCTGATTGGATGTAGACAACTTTGTGGGTAAAGCTATACAGCAATGATCTTACAAGAAGTAATTTGAAATTAAATTCCACCAGAGAAACCTCAAGTCTTTAGTTATCTTCTTTCAGACATGTGACAGAGAGGTCAGGCAACCAACAGTGATGGCTCACACAGTCTGGGAAACCAGGCAGCTTGCTGACCACTAAGACACTCTAGCTTTTTAGATGGGTCTATTTTGTGTAGGCATCAAGGTGTTGGCAGTGGAGGTTGCAGGGTGACCTCTGAATAAGGAGCATCAGAGTCCAACTGTTCTGCACTGAACACAACCATCCATTCTCCATTCCATTCGTGTCACTTGTGGGAAGAAGTGTCTGTGGGGATGGTAGAGGAGTTGAGGATGAAGTTAATCCTGCAAAAGATTCAAGGGCAGAAGCTGTTCTGATTTTTCTTTGTTTTTTTTTCTGTTCAAACCTATTCTTAAATTAAGTTTGCATAAATTGAGTTGTTTTTTCCAGTGATGGTGATTCGTAAATGATCTCCCTACCTTTATCTCAAACTATGAGCTTTTCCATCTTATTTTCTCACTCTGTCCTTTTGAGATGGGGGAGTGGGAGCAGCTGAGCAAACATCTGGCTGCCAGCCATGATTCCAAGACAGTGAGTGACTTTGACTCAAACCACAACCATATATCATTGTAAGCTTGCTCACTTGTGGATCTGTGATAAATTTGTGCAATCACTTCTGCATTTCACCTAAGTCGTTGCGTAACTCAGGACCAAAATGTTAAACAATTGCTTGTGATGTCATAAATGTTGGTCCAGTGGGAAGAGAATTAAGAATAAAGTTTTGTTCACTATACAAAGCTGGCGTAAACTACAATGACAAAGTTGTGAAACAATAGGTTAATTAGAGTTTATTCACATCAGAAATAATGAAAGCAAGTTTTAAATACTTTTCCTACCTCTTAATACCATTTCCAAGCTTTATGAACATTTCAAACACATGATAAACATCATCATGTATACACAGAGTGGTTGACATTACACTTCCATCTGATCAGAGAGACTAAAAGCACCAGAGAACAGTAATGAGAGATCAGACTTTACAAGTCTAAGGCACTAGCTTCTGTCCAGCTCAGATAGATATGGGCCAAAGGTAATTGCCATCTAATGGCAACTCAAACACTTGCATAAATATGTTTGTAGATTTGCAGTTCTAGGTAGAGCAGCTGCCCATTAAATGATTTCACTTTTTGGGCTCTCATGAGACAGGGCAGCCTAGTTTTGCAGTGGAACAACAATAAGAGACTGGAGAACAGAGCCAAGCTTACTTCTTTCACCACGTCAAGATCTGTAGAACAAAACAGCAGAAGAGGCTTGAGGAACTCCCCACTGTCATCAGTGGCTATGATCAGCAGATACAAGCAGATACAAGACTTTTTGCAAAATTTTGAATCTAGATATTACATTTAAAAATCATTGAATACAAAGGATTCCATTTTCTGTATCAGTGGAACTATTATTCAGCTGATGAAAAACAGCCCTTTATGTTCTGTGATTTATATTGTAGATCTCCCAAGAGATGCAGTAGGTCTTACTGTTCACTGACAAGTCAAGAGGCGCTATCATCTTCAGCAAGAAACAGTAGGTACTTAGTTGTTTTCAAATCATAAAAGCTAAGCTTCGTATCGTATCTCCTGATAAATTAATCAGGGCAAAAATTCTTTTTATTGCTAATGTACTCATAGTATGTATATACTATTTCAAATTGTCTTAATTTTTCTAATATCAGTCTTGTTTCATAAAATAATTAAGTAGATTTATAAATCATGCATGTGCACAGATTTGTTTTAGCTACTCTGTAGAAAAAACCCAGCTAGAGTTGAAGGTTTTCACTTTCGACCAAGAAGTACTCTTATAAATAATTTAATTACATATCTATATCATTATATTTAGAACAAAGTATATTTACTTTGGAGATGCATAAGGAACACTACCAAGAGATTACCTTCCAGACTTCATAGAAAAGCTTTCCAGACATAATCCTCAGTCCCAAACAGCAAAAGAAGGCTACAGGGCGGGGGGAATAAAAAAGAAAAATCTAATATCAATTAAGCTATTAGCACTATCATCTGTAAAAGCAGTATCACTTTCCCACAAGCCAGAAGAATTATGCTTTTTTTTCCTCTAAGATGTTTTAGATCTTTTTAGCTTGTGGTGGGTTTACCTTGGCCAGCCACCTTGTGCCACCTGTCTGCTCTCACTCTCCCTCTTCAGCAGGATGGGGGAGGGAATAGCATGAAAATCTTGAGGGTCAAGATAGAGGCAGTTTAATAAAAGAAAAACCAATGTCTGTGTGCAGAAGCAAAGGAAAACTAAAAAGATTTCCATCACCAGGAGAGGTCCAGCCACTTCTTGGGAAGCAGGGTGTCCATACACATAGCAGCTGCTTCAGGAGACAAATGTCTTCCTAAAGAATGCCATCCTTTCCTTCCACCTTAGCTTTTATTGCAGAAGATTTCATACAGTATGGAATATCACAATGGGATATCCCTATGATCAGTTGCCTCTGTGCCCTCCTACCTCTTGCCATTGCCCACCCCTAGCGTTTGTGAGAGGAATGAGGTGGGTGGTTGGAGAGATAGCCTTGATGCTGTGCGAGCACTGCTCAGCAATTGCCAAAACATTGGTCTGTTATCAACACTGTTCTAGCTAGGAATATAAAGCACAGCCCTACAAGGGCTTCTGTGGGGAAGTTAACTATCCCAGTCACACCCAATAGAAAGCCATATATTTAAACAGCTAGAGGATTAGCATGCTTTCACATCTTGAAATGCACAAAAAATAAAGCCAGCATGCATCAAAGTAAACCTATATGTATATTTATATAAAGATTTATTAACTGCCAAGAGCCATGCAATTTATTCCACCAAATTAAGTTTCCCCTTTACACTCCATGTGGTGCTATGTCAAAAGAAAACAGAAAGACAAATTCTCCATGAAAGAAGAATTCACAATGATCCTTCAGTATACCCAGGATCAATTACCAATTTGTTAATAAGACTACAAACCCCTACAAAATCAGCAACCCATGTCAAGATTTTTTTTTTTTCTTTTTTTGAAAGAGTCTTTGAGGTGTAAAAGACACACAAGGAAATGTGAAAACTTGGAATGAATTCAGACAGTCATCTCTAATAAGACAGAGTTTCTTTCAAATAATGGGAGAAGTTGCATGGAAATCTGTTTCCCCTTATTACAGCTTTAATACACTTCTCTTTCAAAGATGTTTTTACTCTCAATATACTTACAGATTACCTTATACTTTTTACAATCAAGGATCTTGGTCACAAATAGGAGTATTGATCCAGTGACATAAAAGTATTTTTAAGTAGTCTTTAGAAATAATATCATCTCTTAGTTCGTGTTGTCTACAACAGGGAAAATTATATTAAAATGCCACAGGTCAAACAGTTGAAAAGTAATAAATATAGGAGAAGGTCAATATCCAAACAATATACAGAAATTTGTTTCACTACTTAATACTTAAACTCTTACAGTTCCAGGAAGGTTAATTGTAAAAGTTTCCATAGTTACCTCTATGAATTAAGTGCATATATTTGGTGTTTTAATATACACATTATACATTTCAAGTACACATATATATATTTGATGCTTTCACTTTCTTTAGAGAACTATTTGAGATATAACAATTTTAGTATTACATCAAAAGTAGATTTAACTGCATTTGTTAAGGTTAATTATTTAGACCCAAATTACATTCAGATATTCACTTCCTACCGCCGCCCCTCCTCCAGCTTCTGGAGAGGACAATTTACTTGACTTCCAAACAAGCTAATGTCTGAACTGAGTGAAAACACACCACCCTCCATGTAAGGGTATGTTTCATTTCTATAACTAGTGATACTAGACTTTGTTGAATCATGGTCTTTTCTTCGCCTTTTCCTTTCCTATAGATCCAAAATAAAAGTCCCTTCTATTTAAATTTTACATTAATATTACTTTTTTAGTAGATATAGAATATTTTGAACATTGAAAACTATGGAAAGCTTTTTGGCTTGTGAAAACAATGTAGATTAAGTTTCACATTAATGCATAAAAGGTGTTGAACCATGTTGATTTTCAATGAAGGGTCAAGTTCAGAATCATTAAAAGAATCAGTAGCCATGAAAAAAATGCACAATGTGACAATAAAAAGATCTTTTAATTTAGTGTATATTTTGTTTTTCTGTTAAGATATGCCTTCTTTATGATTAGCTTTGGTGCTTGGGTTTTGGGTTTGTTTGGTCCTTCAAAAGAAAAAGAGATGTGGAAGATCACTGACTTAAGTGAAAGCAGCCATACCGTTATAGACACACACAATTACAAGCATGAAAGGCCTGAGGTATACAAGTATACAATATCTGAACTGTGACTGTATTATGACCAAAAATTTACCTTCTTTTCCTTCTGAAGAGTTCCTGACATTTTGGTCAAGTAGTCCAAAACTGCATCTGTAATACCACGGAAGCAAATTTATTCTTCCCCTTACTTACTGCACGCTGATTCTCCCTGTGGTGCCGTCTGAGAGGTTGTGAACTTGCTGACTTCTCAATGACAGGAAATCAGGTGCCTGCTCCAGGAAATCATGCAATGAGCTCAAGTGGCTGTACAGCATTTGGTCCATGGGATGAGACAAGAACTAGCTTGAACTAAAATGGTTCTGTGTACCTCACATTCCTACTACAGATTCGTACTTCTTTTTTGATACAGACAAAGGCATACATGAGAAAAGTACAAGGTACTTATATGAGAAAACTAGTTTTTTCAAACCCTTAAAAAAATTAGGGAGCAGTTAAACTCAAAGGTCATTGCAGGAGATAATAATGCAAATATAAATTTCAAAATCCTGTATTTTATTAGTACTACAACTATCAGCTAATGATAAATGTTATGAAAGTCTCAAGGAAAACAAAACCTTTCATAACAGCAAAATTTTTTACCAACATTTTTTCCTTTGTCATGGGAAAACAACAAACTGTAGTATTATGGATATCTACAAATCAACACTATAGAAATGAGAATACTTTAGAGCACGCCTATGACAACTTACTACTTACATGAATGTATTTTTTGACATTTGGAAGCTAAGCAAAAATAATTAATAGTTTCAATAGGAGGCTTCCATGGATTACATTACAAAACATCAAAACTTTTTCAGGTAGAGCGTCGGTAAATTTTACTTTGAATTATCTGGTTTTGGAACAATAAGATATGATTGATACTACCATTAAATACCAAAAATTTATAACACTGTTGTCTATTGCAACTACACATTAAATAGCTCTAACCACTAAAAAACTCTATTTACATATGAATTCAAAATGTTGATGTTTTTTAAGTAACTGACCTCAGAAATGTAAGCATAAACAAATCATACCCTTTTTCATATATAAAAAGAGAGTGCATATGCAAAGATAATCTAAATAATTATGCTAAGTGTTGCAGACTATTTTTAATCTAAATATTAATATCTATTTACTGTTAAAATTGTGCCAGTTCCCCTTGTTCTAAATCCTGGAATCTAATTAGAATTAATACATGGATACAGTTTTAAAAAAAAAAAACTGAAAGTACAGGTAGTTAAACATTTATTACAGCTGCTACCAAACTGATCATTAAAATGTTATTATCATACCTGGAAAAATGTCATGCCTTAGTCTGCATAGTACAGCCCAACATTACTACACAGTCGTAGCTTTTTGTCTCTAGAATGTCATCATCTCTGCTCAGAAAAAGGAGGAAAAGGATGTGGATTCAACTTAGAAACCCCTTATTTCCCCCAAGTGGAATAAATAAATAAATAAATAGACAAACAGAGGTCATGCATATTGGCAGATCTTTTTTATCATTGCACATATACCTTTCACATTCCAATGTAGGTCTTGTCCAGAAAAGGTATTTTTATACAGTATCCTTGCTTGTTTCATAAATGAAGCACCTATGTAGTCCAACAGAGAAAATTAAATGCTTTACTTCATCCCAAGTCGTGTGCAGGATCTGAATCAAAAATCATTCACTTGACATGTTATTCTGTAATACTAAATAGAATATATTAAAATTTTATATTCCTTTAGAATTAATCTAAAAAACTCTGTGACTACACTTGACCTGAAAGATGAAATTGTGAAAAGGTTAGCAAGCTTGTTAAAAAGAGGATAAGAGGGATAACTAATATTTAATGCTTTTAGGCAGTGCGGAGAGCACTGAAGAGCAACACAGTGTTAGCAAAGCACACATTACTTATTAAGACAGAATAAGAAGTTGATATTCTTCACTGTGAGGGTGGTAGAGCACTGGAACAGGTTGCCCAGGGAGGTGGTTGAGGCCCCTTCCCTGGAGATATTCAAGGAGAGGCTTGCTTAGACCCTGGGCAACGTGGTCTAGTTGGGGGTGTCCCTGCTGACTGCGGGGAGGTCGGACTAGATGACCTTTGGAGGTCCCTTCTGGCCTGGGCAATTCTATGATTCTATTCTATGATTCTATGATATGATTAAGTAGAATAAGTATTAGAACGAAGCAACATGTTCCAGAAAGAGAAAGTTGCATTTAGATGAAATAAAACCAACCAAATTCTGGGAAGTTAAATGAAAAATGTTCCATATGAACACTGTATTCAAATCTACCTGGAGCAAAAAATATGTCAGACAGTATGAAGAGCAAGCTGATGATAACCAGTGTACAAAAGGAGCATTTGGAAACAAGACACTTGAAGAAAAGTAATGAATTTTGTAAAGTAGTGTTCATAGCAGAGGAAGATCCAGACAGAGGTCCATGCTAGAACTCCTTGTAGGAGGCTCAGGAGGTTTGCCTTAAGTTGAAGTGACTATGAATTAGGTTAGAGAATTAAGTGAAAAAAACCATGAAACTTCTAGGACCAGATCGTACTCAAGTAGAGTTTTGAATTGTAGTCTTTAGCATCTTACCTAAGACTGCTTTTTTTTTTTTTTTTTTTTTTTTTTTTTTTTTTTTTTTTTTTAAATAGTAAGGCTGCAGGTAACTTGAGGCTCTTAAATCCAACATCTATAAAAAAGAAAAACATACCACATAACGGATACCCAGGTCTGCCAATCTTTAGGAAGGGTGAATACATGTTGTGTTTTTGAAAAAAAACTTGCCTTACAAAACCCTTGAAGTTCTTTGCAAAGTTCAGAAACCTAGTAGTCTTACATATGATAAAGGTTTTCACTAGAAGTCTTTATTAAAAACCTTTAAAGAAATCAAGCAATCACGGGATGAGAAAAAGGTTGTGATATAGATTAAATAATTACTTTAAAAATATTTGAGAACAGATAGTAGTATATACTGAATTATCATGATTTAAAAAACTGCAGAAAGGTTAATAAGTAAGTTTTCTAATCATATTGTTACTGAGAGCAATGAAGACAACTAAAACAATAAACTCCAAAAGGAAGTTTTGATACTAACAGTACAATAACTGAAAAAACTTGTAGACAGACATGTAAGTGGATGGTGTATAAGTAATATTTCTTAATCTATTTAACTCAGAAAGGTTAACACCTAAGTCTACATGTGGAATATCATGCTTCATGTGGACCATTACCAAACATGAGTGACATCTAGAGACTGTGATAGGTTTACGTGAACATGATCTCAAAATCCATTAGCTGACAAAAATAAATCTATTGTTAGAAGCTACTAAGAAACAAGATAAAACACCTCTGAAAGCAACATTATGCCACCACAGAAGTCTGTGACTCACTTTTCTTTGGAGCGCTGCTTCCATGTCTTCGAATGAATTAAAAAAAAAAAAGTGGAAAAAAGAACAATTAATCATTTAAGAATGACTAATAAGAAAATAGATGGTGTAGCATGGTATATGAGAGATCTACAAAATTCAGGAGCACAGAGAAGTCCTGATTGTCATATCTTCAAAAACAAGCACTAAGAGCCTATTGGTGAAAGTTTTAAAGTAGGGGAAATGTGGCTGAAAACAGTAAGGTAAAACAGCTTTTCACATGGTAAGAGTTCTATGTAAATCCCAGCTGAGGGTAGCGTAGATACTGACAGTTCACATGAATTTGATGGAAGACTGGAGAAGCCTTCAATGCTATGTCATCAAAAGTTTTTAAGTAGAAAAACCAGAGCATGTTCAGGAAACCTCCAAAGCTGAAAGGAGTTGGAGTCAAGCAGAACTTGCAGGAGGAAACATCATTTAAAAGTATCACTTAATCTATTTTCTCTCTTACTTACAGACCTGCATGTAGCTGCTGCAGGAGGCAGGTTACTGTGCTACACAGGTCCTTGGTCTGAGCAAGTGCTGTTCCTGAAAGCTATTGGAGAGGAGATGGGTCTCTATAACCACTTGTACTGGGGTATGGATGACCTCCTGATACTTTTTTTGCAGATTTGCACCATGAGGTTAAATGACTCATAAACAGGATTTGATTATGATAATTATTAAATTAATTGGGCTAGGAGAAAGGGCAAAAGTGAGGAAGACAGTCTTGTACTCTCACCCCAGCCTCTCAGAAGCTCTGTGATTCTTTAACAAGTTCACCATTACTGGTGGGGAGGAGAAGGAAGAGGATAATTTTTAGTGTTTTGAAATATGCTACTGGTATTGCCTTATGTTAGCAACCTTTTCATAAGCATGGTCACCTCAGGGACATTAGTATGGTCTAATAGACAGTACATGTAATGGGCTGATGTGAAATGTCAACATTAAGTTGTACAGGAGTCTCAATTTCATAGGTGTTTCTGGTATCCAGTCTCTGCCACTCCCAGGGAATGAAAAGGGCTATGAAAGACAGGGTCTTGTCTCTCCTTCACAGTAATTAATGCTGCTGCATTACGTCTACCTGACAGATTTTTCCCAACAGCAACTGTTAGTACTATGTCAGGAACCAGGTGTATGCAGGGGATCAGACCAGATCAACTCCAAAGGACAATATGCAGCAATGTTCATGTCAGGCAGTGTTTCCTCCCCTAGAGCATGCAGTAGTTTATTGCACTGGAAGAAGGATCCAGTGCAAGTGGGCAAAATATGTCTATGATCTTGAGCTTGAGAGTTTGCTTCTTCAAAGAAGCCCTAAACATCCTTCACTATCTGAGGTAATAGCCAACATCATGATGATGCCATCATGCATCATTATGAGTCAGAAGAGCATGCCCATGCTCAACTGCCTCTGCCCCACCCAGGGCAGCCTCTCCCATCCACAAAGCATCACCCCAGCAGTGCAACCCTTTCCAGAAACCCTCTTGTCTTCTCTCCCAGAGCACAGAACAACCTACTCAGCTATTTGCTCCCTATGAGGATGGATCAGAGCACTGGCACCTGTGAATGGTTCTGAACTTGGTTATACCGCTTACTAAAGTACCTTCCCAAACTGGAAAGTATGGTCCCAATGTTATTAATGTTAAGACCTGGCAACTTGACAGAGTAGTGCAAGGAAGTCTACAATTCCTCTTCCTTTCTTCTTAGTGTTATTGATGACATTTTGAAATAAGAAATAGATATGTACAGGTTTTTGCAAATCTCTTCTTTTGCTTTTGTGCAGAATTTTTACTGTCATTGTCACCAGCTGAACAATGGAAAAAAAAAAATAAACAGAATAGCCTGTTGCAGCCAAAACATTATATTGGAGGGGTTTTATTATTTCTGATTTTACAAATGTAAGTGAAACATGTAAGTTTTGTCCTCTGACCAAAAGTACAAACAGAAAATAATAGTAAGAATTATGACTTTTTTCTGTCTTCTTGTTTACCCAAAAGAAGACATCAATTTCATACTATTTGCATATTCATCTTCAAGAAGTCAGGTATGTTCAGAGATAGTGACAGGTTTTTAAATTTAGCAGTATTTTGTGTAGCTGAGGCTGAATCTCAAGCCTATATTTAAAATTGAAATAAGCCAAAAAAAGCAATTTGATGTGTTATTGAATACATTTTGCAGATTTCAATTTATATCAGCCTGATTGGTGCTGAGAAAATGGGTAATTCCACAGAAACACTGAAGGAATAAGCCAACCATACACAAGACCCTCTAGAAGAGAATGTCTTGCAAGGATGTTTTTGCTGTGAAACTTGACAGACACAAAGCATTGATCCTTTTTGGTGCATATTTTTGTGCAGAATATTTCTAAGCTGCAGAAGTAATACCTGCTACTTTTGTATGTTAAAATTGCTGTATCTGATGAGAGATTAAAAAGGGTTTTAAAGAGAGAACAGTGCATAGACTTTCTCTATTAATCTTTCAAAGAGCAGTATATCATAGGAAAGATCCATAACTGAAGTCAAAAGGTCAGTACCTTTGCTAAGTGTAAATGCAAGAAAGTAATCCTGGCTGCTATTTCAGTTTGTGTATTTTAAATCAGCTGAATGCCCAAATTGCCTTTTCTTTTCACTACATTCTCTTTTCTTTCCATTTTTACTACCACTATTATGGTAGCCCCCCCTTGGCACCACTCTAGTTTATGTGCAGAGAGTGGTACTATTATACACCACTCTTCCTAGCACTTTAAAACTGGCCCAAGAAGATCTTTCTTTCATGTGAAGTGTGTGACACGAAACCTTTTTTCTATTACATTAAAAAATTATATATCTTGCAAGAGAAGTCTAGTTTCAGCTTTGGAACAAATTTGAGTAGATATTGATTCTCTAAAGAAAAGTAGTTATTTTGAATTGTATCAAGAAATCAAAATTTTATGATGTTATTTTAAAAAAAATTTAAAATCCCCTCTTTTTACTAGTAAAGCAGAAAACAAATGAACAAACAAACACACCAGGCATTTAAAGTTACACACTGAATTGCAACAATTTTCAGTCTAATTGTTCTAACTACCAGTATTTTATTGTCAGTAGATGAAAACTAGGGAGACAAAAATATTTTCCTTTTTTTCAAAGAAAATTTTTAAAAATTTCCATTTCCTAATTCATGATATTGCTTTCTTCTGTTTGAGAATTATATATCCTCTTAACTACATGAAAGCAAGATTACTGGCAAAAAGGTTTCTGGACCCTTTCTGGATTGACAGGGTGGGCGTTTATCACAAATGTTTTAATTACTTTGTTGTGCTATTTTTTTCATATTATTCAGAATTTGAAGTAACTTGGGATATTATTTTTGCATTTATTTGTGGCACATAATTTGTAATCCAGCAGCAGCTCATGAGGGGCCATGGGAAAATTACTGCAATATGAAATTACCTTCCATGGTAAGTGATGTTAACATTTGGCTTAGACCACATCTGTAACTGCTTGTAGTCACTTTGTATTTCTTTCTCTGAAATACACACACACAAGGAAGTTTAATACTTTTGAACATGTTGGAATAAATAGTTGACTGAATACACATCTGTCCCATGGCAATAACTTGTGAGAGTAAATCAGTGGAGTGGCAAATGGTTTAGCTCTTGCCCTAGTAACATATTTAATCTGCATGGTGTGGTAGAATCTGGTTACCAACACAAGCCAGTCTGCTTCCCCTTGCAGATACACCAGCAATCTTTGTGATACATAACCTCTCACTAAACCTGGTACTTACGTTTCTTCTCTGCACAAAGATGGTACAACATCACTTTCCAAAGGATAATTTCTATCAGAAAAATAAACAGGCTAGTGCCCGGAACAGACAGTTCCTCTTTGTTTACTACTTCTAATAAACTTGACAATACGTTTTGCACAGCAAGCTTCATTTTAATTTTTTTTTTAATGATAGCAACATAAAATGATCCATTGAACAAAGAACTCTGGCCATTATCTGTTTAGATTTAAGTATTGAACCAATTGTATTGTTAGTCATTTTTATGTGACTATTATGTTAACAGAGTCTGTGATAAGAACTTGGCTGAGTGACTAAACATGGAGACCAAAACAAAATGGTCATTGGAGGGTGTTTAATGGCTGCAAATGTAAGTCTTCTAGGTCTTACTGTGTTTTCGTGAAATGACACTGTGCAAAAAGAGATGCAGCATGACAAAAATTTTTCCAGGTATATTGGCTTCAAGGGACAAAAAGATATAGTGGAAAACTGAGAAATATGACAGAAAACATGAAATATATTCTCCTAAAAAGAATGTAATATTACACTAAATTTGCAATTAAGAAGAACTAGGGAGAGAAACTAAGAATTGTTGGTGTACAGCCAATTAAATTAATTCTCTAGGTTTTTTTTATATATATATAAAAAACTTTTTGAAGCTGATATGACTGGAGTTTTGTTGCGTGGAGAAGAGAAGTAAGAGCGAACTCTATGGAGTTAAGCCTAATTAACTAAACAAGAAACTTCCTTGTGTTCATTGGGAGATGGAGGAAATAGTTCATGACTAGTGACCACACCTGTGTTTAGTTCAGAAGATTTAATGATTTAATAGTTACAGAGACATATGAAAGAGAGAACAGTGCAAAGCATTATTCAGGAGGCTGAAGTGGCTGACACAGAGAAAGATCAAGAGAACTAAGCACATGTACGTGATAACATAATGTCCAAGGAAACATTAAGCAAGAAATCTAAGATGAAAAAACTGAGAAAGAAGTAAGTTATACAGAAGCATATCAGAATTACTAGGAATAATGGGAAGAAAGAAAAAGAAAAAACCAACACCCAAACCTCAAGGCCTTTAAAAGGAAAATTCAACAAATATCAAAGTTGCCCAACAGCAACAGTTATTAAACCACAGAACAATTTTTCTCAAGGAACTCACAGAAAAGCCATTCAGTTGCTATTACAGAACAAATATGGTATACACTATAAGAGAAAAAAGTCTGGCATTGAAAAATTTAGACTAGCTGCAGTAGGGTAAATTTTCATTTTTAGCACTGGTACTGAAGTAATTTTATCTATAATTCTGTTGCATTCAAAATTTCATTTTCAAAAGGGTGAAGAATACAGAGGCTTTAATTACGTGAGAACTGTGCGTGTAGATTCAGTAAACAGATCCAAATAGTTTCGCCCTTCGCTACACTTTTGCCTTTTCCCCATTTGTGGTTAAGTTCTAGATGGCAAAGCACAATTTTACAATTTTACAATTTCACAATTTCACCTCAGCTTTTTTATTGTTTTATTGGAAGGGGATATTCTTTTACCTTTCTCTGAAGCATTATATGTTACAACAGCTAGAAATCAAATGCTTTTGGTGCAGTAGTGCCATTGAAGTCTTTCAGTTATTTGTTTAGCGGGCTTTGCTCACCTTCTGGAGATAAATGAATTTTCCAGTAGGGCAGGACCAGGAGGGAATTTTCCATCTATTGAGGGTGTATGTAATTGCTCTTTTGTTCTGCTGCTCTGTTTTGGTTCTTTGTCTTGGAATGCATTCTCTAAAATGTACATTTCCTAGCTAACACATAGAAATTTAAGTTTCCTTTTGGGTCCTAGAAAAGAATGCCTCTTCCTTGATCCTTTCTGCTCTCAACTACATGGCACACTGAAGTTATGGGTTTTTGTTGTGTTGTTTTGGGTTTGTTTGGTTTGTTTGTTTAGTTGGTTTTTTTGTTCTGTTTTTTTTTGTGTGTGTGGTTTTTGTTTTGTTTTTTTTTTTTTTAATCTTTGACCATACATCTTAAATTTGTTTTAGGACACTGAATGGTTTTCTGTAGCACACAGACATCACAGAGAACTCTTCTGATCTCATGCTTCAACTTCATCTCCTTTCCCCTTCGTCTGGGGAAGGCAGAGGACCAGAGCCATGATTCTCTCCTGTTTTCTATTCCTGTCTCCTTAAAATATAGCCAATGAACTGCCGCAGCAGTATAGACTGGCTGTACTCAGCAAAGTTTCCCTAGCAGATTGTTCTGGATTTCTGCTTATTCTGACATCTCATTTCTACCAGAAAATGAAAAACCTGGGGAATGAAAACTTACGTACACAAGGGAACTAACACATGTCTGTCTAGTTTCCTGGATTGTTCTAGAGTTCAGCATAGTTGGTGTTAGCATTAGTTTGTCATAACTCTTGTGTTGATGGAACATTTGCATTTTAATTCAGAGTGGGTTAAGCATACAGATGCATTTCTTAACATGCTATTTCTTTCCTTAGGCAATGCCCAGACACAGAAGATTTGGATATGGAAGTGCAAGCTTTGGAAGACTAAAGCGGCATATCTACTGATTTGGCAGAATGCAGAAGTTAATCACATCAAAACAGGGTCCCACATTAAGGAATAGGCTAAACAAGGGAATTATACTGCAATGTGTATACCATCCCCATGTTCACAGCAGTACACTGTCTACATATATGGCGTCCCTTATGCTACAACTATACCATTAACTTCTCAACAGTAGATTTAATCTAACAAGAAAATAGTAAAAAGTTGCAAATAATAAGACAACAATACAAAACTAGTATTAATGTTAATGTTACCAAGTTTGATAACACAAACACTTCTGCTTTAGAAATGGTTAACAAACATCATAGCTTTTAAAGAGGATTTCAGTTCTGTTTTCATCTTGCATTGCTGAATAAGTCACTTTGTTTATCAGAGGGTTAACTAAGACACTGAGTACTAGAGATTGTTACCCACATCTGCTAAACTGTATTTGGCAGAAGATATTCACTTAGCATGGACCAGAAACTCTCCAAACATCTTGCAAACTGGTCACAACAGTCAAAGCAAATAACTTTTTTCTTTTAATAGAGTTACACTGTATTTCAAAGTTAGTAGGGCTCTTAGAATTCCTATGGATAAGCCTAGGATCACAGTTATGCAGAGCTTGCTATAAGACCCACTGAAGTAGCTGCACACTTTCCACCAGTTGGAGTTTCTTTAAAATATCTATTTAAATTCATATTTACAGCTCACTAGAGTAATGAAATGTACTCTTAGTTTCTCAAAGAACAGCTTGGAACTTGAAATATTTTTCTGATCTTTTCTATATACCTTAGTTTGCTTTGCCTGTTATTCTACCTACACGTGACTAAAGGCATCTTTCAATAATTTGCAGGCTTCAGTAAGGGATACCAACATGCTTTTAGGGATGCCTTAAGACTGCTCAAAAATAGTCTCAAACAGAAATGTTTGGGTCTTATTCATATTAATGAAATGGAAATATCCTGAAAAGTGGGTTCTTACTGAAACAGCACAAGCTATTACAAAAGTACTTGCATAACAACTCACGTAAAAGACACAAAGGACAGAACATTAAGTAAAGACCACTGTGATAAGAGTTTAGGACCAAGAATCAGAGCAAGGAGTAATGCTTTTTGTTGGTTTATTTTTCCTCCAAGAGTTATTACTTTTAATATTGATTAATTTACATCCTTGACTAACAAAATTTTAATGCTAGAAATATGCAAAATTTAGCACTTAAACTTCGTGTGGGAGATATCCAAGTATAATGTTGGAATCGGCTACTAGTCGGAAACATAACATCTTGGATGGAGCAAGAGAGGTCTTGCATCCCAGGGAGGTTGAAGAATCCAGTGTCTGATCAAATAGTGTCTGATCTGTAATACGTTCGAATCAAGACAAAACCAAACTTTTTAGGGTCATGGAAACTGCTAGTGCTCATTTTTGAATAGTTTAGTTTTAATGTTTTCTGCATGTACTACTGTAGAGACAATTGCACTTCACATTTGATTTATTTTTTCATGTATCACAGCTCCTTCCTCCATTCATACTTAAGGTTACATTTTTCAAGTAATTATAGAAAAATAACTTGATGTACCATTCTTTGTCACATGTCAGTGAGCTTTGGACATAAAAAAACTCTGCAGCTTAGTGGAGAGAAAAAATGCAAATAACAGAGTAAGTCACATAACTAAGGTCTTTGATCATATATTGAAATAAAATTAATTTGAATTATATAAAATTCTTGAGCATATGTCATCAGTTTATTTGGCTGCAGATCTCCTTTGTGCATTGCTGTTTTTCATAAGAATACTTTTTCCATTTATATATTTATTCTTTGACAGAGGAAGAGTTCTTTGCATTTGAAAATTCTTATGAACATATATTTTCTCCTCCTCCTCACATCTGTTATGGAAAGAAACAAAACAAAACCTCAGTTCTTTGGATTAATTTACCATATAAAAATAAGTGTGCGGCATGGAAAAAACATCCTATCAGTAAAATACAAATCAGACATTATAAAATGCTGTGAATAACCTGTCAGGTGTAATGTTCAATGACACCTTATTATGTTCAATGACACTAGGTTTCCAGAATCTCCATTTCAGCAAAGTATTTGGGATCAGTGTTAGGGTATGCTGGGAAGTGGGATTTGTGGAAGACTAGGTACATATATAGGTGGGAAGGACTGAGACACAGGCTTGGGAGATTAAGTCATGCATGGAGAGGAAGGAAGCTCATCTCCTTTTATGCATGTGTGTGCAAGCATTTGGACACACGGCTTTCTTGGAATGAAACACTGCTGCCAATATTACCCAGGGGTTCACCCAAGTTGGTGCTGATGCCCAAAAGAACGCAACAGCTCTTGACTGTAGCTGAAATGGATACTGGATATTGAAGGTGAGGTCTTAGAGATGTACGAGGAGGAGCAGAAAATGCTTTGTTCTGTCTTCAGTTTTGCTGTACATCAAGCCCATGTAATAATACTCCAGGATGTATGGCTTGCCGTTTTAGAAGTGCACTTTAGCCTATAGAGGATTTGTGTGCAATTTTCACAGGGGCAGTGAAATGTGACTCTTTTACTCCTGTTCCTAGCGCTCATGTAGGAAAAAATGATCTGACAGTGTGGTTTTTTTTTTTCTTTGTTCATCATTGTCAAGGGGTAGGTGTGTATCACATTTGTGATGCATTACTTAGACCTGTCATAAAATGTCACTTTATTTCTTTCTTCTAGCAACCCCTTTGTGTAACTGATCCTTATTGCACTCTATTTAAATAGAACAGAGCAAAATGACTGCCATTTAGCAGAAACATTGTTTTAGATTTTGCTTCTGATTTGATGCACAGCAACAAACTCAGAACAGTTAATAGAAATCAGTGTTCAATGATCAGCTCAAAATATTTGAAGAAAAACTTCACTATCTTGTTGGCTTTTGATATCTTCTTTTATAGATCTTTATGCATCTTTTTTCCTACATTTATATCTTACCTGTTAATACAACAGCTTAGTTAATTACTTTTTGCTTTGATTTTATTTGCGTCATTATGAGCAATGACCTTTTTTTTAAACTTTAGATCTTTCACATCTGAAAGAAAGATCACACATCAGTAATACATGTAACTGGATTATGACATTTTTATTCTGTGTCTATATGAAAGAAATCATTAATACTGCTTTCACTGTTGGAATATTGGAGCCAATATTTTGGACTTAAATGACCACCTTGGAAGCCACAAAGGCTTTGAAGATTTAAGCTATTTTAAATTGGTTTACATAACAAACCTTGAAAGAAGTAAAAATCTTTACATTTACAGAAAGAGGAATACTTCTTGGATTTTATAAAAGATGGTTAGTGATACAGTTATTTCTCTCTATGATTCACAGCTGTGGAGACAAGTGTCCACTGCACAGACACAGGAATCTTGTAGACCAAATCAATAAAAAAAATTCTTGCATTTCAAACTCTAGGTCCACTCAGAGGCCTAAAATGATTGCTCTATTCTGACATAAGTACAAACCAATACATGCATGGGATTTTTTTTAGTCTGAGGACTGTAAGTTTTCTATTAACACTGCCCAGTATGTCAAGCATGCTCTGGATATTAGCAACTATAGCTTCAGCAGCCTTCCCCTGTGCCCTTCACTTGCCCGCGGCTGTGTCCACTTCTGAGACTCAGAGCACTCTCTCTGCACAGTGAGCCAGGGGGGTTCTGAGTCAAGCCCTTCATCCTCCCTTGAGTGATCTCCTTCTTTTCCATTACTGCAGGCTTTGCAAGAGAGTCACCTGTCCACAAGGTCTCACTTTCAATGAAGAAAGTCCCAGCTACTTTCAAAACTTGGATCACTATGTTTTAATTCCAGACAGATACTGCCTTTCTTCTTTAGCCTTTTTTCTTTCATTTCTACTGGATTATCAAATTTCTACTGGATTATCCGTTTTCCTTAGTCTTGTCTCTGTACCCTAAAACAATATCATTTTCTTAAGTATTTTCTTTTTGCAGTTATTTTCAGTTTTTAAACCTACCTTGAAAAATGTACAGCTCCTTTCTAAACACTTTCCCTTCTATTGCTTTTTTCATTTGTGTGTACATTTCTGACTTAATTTATTTCTCAGATCTTCTTGCAATTCTGACCAAAGAACTCAGTTCTCAGCAAGTTAGATTGTTGAGTTATTATGACTGTTTTCTGGCAAGCAGTGCATCAGGTCATACAGAAATAATGAGACTTTTTCATTTATACAACAGCATGCCAGGAAGTCTGTAGGCATTATCAAAAGATAAATTGAAATATAAATTGAGATAACAAGAAAAGAAGCAGCACAAAAACTAATTAATTTCCAAAATAGTTAAGAAATTCAAATATTTGAAAAACAGCAATAATGAAAAATAGTAATTTTAATTGCAAGAAAACTTTAATAAGAACCTGGTCATTTTTTCTAGTACTGTCATAAAATTACCTATTAAATTTCTTAAGTGCAAAAAAAATTAATTGTTCATGTCCATTTGTTAAAACAACTGTTCCATCAAAATCAGATTGTGTTTTTCAAATTATGATATCCTTTTTAGACATAAGCAATGTTAGTCTATCTTCTGCTTCTCTGTTGGTATAATTATTCTTCAGGAAAATATTCTCATTCAGTTTTCATAGATCAATATATTTCATCCAGTAGTTAAGGGGCTTTTTGTCTATGTGATTTATTTTTTAATAAAGCTTCCTTTGAAAATTTACTGCCTTCCCCAACTTTGATTAGTTCTTTTAACCATTTTGTCTTTTCCTCATGGATCTTTTCTATTCTATTTCTAAACCATTTCTTACCACCTCCTATGTAATTCCTTTTTGCTCTTCCATTTTTCCACTCTGCTACACCTTCAGTTCACTGGAGAATTTTTACAATTCCCTTGAATCATAACTCCTAAGAACAGGTGGATAAGGACAAACCATTGAATAATGAAACTAGACTTGTTTAGACTGATAACTTTGTACCCTTTATGACCTTAGCTTTTTTAAAAAATTGAGAATTCCCTCAATATCTTATTCTGAAAAACACACTCAATATGAAAGGTCATCTTGAACTGATTGTATGATCAAGAGTCCTGGAACACGTGAGCTAAGAAAAATATCTAGCTGATTTCCATCTCCAGTAACTTCAGTCTTGAAAAGAGAATATACAAATATTTATTGATACATTCTTAAAATTTCATTGCTACACTCTTTCAGTTACAAAAGTTTCCATATATTATTTTTTTTTTAATTTTGACAATTAGAATACTACCTATGGGTTGCCATGAAATATTACTAAAACAAGTAATTTTTGACGTCCCATTAAAATAATGTCACAAAATGTAAGCTAAAAAAGAGAGGCCAGTTTCTGTCCAGCTATTCTGTTGTATAGCTCTGCTTATGCTTTTCTAGTGAAACTCAAGCTGTAATAAATCATGGCATCTTGCAATGACAGTTTCAAATGAACATGTTTATTGGGACAGACAAGTACATCACTAAGAGTGTTATTTACTTCAGGTGCTGACATACAGTACCAGCTCTTGGATTTAAACACTGACTCAGTCGTTGCAGCTGAAAACTGTGGTAATTTTTTAAATCATAGACCAATATGAGCAAAACCATGGGCATCATAGGATAACACAAGTAATACAGTGTGATTTTTTCCAACAGCACAGAAACCACAAAGCTTGAGAAAAAAAGCCAAAAAACAAAACAACAAAATCAGGCAGAAACTCCACTCTAATCTCTAACAAAAAAACCCAAAAATATTTAGATTGTGTTAATATTGTGATTACAGTTTTTAAGGAAGCTTAAAGAAAAATTTTCTTTGAAAAATCAGTGGCTGAATTTTAGAAGCTTGCAAAATTTGATAGCTTTCTTTAGGTATACACTCAAACTGCTTCTAGTCACCATTTTTCACAAGTAGATATGTTTGCCAGCAGGCCGAAAGCAAATATTTTCTCATGGAAGTTGTCTAGAATGGAAGCACACGCAGTACTGCTGTGAGCTCTTGCTCTATGCCTGAACATGTACAGATCTGGGGAATCAACTTGAAAGGAAGGGAGTTTGTGTTGTCAGTTGGATAAAAAACCAGCCTTGACCCCCCCTCACCACCATGAACCCATAATAAACCAATCAATCAAACCAAAAAACCCAAACCAAAAACCCAAACCAAAACACACACACAGGCCATAGGCATACAGTATGAAATGCACTTTGAGGTGGAATACTTGAGGAATTTGGTATACCTGCTTATGATATAGTGACTCCAATGTCTATAATTGTGAGGATTTCATCAAATAGGGATATTCAGCATGGGAAAGAATAGCTGGTTTCCTCATGGGGGGAAAACACCTGTTCTACAGGAAGAAAAGAAGATGACAGCTACCTCGTACATAAGAGAACTGCTCAGTAGCCTCATCCAAGTTCCCTGTGCTTCAAGGTTAAGGAATGTTGTGTGGTGCTGAGACCAAAGGAAAAACTATGACCAGAACAACCAGATGAGAGAGACTACAAGTCTCAATGCTGAGAGGATTTTTGTAGTTATTCCAACAACAAAAAATGAAGAATGAGATAAAGATCCCCTTCTGAGGAAGCAAATCCTATCTTGACAACCGGTCCAGGAAGTATGAAGTCTAACTGGAACCAAATCAAAGATATTAAAGATATATTGCCAATACGTAATGCTGCCTTTTGGCCATAACTTCTTTAATCTTTAGTATAAGCAACCTTACTAATTACTCTGAACAGCCACATACCTTCCTCATAGAAGACTGACATGATGAGAGTCCACTACTAGTGCAAGTCAAGGAGATGAGTATCCAGCTGGTATTATTTGTTCTTCAGCTTGAGCACACAAGCTTTAGCAGTTACTTACAAATACTGAAAGATTGATGTGTAACTCCATAAACAGTTGATATGAAAACTAAGGTTAAAACTTCGGTTTCTTTTCACAGATGACATTCTGTGAAGAAACAGCCCTCTCTTCTTTCCAGGCTCAACTTTGTTCCTGACTCTTCTACCTCATTCCCTGCCATGTGGCTCAAGGGGAATGAGGGTTGCAGCCAGTCCATAACAGCCCCCTGCTCCAGCATGGGGACCCTCCCATAGGACACAGTTTTTTCTGATCTTCTCCAACATGGGTCCTTTCCACAGGCTACAGTTCAATAACTGCTTCAGCACAGGTCCTTTCCACAGAGTACAGTTGTTCAGGAACAGACTGCTCCAGCTTGGGTCCCCCATGGGGTCTCAAGATCCCGCCACAAAATCTGCTCCTACATGGACCCCTCTCTACAGGCTACAGTGCCTGCTGGGGGGCTGCTACAACATGGGCTCCCCATGGGATGCAGCTTTTTTCAGGGCATATCCACCTGCTCTTGCATAGGGTCCTCCACAGTCTACAGTATGGACACCTGTTCCACTGTGGTTCTCCATGGCTGCAGGAAGACAACCTGCATCACCATGGTCTTCATCACGGGCTGCGGGGGTATCTCTCTTCTCTGGTTCCTGGAGTACCTCCTCCTTCTCTCCATTTGGTGTCTGCATAGTTGTTTATCTCACATTTTATCACTCCTCTCTCACATCTGCAGCACGTGTTTTTACCCTTTCTTAAATATGTTATCACGGAGGCACCACCAGTGTTACTGATGGGTTCAGCTCTGACCAGTGGTGGGTCCATAAGAGACGGCTGAAAGTGGTTCTGTCAGACATGGACTACCCTGCTACCAAAACCTTGCCACGTAAACCAAATACATCCATCCTGGACTTAGTGAAGAGGGTTTTAAAAGATTCGGCAGAAATCCACCAGAAAGTAAATATTATTTGTCTTATGAGACAGAGAGTGGAAAGAATACTAGAGGGTAAAGTTACAACAGAGAGACTGGAAAAGCAAGACCTTAATGTGAAGTGAAGCCTTTTATGCTGAGAAACAGAAGCATGCAAAGGTCTGCAGTTATTAAAGACAAAGACTTCGCTTAACCCAGTATTAAGTAATACAAATTCTTGACATGTACTGGTATACAGTTTATCTTCCAAATTATCTTTCACATTCAAAATCTCAGGTAGTGCTTTATGGTAGTCAAGATCAAATGTAGAGTAATAGCTCACTGACAACTGCTTTAGTTTGTAAAATAAAACAAGTGAAAATAATTTGTATGGGAGCAGTTGTACAACTATGTTCGTTATTATTCTAGGGTAAAGGACAGATCATGGCAGCAGAGTAAGGACTTTCACAAAAGCAGACCGCGATCTCAAGGTGGTAGGTGGTGGACCAATAGATGAGTATGTTTTATATATCTGAATGTATACTTTGTATCTATTAAGTTGTTCTACAGGAAAACTGGCAGATTCTGAAAATGACAATATTAAAAGGACAGCAAGCAGGCTATTCTAGTTCAAAGGAAAGATAGTTAATTCAATAAACTACCAATGTAATCAGAAACGCATCAATGTTATGGGAAAAAATGTGGAAAAAATGCAAACTGACAAAAATACTGTTGCCAAAGGGTAAGTATCAAGGAATGATAGAAAAATGAAGACATGAAAATAATCATAAAAGCTAGCTATAAAATGAGATAGAGCAACAAAAGGTTTTATAAACACAATAGAAAATGAAATCAAAAGGAAGCAAAAGTCTCTTATTCAACAGGAAAGGAGAACAAAAAATAGATTATGCACAACAGACTAAATTTAATGCTGCCTTTGATATTTTCCATTAAAAGAAAGAAAGAAAGAAAAAGTAATTTTGACCAGACACTTCAGACAGTGAGTTTTATCACAAGGATAAGTACATCAGGTAGAATTTGAAAAGAGAAGGTTAAAGAACATTTAGATAAATGAGTTGAACTTAAGTCACAATAGCCTGAAAAAAAATCTTTAAATGCTTTAAAAGAAAAATAAAATCTAACAAAAGATATTTAGAAAACATTAGAGATTGTAGAAGACAGGTGGTTTGAAAAAGAAGAATGTGAAATTATGTGTCAGCTATTAAGAAGTGAGAGGTGGAGCAGTGGGAAGGAATGCTAAAGAATTACAGATCATGTAATTCAAGCCTACCTTGAGGAACTAGGACAGAAACAATTATCCATCTATTTATACTGAAAGAGAATAAAATGAAAAAGACAGTACAGTTTTGACAAAGTTCAGGTAGTGCCAAGGCAATCTTGTTTTCTCCAAGATGGATCCTATACCAGAGTAGGTAACTGACTTTAAGAAGGCTTTTCCTATTTCCCTATGGGACATTCTCAAAAGCAAACTAAAGAAACATAATCTAGATTAAAAGTGAGTACTCAGTGCTTCATGAACTACACTCCAAGTAGTTATCAGTGTTTCCTTTTTAGTCAGAGGGTATTTCATCAATGCAGCAGTTATCATAAAAGCAGAACATGGCAATAGGTGTCAATGATGTAAAATGTAATGTGTTTGGGAAAGAACTTACGGTGGAATAGAAAAAAGGGTCTATAGGAAAAAGTGAGCCTGAATGGTTAAAAGGAAAGTCATATGAGAAGACATAGAAAAGAAGAAAGGAAAAATTATTCTAGATATATGGATAACGCACACTCTCTACACAGGTAATGGAAAAGGTCATAGATACAAACTTTATACTTTGAACTTGACTAAATATCTCAGTTTGATGTCTTATCCAATACACTGCGAAGGCTCTGACTTTCAGATATTTACTCTCTGTTTATGCAATTGCTTAGATTTGGTAAGGGAACACTGTACCATAAGCTTCATATGTAGTCTGTCAACAGTGCTGCTGCTAATATTACATATTCTGTTCTTCATCTCTGCAATCAATTTCTTACATCTCTTTCAGTTTCATCTGGAAACAGACTGCTTAAGAGTAAAGTGATATAAAGTGTTTCCCAGCAACTACTGCATCACTTGCAGTGACCTTCAAATTATATTTAACATTTGTCTTGGACAAAACTATAAGGCTGCTCAGTGTTATGGACAGGAAGATTCATCTGGTACTGTTAACCTGATCAGTAGTGAAATAAAAAATCAACTGAGCTTACATTTTCACAACCCCAGGAGAAAGTTAAGAAACACATTGGTTGGTTTAACAAAGTGATAGTAGACAGAGAATCTGTATTCAAGGTTATAAATGATAGGAGCTTAGTAAGCCCTGCACATTATATACAGTCATAAACTACTCGCACTGTACTAGTTTAAGGACAATCTCCATTTTGTTTTCTTTTACTTCAGGAGTTCCATTGCTTTGTCCCCCAGAAAGAAAACAAGGAAATGAGTCTGTAAGGGTCAAAAGCATACAAATTATTATTATGGATTTCAGAAAATGAGAAAGTGTCATGTGGTGGGGAGATTCATTCTATGAGCTTTAATTATCTAAGACCATGTGTCAATTAGTAAGTTGTTTGGTGCGACAGAACTAGATCAGTAGACTGAAACAGATGGTGCTAAAGCTCCTGAGCCTTTTTTCTGTTCCCCTTTATGCCATTTTCAGAAAAAAAAAAAAAAAAACAAAAAAAAAAAACCAACTCAAAAAACCCACAACTAGTGTCTGCTGTTTAACCTTCCTTTTTAACCCACATTTAGATAACATCCACTGCACAGTATCAATCTCAGCAATGATGTGGTAAACTCAGTCCAGTGACTAAGGAGCTTTTCTGGAGAAACACTATAGTGACCTTCCATCACAGAAAAACACCATCCAGGTTCCTGCACCCTTTTCTCTAAGGTACAAGAACACATAAAGACTGACTTCTCCGTGAGTCTCTGCACAGGGACTACTTTAGCCGTGGTCACCCATGGTTGTTTTGAGCACAAAAGATGCACGTTATTCCTTTAGGATTGTTTTGGTTTAGCCCTAGCTGGCAACTAGAACTATGCAGCTGGTTTCTGACCCTGCCTCTAGCCCCACCAAGGCAAAGACAGTTTAATAGAAACAGTAATAGAAAAAGGAAAATTAATAGTAATAATAACAATGGGAATAATGACACAAGTCACTCTCACCGCCTGGTAAATTGGCACCATCCCAAGCAGTAATTGCAGACTCGCATCCCCTGGCTAACCCTCATTTATATAGTGAACATGACGTCTATGGTATGGAATATTTCATTCGCCATTCCACTGTTCCGTCTATTCTTCTATGGGAAGCTGAAATAAGTCCTTGAATTGTGTAAATGTAACTTAGCAACAACTAAAACCAATAGGTATTATTGGCATTCCATTCATAGAAATCACTCTAATTAAAATTAACTCTTTCCTAGCTGAAACAAGATGAAGGACACAGGGCTACTTTGTCCTCTATGTTGTATTTGATTTCCCCTTAATATTAGTATGTGGCTTTCATTTCCGCCTCCATTAACCCTTCAGAAAATCTCATAGGCCTAAACTTGAGCAGGCTGCTGAAAGGAGTTCAGTGGACAAGCACTGCAGTGTGATGTTTGGAAGAAATTTTGAAAGGAGGATGCTGGCAAGCCAAAGTGTTATTTACCGCTTCATTAGATAGTAGGAGATAAATGGGAACTGCCCTTCTATCCTGATTTGAGCCCATCTGTGTAATACAAGTAGAGAGAATAAGACACTTAGAAGTGTCTGTAGGAAGAACCTAAATAACTGATCTGTATTGGACATTGGCCTGGACAGAATATTTCCACTGATTCCAAAATGGAAACTAAACTAACATTGGAAATAGTATGGTACTGCTATTGTGGACTCATAATATTTTGTATTCAAAGAAATAATTTTGAGCTATTATACTGGGTCTGGCTGGGATGGAGTTGATTTTCTTCATAGCAGCCCATATATTTTGACTATTGATCAGCAGTGCTTTCACAGTGTTGAGGCTTTCTCTTTTTCCTACTCTGCTCCCCACAGCAGGTCAGCTTGGGTTGGGCAAGACCAACTGACCAAAGGGATATCTCGTGCTGTATGATGTCATGCTCAGCAATAAAAGTTCAAGAAAGGAGGAGGAAGAGAGAATGTTTGAGGCTATGGAATTTGTCTTCCTAACCTGCCCACTGTAGGAAGCAGTGAATTAATTTCTGGGTTTGCTTTGCTTGCATGCACAGCTTTGCTTCACCTGTTAAACTGTCTATATCTCAAACCATGATTTTTCAGCTTTTGCTCTCCTAGTTCTCACCTCCATTTCACTGAGGAGGGAATGAGGAAGCAACTGTGTGGTTATTTATCTTCTGACTGGGGTCAATCCATTACAACCATTTAGTTTCCTAAGTAAATAATTAAGAAATAATTAAAAAGTAAAAAATATCTAAAGTAGAAGACCATCTGTTGTTAGGCTGTTACAATGTTATTTCATTTTTTTAAGGCAGAAAACAGCATGAGTACCACTGATAGAACTGCTTTAGCATCAAGCACAGTGACAGTATATTATTTAAATGTGGCATTCCTAGAGAACAGAAACTGTGTTGTCCTGGTACATAGCTACAGTGTGCACAGTGTGAATTTGCTAATAATCAAAGGAAAAATCAAATAAAGAGTCACCATTAGTAGCTGCTAAACTAGAAAGGATACTATTAAACCAGATAATCTAGTTAAACAAAAAAAGATGCAATAAAGACTCATTAACAATCCTAGGACTATAGGACAAGCTAGGACTATAACTTTTGGAGCTGCTTCAGAGTTTTATTGATTTCATTAGCTAGGGAGATGATCAAGTATTGTAATAAGTTGTTTCTGCTCATTGACCTGGTAAAAAGAATATGGATAGTATCATGCAACAGCAAACATTTTCTGGACAATAAACTGATCCTTAGATGCCAGCACACAGTACTTTTTTCTCTTTTCCATGTGTGCTTAAGTGGATAGCTGAGTTAAAAATCTGTAAATTTTTGGCCTCATATTGAACATTGCACAGCGCAGCTAGGGCTGAAATTTGGATTTACTTAGGAATGCTTTTTGTTCTAGTCTAAATGGTTGCATTCTACATTTTGAATATGGTTTTCATCTCTTTTCCTACAGTCTTTTTCACAAATATATAGATTAACCAAGTCAGAGATTTTCTGATTGATCAGAACAAAGCTGAATATGGTGCATATTTTCTCACCTTTGCCTGTGCAACAAGATATTGTAATCCTTTACTGTAAACTTTCTCATCACAAAGCAGTTCTTTCAGAAACTCTGCTAAAGTATCCCAGCAGGAATTTAGTGATTTTTGTGAGTTATCAGTCATATGTACAACAGATTATTCTTCAGCAGAATTTAGTTAATTGTTCCTTTAATATCAGTTCTACCTGGTAAAAAACAAACTTCGGACAAGTGCAGCCACTTCTTTATGAGCTCACCATCAAATCAGATACCTGAACAAATATACATTTGTCACTACGATCCTACATACCTAGGAACTTTATGCTATGTGTGCATTTCTGCATCCAGCTCTGGGGCCTCCAAAATAAGAAGGACATGGACCTGTTTGGTCAAGTCCAGGGGAGGGCCACAAAGATGGTCAGAGGGCAGGAGCACCTCTTCCGTGAAGACAGACTGAGAGAGTTGGGATTGTTCAGCCGGGAGAAGAGAAGGCTCTGGGGAGACCTTTTTGCAGCTTTCCAGTACCTAAAGGTACTTCCTAGCTGAAAGATAAGGGGTGACTCTTTATCAGGGAGTGTAGCAATATGATAAGGGATTACAGTTTTAAATTGAAAGAGGGTGGGCTTAGACTAGATACAAGGAAGAAATTCTTTACTGTGAAGGTGATGAAACATTGGAATAGGCTGCCCAGAGAAGCTGTGGATGCCCCATCCCTGAAAGTGTTCAAGGCCAGGCTGGATGGGGCTTTGATCAACCTCGTCTAGTGGGAGGTATCCCTGCCTGTGGCAGGGGGGGGTTGGAACTAGATGATCTTTAAGGTCCCTTCCAACTCTTACCATTCTATGATTCTATATGAGAAAAATGCATGCTTAAAGTCTGATCAGCAAAAAAATCTATTTAAAAAAGCCCAAGCTCCTTGGTCGTCAGTGCTCACAACTACAGGCACTTGCAAAGGGTCCTAAATATGCTCTTGGCAATGTAATTTCAGTTTTGGTTTAAAACCAACACCATATTTTCACATTTAATTTTATTGCTGGATATTAATTCCTTGTATGGCTTTTCAGATTTTGTTTAATTTACATATTTTGAAGTCCCACTATGATTTAATATAACATTTTTGGAGACCGATATATTTGAAAAGCCATTTTTAAATTACATAATTTTATTTTTCACACTCTTGGTGCATTTGCCACACTGATATATTTACAGAAATACCTATATTATTTCATTCATAATAAAGCTGGTATGATTTACATGTAATGAGTTTTTCACTGCCTTTTTTTTTTTTACCTTGTACTGATTCAATGAAGGGTATTTCTCAAGAGATCTGTAGTAATAGCAGCTGTTTTTAAGATACATGAAAGGTCATCATATTTAGGTTTTGCTCTTTTATTCCTCTCAAAGGAAAAGAGTTTTCCCTTCCTTATAGTCCACATTGCACCTCCCTGAAACTATAATAAACAACCTATTGTGAAGAATATTCTATGACATTCACTTTTTCTCAAGGGTTATTTATACAGCTGAGGTAATGCATCAAAGGCAATCTATGCTTCAGAGAACATACATTTTGATTCCAATTCTGGGTTTACTGCAGGTTAGATGAAATCCTAGTGTTTAAAATTCACAGAATTATTATATCATCTGATCACTTCCCATCCCCACAAAAATAAATGCATGTTTAGAACAAAAATTTTAAAAAACATATATATACTTTTAAATACCTCTGAAAGATGGAAAATGCTTTCAGGTTGCATTGAATGTAGAAAAAAATGCTCACCATCTGTACCTGTTCATAAATAATGAATTAGTAACTAATTTAGTCAGAATTTAATGCAATTTTCTTTCAAGTAACTGGAGGTAGGAACTTCTATAGATTCTTGCCATTACAACATTTCACATTCACAGATGAATACAGTTTTAAACATCCAGCTTTTAAAAGCTGATGGAGAGTTGCGATCTATCTGCTGAGCTGCCATGAATGACGTCATAGTTGCTGTTAGGTCTGTTAGGCAGAATTCATTAAAATCCTATTATCACTATTTAAACCGAAATGTTTCACTTCAGTTGTGGTGAGCTAACAGTACATACATAGTTATGATAGGTCTGTCACCAGGAAATAACTTAAGGCTGCTGCAATTTGATTTTTTATATTGTATTCCCATATTCTTATATTACTACTACTGTAAAAAAATTTTGACTATCCTTTTCTTCATATCCAATAAAAGTATTGCTTTCAAATTATTTGTAGTACTAAGACATGATAGACAAAGACAAGCAGATTCACTTCTAACTAATATAATAATAAACTCACTGGTTTAAATAGACATTCTTCTCAAAAAAAACCCAAAAACCCCAAAGTATAAACACTTAGTGCATTAAAATGTCATTGTTAAAATACTGAAACAGACATTTTATCTCACTTTTGTGCAGCATCATAATTTCCCATCACACTTAGTTCTATGACAGCAAAAGTGGTGATTCTGGCCTTTCCCTGCACACAACTTCAAGTACCTGCTCTCCCTCTGTAGTAGCTCTGGTATTTGTAAATTTTTTTTTTTTTTTTCTCAGTATTCCTTTTTTTTTTTTCCCCAAAGTGGATTAGGAAATTCATCTGGCTGAAAAATAACCTGACTTCCCACGTGGCACCATAAGCACTGGTGCTAACACAAAGAAGAAAAGGAGAGCAGTAGAAATATAAAGTCAATATACATGGAAGTGAAATATTCCCTTTGGTGACATTCCACCTTTAGGCTTGCTTATAGAGGTTGTGAAATAAATCTTTCAATAATCCCACAATTACTGTAGACACAACCACTTAAACTCTACATACATTTTTCAGCAATAAGAATAGTGTAATTTATGCAGTTTTCTGCCAAAGCCCTTGGGATAAAGCTTGGGAGTTTTGCATAATGTTACTCTATTGCTCCCCATCTGCTTTTTGAAAACAACAGGTATTCAGCAAAATTAGTTTTCAGAGCCCATCAGTCCACTGCTGTGAAATCCAAAAGGTTTCCATAATCAGGTGGGGCCTCCTAATTTCAGAGTCTGGTAGCTTCTTAAGTAAAAGGATGCAAAAGAGGAATGGGAGCCTATTTTGCCTTTTAAATATTTACATGAAGATGGCAAGAGCTAACAGATGTAAACAGATGTACCTTCTTCACTGCAGTGAACGATTGATTACCTTGAATAAAAAACAAGTTGTCACTGTGTCCAAACCAGTGTCATTTCTGTTTTTCAGCAAGTAAAGAACATAAGGCTGGCAGCACACATAAATGACAGTCAACTTTCCCTGGGACTTGCCTCCCTTCAATTCCTGTCAGCCAAAACCCAGTTATTTGCAGAGGAAGGAAAAGAGAGTAAGTATAAGCAGGCGGAGGGCTAAATAGGGCCTTGGCAGGAATAAGAGCAACTGTCCAATGTCATTCAGAAAGTTAGACTTAAGGAAGTATGCTAATACTGAATGGATTATGTTTTTATTGTTTATGAAAAGATTGTGGAAAGAGACATTGCCCTCCCAGTAAGAAAGGAAAAATTGTAAATTTTGCATTCATCTAACTGAATAAGACAACTGAAAAAGGAGGGAATGTCTGAATCTGATATTTTCTACCATGTATAACATTTCCTGTATCTGGTATATTCTAGTTAAAATATACATATGATTTCCAGAAAGAGGTATACAAAATGTCTCTAAATATGAATAATTTGTACTTGAATCTTTTACTCATCCTTAACTTTTTACGTTCTTTGCAGGATCCCTCTAAATATCCCACTGTTGCTGTCTTTCCAGTGCTCAGGTGTCTGGAACTTTATTTAATATTCTATTTGGTCTTACACAAAAGCCAGAGAGAAACAGACTATTGGTTTTTTCTGCATGACAAGGTCCGCACATATCAGAATTGTTCTCGGCTTTTATAACCTATACCACATTGTAAACAGGTCCAATTTGTGCCCTGCTATCTTCCTTCAACCCAATTTAACAGTATTGGTTTTGGTTACATATTCAAACTCTGTTGTCTTTTTTCTGTCTCTATTCCCAGGCTATCTTTCTGCACCTTTTTTGCACTTTCTACAACTCATTCAGCATACAGTCCTTCAAGTTTAGAATTGTTTGAAAGCATTAGTAACATTAGTTTTACTTTCTGTGCCAGTTCACTGAAAAAAACAATAAAATCAGCCAAGAGAACACCACTTCTGCAGTACTCCTTGGGTTCTATTCTTCATTTCTATATGATGTCATTTATCATAATCTTTTTTTAGCAGATCAGCACTTTCCCTTCGGAGCAGGCAAGGATTTGTGTATATCTGATCCCTTCTATAATGCCTCCCAACTCTACTTAATGCTAAACAGCTATTCTTCTGCCAAAAGACTTTTCTCTTTTTTTGAATACTCCTATTGCCAGGAGTATCCTGTTTCTGTGATAGGCACTCTCTGCCTAAAAGGGTCCTGAATCAGAAGGAATCTTCATACATAATTTTAAAAGAGACTGCTGACTGGCATCCTTGTCTAGGTTAGTTTGTTTCCTAACTATGTCAAGATAAACTTCCTGTATTTGCCTACTAGCAACACATTTCTTATTTAAATTCATCAAAGGCTGTATATGCTATCTCAGCTTCCAGAAGAAAGATTAACATTCTGCCCAAAAGCGAGTGAAACAATGTCTTGGAAGAGAGAAGGAGGTATAGGATAAACAGGCAGATAAGTCTCAGGAGCTTCTGGAAAACAGTGTCTCTAAGAAGTTTGCAGATGGAGTTGGAGGACAAAAGCATACTGTAAACATGCATGGCTGGGACTGCTAATGTCCTGTGGAGAGGCACTAGCTCCCCACAAGCTGTGACTGCCAGTATGTGGCAATGAAGGGCAACATCCCAAGGGTGAAGTCTGAAGACCAACAGTGGAGAACTGTTCTATGACTGCTGATGGCAGTCCTCAGTCAGATCAAATCCTTTAAGAGAGGACTTTTAGCTTACATTTTACAAAATGGTGATGAATGTGTCTCAGAGCTAATTGCAGTGTTACAGCCTAATAAAGCCAGATATGTTGATTGTTGGGTTTCTTTCTGCTCACCTCAGTCAAATTAGGAGCTACTAAACTGCATTCTCTAGAAGAATGAAAGGGGTCTTAACATATTAGACTTCCACTGGGTATTTTACTAATCATAATGGCTAAGTAACGACAGAGCACTAATTTTTTGTGAGTTGGGAGTTCAAGAATGATGTGTGTTTTCTGCAGTGTTCTCTTTAAGGTGCCTAATTTTTGTAATTGTCTTATTCAAAGATGAGTAGCCGCTCTAAGTATAACCTAAATATCCTTATCTACTAGATAATTTATAGATATTTTCTTAAGGACGACACAACTTTTAAAATCTAAAGGAACTGTTACCAACCTATTTTTGAAGAGCGCTGGACTTGTGAGACAAAACCCTAATTTTAAAGTGAAAATTATTGTAGCAAATACTATATCTGACTATTAATAATGTGCTTATTTGCTTGGAAGTTTATGCTTATAGATTTTAAAAGGAAAATCAAAATGTTAATTTCTTTAGCTGTTTCAGGAGAAATGACAAATAATTTTGGATGTGTTACTTGGTGTAACCTGCATACAAACAAAGAAAAAGAAATTGTTTAATGCTTACTCCACTGAAAGACAACATATCAGCTATTTCGGTGACATTTCTATAACTCTAGAGGATTTATTAAAAGGGCATAAAGAAATATCTAATACTAAGCTTTGCAGTTTGATACTTCCTTCCTAATCCAGCCAAGTCATGGACTTTAGTGGGATCTAGACTTTTGATATGACAAAAAGACTGCTTGCCTGGGTCAGGTCTCGGTTGCTACTCTTCCTACTATGCAGTGATTCCTTGCTGACTTACATGAGTGGAGGGAAAGTATAGAGGTGCAGCAATTCGTTCGCACAGAACAGGATGCTAGAGAAAGGTGAATGTACATGGTCAATTTTATACACTTACATTTAAAATCTAAAGTCATTGGGTTATGCCTTCTCATACTGCAGCTCAGATGAACACATGATGATGAGTCTGAGTTCCTTCATTTCTGCAGTGTACAGAAATGGTTACAGAGGAATGGTTACCCATTAGGATTAACTGTCTGTGTATTTGCTTGGGCTCCCAGGACAGTTTTGTTGCCCAAATGAGAACATTTTTGGCAAGCTTAACACTACTTTAGTTCACTCTAATGGAAATACTTCAGTGTCACTAAATCAGTAGAATTTTTGACCATCAGTCACTTAATTTCTGATCATAGATAACGTGATCAAAAAGAGAGCATCAACAAGTCCTAATTTTTTTAATATTAAAAAATGAAAATAATTTTAAAATACCAAGTAAAATTTTGTATTGTTATACTTGTAAATTTTGCAGAGGTTAAAAAGAGAATATTTTAAAGGTTGTGTTGGTACAAAAGTTAACATGGTAAGTAGCTGTTCTCTCCTAAAAGCAGAAGAGTTCTGGTTCTTACTGACCTGCTCTCAACATACTCACATTAATTAAAATAATTAAAGTTTATTGAAAGTGCAGCTGATTGAGTTGCATTAAACATTAAGAGAACAGACTAAGGGAATTGGAATAGCATAATGGCATGAACATTAAAGACAAATTAGCTGGCTGAATAACCCCAAGAAGCAGTGAAATAAGCCTGGTCTATAATAAATGTCAGGTTTTTTATTGGAACACAAAACAGGACTCTTCAAAAATAATGATCAGGAAAATTAACAATAAGTATCTGCCCAAATTGTGGCAACCTCAAGGAAGAGAGGTGCGAATGTATGTCAACAGCTGCTGGAATCAGATACAGAAACAAGTGGACAGCTTTGACATAACTGGTAAGTATTTTTGCAAAGACAGAACCTCTAAAAGACTTTTTTGAGTCAAAACCTGTGAGGTCATAAGGGAGGTTTCCCTTATGTAATCCCTATTGTGCTTTGAGCAAAACTGTGTCAGCCTTCATGTGCAGACAGGCAAGAAGAATTACAAAAGGCATGGGAATTACAAAAACATATCCTGGAAGTCTGGCTTTTGCTTAAATTACCTTATTCATGCATTTAGAATGTGTTCATTTCAGTGGCTGCTGGTAGTATAGAAGAAAGTTACCACAGTCCTGGGCTTTCTCTTGAAAGACAGAATGATTTGTATCTAAATGAAGAACAAAACTGTTTGTTCAATACTTAAATGAGGCTTATAAGAAAGATGGGGACAAACCTTTTAGTAAGATTTGTTGTGATAGATCAAGGGGCAATGCTTTTAAACTAAAAGAGGGTAGATTTAGGCTAGGAAGAAAATTTTTATGATGGTGGTGGTTAAACACTGGACCAGATTGCCCAGAAAGGTGGTAGATGTCCCATCCTTGGAAACATTCGAGGTCAGGTTGGAGGAGGCTCTGAGCAACCTTATCTAGTTGAAGATGTTCTTCCTCATTGTGTGTGGGTGGAGTAGATGGCCTTTAAAACTCCCTTCCAACCCAAACTATTCTATGATTGTCTCATGTATCAAAACGATTTTAGGTTGCCCTGCTAAGTAAAAATGTATATCCAAGTAACAACCATATACGAGATTTGCAAACACTTTGGTTGTTTTCTGGACTTGGTAATATCTTTCTTTTTCCATCCCTGTACTGTTTTGGTTTTTGGGTGTTTCTTTCTTTTGTTCTGTTTTGGGGTTTTGTTTTGGGGTTTTTTGGTTTGGGTTTTATTTTGTTTGGTTGGTTGTTTCGATACCCTCCTCCATGCAATGTACCTCTTTCTCTCCTCTGTCCTGATTTTGGATGGAGAAGGTCCAAGTTTCTGTTCAGTGACAGAGACTCTTCCTTATACTTGTTGCTGTGGCAACCAGGGTCAGCTGACTTGGTTGTTTTCCCTGTGGAGGGATTGCACCTGTGAGGAGGTGTAGACAGATCAGATGACCCAAAACTGACCAATAGGGCATTTAATCCCATGTGCCATGCTCACTATAAAAGCTAAGGAATGAAAGGGGTCAGGTTGGCTCTTCTTCCATGGCTGTGTTTCTTTAATGGCTTATGATTGATATCTGAGGAGGACCCTGTCTGTTATTTGGAATCCAGTTCCCATTCATCACTGAGTCCAGTCTGGAACTTCCCCAGTGCCTTCTGGTGACATATAGAATTATAGAATCGTCTAGGTTGGAAGAGACCCTTGAGATCATCACGTCCAACCATCTACCCTACTCTACAAAGTTCTTCCCTACACCATATCCCCCAACACCCTGGGGGCTTGATACAGTTTTGTATATATTGTATCTATTTCATTATAGAATCATAGAATCATAGAATTTCCCAGGCCGGAAGGGACCTCCAAGGGTCATCTAGTCCGACCCCCCCGCAGTCAGCAGGGACACCCCCAACTAGACCAGGTTGCCCAGGGCCTCGTCGAGCCTCTCCTTGAATATCTCCAGGGATGGGGCCTCAACCACCTCCCTGGGCAACCTGTTCCAGTGCTCCACTACCCTCACAGTAAAGAACCCCCTTCTAATCTCCAATCTAAATCTGTTCCCCTCCAGCTTGAAGCCATTTCCCCTCGTCCTGTCACTACAGGCCTTTCTAAACAGGCTCTCCCCAGCCTTCCTGTAGGCTCCCTTCAGGTACTGGAAGGCTGCTATTAGGTCACCCCGGAGGTGATTCTGCCACTTTACTCTGCTCTGGTGAGACCTCACCTGGAGTATTGTGTGCAGGTCTGGAGCCCTCAATACAAGAAGGACATGGACCTGATGGAGAGGGTCCAGAGGAGGGCCACAAGGATGATCAAGGGGATGGAGCACCTCTGCTACAAGGACAGGCTGAAGGAACTGGGGTTGTTCAGCCTGGAGAAGATTAATATTTCATTAGTTTAGTTTTTCCCAAACTCATAACTCTCTTTATCTCTCTTCATCTCTCTTCTTTCTCTCCTTGGAGGGAGAGGTTGGGGAGAGCACCTGTTGTCTTGCCATTGACCAACCCGGCCTAAACTTTCCAAACTGCTTTCTGTACCCCTGCTTCAGAAAATTTTCTTCCTCCTGGTAGGGATTAAAAGTTTCTCCAGTGTTCTCAGAATAATGCTACTGGGACTTAAACTAATGAAAACATAGAAGTTAGGAAGAAGGTAGCTGGTGCCACAAAATGCAATAAATGGAAGATTGCCACTCAGAGTGGAGCAAAGACATAAATGTAAACCAGAAAGAACTCTTCTCAGCATGAGGTTTGAAAATAAACAGGGTTAGGTCTGTAGGAAAGCAGCAGCAGACCTTAGTAAATACTGAGGACATACTGTAGAGAGTAAGTACCTGGTAGGGTTGGAGATGTGCCAGATCTGCATTAATCTGTCATTCATTTTCTCTCTAGGGTAGCTTGTGACTTCATGATACAGTCAGACTGGATTGCCCAGTTAAACACTTTACTTAGTTATTTGGTTCTGAACCTCAAATTCCCACATCATGACAATTGTAAATAAGTATCAAACTCAACAGCATCAATGAGTATTGTCTTATCCAAGAGTTTATTAACAAGATAAAAACTACTACTACAATGAACTATTTCATTTGATCAATAAATAGGCACAAGGATCTACCAGCTCTGATATCCTTTCTGATGCAAAGAAACAAATATCATGCTATGCTACTTTATTAAATTTGTTAGAACAAGTACGTGCACACATAAGTTTTTAAAACTTTTTCCAGTTTACTAAATGTAATTCTTCAAAGGCAAACACAAGTTGTTGAAATCTTACTTTAAGCACTTTGGACAAATATCCAATACAATTTCTGTATGACAAGCTCTATGTTATGTATAGATAGCATTAATATTGCTTAATTATCGCAATTTATAATTTGCTACTGCATTTTTTTAAAAATACAGTGTTCTCTATAAATATGTGTCTCTCCTACTGTACGACACATTTCTACTCTTTTTTCATCCTCTCATTTTTCTTATTTATTTAAAGAGTATAGGATGAAGTGTGAAGTGTGGTATAAAACTACTGCAGGGGAAAATAAAAAAGATAAGAACTATATTCTGAGCACTTTTTATGCAATGTAATAATATCATAGGCTTATTAGGTGATGTGACTTGTAAGAGCAAAAGCCTCTGTGAAATCATGCTAGCTGAGACCAACTAGGTTCAAACCAACTGAGAACTGAGCTCTGTGTATACCAACTTATTTCTGAATAAATTCATCTGGTTTAAACAATAAGATCAAATCTCAAGTTACACAAATAATCACACCAAATCTGAGATTCTTATATTAAATGGATCAAGCCCAGAGAGAAATGTCGTCCTATTTAACCTAATCTAGTTTATCATTTTAGTGTAACAGGAGCTCCACATGTCTTTAAACATATTTAAAAGAGATTATGAGAAAAGGATATTTAAAACATTAATAGGATTGAAACAGATGGAAAAACCTCCCATTTGTTCTCATGAGCTGATGCGGGAAGGGGCAATAAAAGAATGTACTGCCAAGAAATATATTTTTAACTCAGTTTCTAAACTTCTAGAACTGAAAGTTTTAAACTGTGCAGATTGATAATCATACAGCCAGGCTTCTTTTTTAAGTGGCTCATCTCAGAATACCATAGAAAAAAACTGCGACAATTGACAAAATGAACACAGTCCGTCTTTGTTCTCTCCAGCCAATCTAGTTTTTCTGCCAGCATGTGAGAAATTGAGACCATTTCAAATGCTTTTTACAATAATTTTTCTGAAGTAAAAATGATACAACTTTTATTAGCAAGCCCAACTTAAGCTGGCCTGGAAAATTACATGGAAGCTACCTCCCATCACAGCTCTGATTATGTTGGCTTTGATGGAGTGCAAGGGAAGAATGAGAATAAGCTGTGGGATTCTGCAAGACTGGAAGAGACCATAGCTTTGGAAGGAGAGTGGAAAGGTGAGAGCACAACACAGGTTCTGCATCACTACCTGAGCCCAGAGATATACACTAGACTAAACTGCCTTTTCTTCAGGCTGCTTCCATATACATAGTCCTGTTCGATTCAACACTACAGACCTCCACCCGAAAAACAGCATCATCAGAGGCACATTCATCGCCTGTGTGCCAAGATGTTTGTTTGTTGTTTTTTTTTAATGGATACCAGTGGATAGGTAAACTTCAGGATCTTGCTAAGTGCACTTTAATTACTTATGGATATTGACACCACAAGACCACACTGGAGTTCACCTGAATTCAAAACTTGGCACCAGTTCTTTTGCCTGAGTAAACTGTTCGGAGAAGTCTGAGTACTAGCTAACATATACATTTTATTTCCATCAAATCTTGGTATTTACCACTACAAATAGGAAAGAATCTAAAAGTAAAGGTTTGCAAGAGCATGAAAATTCTTTGGTATCACAGTGACAGAAATTCATGGTCTTATAAATATGACCTTTTATTTCTGTAGTCAAAAAAAGTTACTGAGAAACTGTTATTTTTCTGCATGGTTTTCCCCCTACTTTAGGCAGAAACAATCAACGTAGTAAAGCAGTATCGTTGCTGTCCTGATGCAAATCACAGGAAACCTAGTTATCTGAAATATAACACTGTTACCACATGTTGAAAGGTATAATGCAGAATGGATTGTAAAGACCAGATATGATGTTTTACAGCTACTGTGTTAAGCTGTGACACTTTCTGCCAAAAAAAATCACAACTTGAAATGGCACAGAATTCACCTGTTATGAATTTTTTTCCTATTGCCATCCCTCTGTTCTGCAGGAAGAAAGATGGTTTCTTTAAGTCAACTGCAGAACTTCAGAGGAGTAAATTATTTTAACTATTTTAGTGTTTGGAAAAAGACACAAATCTCACATAACTCTGTCTTGTTTTATTTCTACATAAAACATAACTTATAAATGAAGATTAAAGGAATTACATTTATTTAGCTTAAAGAGGTGACACTTAGGGAGGAACATGATAACTCTACATAAATAGTTAAAGGGCAATAATATGAGAGAAAGGAAGAGCTAGTCATGCTGAACATTAGTCATAAAACAAGGAGTAATGGGGTGAGTTAGAAGGATAAATTTGCCTTGGTTATTACAAGAACTTCCTCAGAAAAAGAACAATCAGAGTACAGAGACTTCTCTTGTGAAATAGTTATTGCACAATCTTTGGAGACATTAAAGGTAAGATTGAAAAGCTACCTGTAAAATATTGCGAGTTTTTAGAGACTGAACCGGATGACCAGTAACATCCATTCAAATATACTTGTGGGCTGACCTTGGCTGGATGCCAGGTGTCCACCAAACTACTTTATTACTCCCCCTCCTCAACTGGACAGGAGGAGAAAATATGACAAAAACTCATAGATCGAGATAAGGACTCAGAGAGTACTCACCAATTATCACTACAGCCAAAACAGACTTGACTTGGGGAAATTAATTTAATTTATTGCCAATTAATAACAGAGTAGAATGATGAGAAATAAGAACAAATCTAAAAAAGTACATTCCCCAACCCATCCCCTCTTCCAAGGTTCCCAACTCTTCTACCTCCTCCCACTGAGCAGCACAGGGGGACGGGGAATGTAGCTTGTGGTCAGTTCATAACCCTTTGTCTCTGCCACTCCTTCCTCCTCATGTTCCTGCTCTGCTCCAGCATGGGGTCCCACCCACAGGAGACAGTCCTTCATGACCTTCACCAATGTGGGCCCTTCCCACAGGCTGCAGTTCTTCAAGAACTGCTCCAGCATGGGTTCTTTCCAGAGGTTATGGTCCTTCAGGAATGGATTGCTCCAGTGTGGGTCCCCCACGGGGTCAGAGGTCCTGCCAGAAGACCTGCCCCTGCCTGGGCTCCTCTCCACAGGATGTAGATCCTGCCAGGAGGTTGCTCTTGCGTGGACTCTCCATAGGATGCAGCTTTCTTCAGGACATATCCACCTGCTCCAGCATGGAGTCCTCCACAGGCTGCAGGGTAAAAACCTGTGTCACTGTGGTCTTCTCTGGGGGCTGCAGGAGAATCTCTCCTCCGGCACGTGGAACACATCCTCCCCCTCCTTCTTCAATGACCTTGGTGGCTGCAGGATTGCTTCTCCCACATATTTTCACTCCCCTCTATCAGCTGCTATTGTAACTGCCACCAGTACTCCAGTAGGAAAACTTTAACCCGCAATACTTAATCTTTAGGTTTTGAGGACTTTTTATTCTCCTATGCTTCCTTTCCATATACCTGTTTCATTGTAGGGTCAACTGTTCTCTCTGCCCTGTCCTCAGAACACAGAGTGGATCAAAATGTGTTGTACAGTTTATTCAATGGAAGCAAGATGAGTGCAAAAAATATTTCTCCTGAATTACTGTTTCACTGTATTACCCAAAGCTCTAGCTTATATAATTCATTAAGATCATCAATTTTCCACTGTCAACAATGACTGCCAGGGTCACCACTAGGTAATAAATTATGTAAGACTTATTAGCAGTTCACATATTTTTGTTAGATTTATACTACCATTTTGTATTTTAATGTGAGGATCAGAAGCCTCATGGAATAAGTCATTACCTATTCTTTGTTCTGCTTTACATAACCTTCTTAAGTGGAACAATAAAGTAAAAAAAATATGCTGTGCAAATAAAAATATTGAGTCAGTTAAACTGAAGTTTCAGTTTTTTAAATGGATTGTTAAATCATTCATAAGCTGTATAGATATCCTAGATATAAGTAAGGCCTTAAATAAATTTACAGAAGATAAAAAGAAAAACAAAAGAGGAACATACTACACAAAGGCTTTACATGATTTAATTGATACATCTACTAGACTACACTGAAGGTCCAAAGAAGTAAAAATAACACTAATATTTTTTACTAATTTTTCAGGATTTGCTTGAACTATTGTGCTCGAATATTGTATTAATATTGCATTTTTCTAGGCACAGTTTTTCAGATCCATTTTATATACTGAAGCACAGCATTTATTTTGTCCACTGTAATTCAGAGTTGTCTTATTTTAATTCGGGTGACTGGATCAGGTAGTCTCTCTTCAAGGAAAAGAGAGATCATTCTTGCCCTGGGAAACAACAGAGCCTGCCTACACAAAAGGTTTCAAAGACTGTGGAGAGCTGGGAGGCTGAAATAAAGAGCAGATGACAGACTGTCAGACTTCATATGTCTGAGCTAGAAGAAAGAGCTTCCTATCACCAGAGGGGACTACTAGGCAAGGACTGTTGTAATTCAAACTCTGCAATTTGGATAAAAGTAAGTTTCGAAAGTAAAATTCTTGCTCTTAGGGTGTGAAATAAGACCTTTGTGCATCTCTTCCACAATCATTCTCCTTGTACTTTAAGTTTTCTTTATTCAAATATTAGTTATCTATGTTTTCCATAAATCACGGCTTTTCTGAGCTGAAAATCATTTTGATTTTCTGTGAGGAGCTTCAGTCACGTAATATCCATCTCAAATTTGTGAAGAGATGAGATATTTGTATCACAAAGAAATGGAAAGAACGCTACATATTTTGAAAGAATTTAGACCCTTTATAAAAATTAGTTGAAAACTTCAGCATATTAGCAAAAACTGTGCTCATACTACCTTATGCTTTTGGAGTCTCCCTGGGACATTGCATGACTACGTTATTGTCACAAAATAGACAGTCATGTACTTACACCCCTCTGATCACAGCTTTCTTATGGGCATGAGACCCCTACATACTGTGGGAGGAGATAAGGTCCCTGTAATGCACATAGGGAAGTGTCTGAGGAAGGAGGTGTGGATTGCTCCTCCCTTGGGAAAAGGCAAACCCATTGTGGAACTGTCTTCACTCACAGACTTCGCTGTACTTGCTGAGTTACGCGGAAGGATGGGGACAAATGGAATCTCAAGGAGATTTAACCTTGGGGAAAAAATAATCTTTGATTTGAGTCATATGTTGTAGGAAGTCATGTAGAAGGAATTGTCCGAACTGATAAAGAGTGAATTCCACAAGGAACTGGGCAAGTGCAATGATGACTCAAACCAAGCTGATGCTGGCGCCCAGGATTGAACATGCTGCTTCTCCTGTTCTGAACACCTATCTTGACAGATGGGGCCCAAGTCATAGCCTGTTCTTATAACTTGTAGAGGAGTGGAGAAAGCCCATGGAATTGGAGAGTAAGATCTATGTGGTAAAGGACAGGGGATAGTGGCTAATAAGGAGATGTAAATCTGTATGTTGGGTATAAAGACAGTTTAAGTATGTAGTTGATTGGTAAGAAGGAATTTCAGTAATGAGAATTAAATACAATGGGATAGGTAGAAGATACATGTATGTATTAAATTTTGTGGGACCTGAGCATGACACAAATGGTATGGAATAACAGGTGGAGATTGTATTGGGTCTGGCTGAAGTGGAGTTGATTTTCCCCATAGCAGTCCTCATGGTGCTATGCTTTGTATTGGTAGCTAGAAAGGTATTGATAAAACACCAGTGTTTTAGCTACAGCATCAAGGACACCTTTTCAAACCCCACACCCTCACACCCCAAAAGGCAAATGGGCTAGTACTTGGGAGCGGCCATAGCTGGGACAGCTGACCCAAGCTGACCAAAAGGAGATTCCATACCATATTGTATGGGAGCCCCCAGCCAAACCGGTTTCAGAGAACAACAGGTGAGATGCAGGGGGAGATGCAGGGGGTTCTCATCTGACTCAGCTTCATCTCTGCCTTGCCTTGTCTATGCAGAGATAACTTGGGGGGAGCTGATAAACGGCTCAGCCCAGGGTTGTCTTGAGTCGAAACCGAAACCAAATGGAGCCTTATCTCCCTTAACAAACAAAATGCCCTGAGTCCCAAACCACCACTATTCCTGTGATTTACATCACAAAATTAGCAACGGAGACTTAGCTATCACACCATCTCAGGCATGATCCTGCACCCCCACAGAATCAGGATATATAAACCGCAAGGTTTGGGGAGAAAGAGGGGTGGGGAATTTTCCAACGATACAGCTGGCCTGTAGGAGATTCGTCCCCCCCTTGTCCAGGACGCTGTACAAGGTAACTTCCCAGGGATTGAGAGACTTTACCTGAGAGAGAGGGTAAGTGACTAAGAAACATACATATGGTATATGGCATGCTATTAAGATTGTGATTGGTGCACTCTTTTAAGGTATTCATATCTAGCGCACTTGCGGTTTGGGTTGTTACTAGTCAGAATCATTTGTAGGCTGCAACAGTGTATTCCGCGAGTTGCTTTTAAATTGCAATAGTGAAATCGCCTTGTACAGATAGAACCTGCAATAGTGACATATTGGACCTGTGAGTGAAGTCCAAATAAATTGCTAATTTGAACCTCTCAGTGAAGTCCTTTTCCAGTTTCGTCACACATATAACATGCTCAGCAATAAAAACTGAGAGAAAGGAGAAGGGGTGTGATCATTCGTTATTATTACGCTTCACTTCCAGATAAAATGCTACACATACCGAAGCCCTGCTTCCCAGGCAATGGCTGGAAGTCACCTGCTGATGGGAAGTAGAGAATAAATCTTTTGTTTTCCTTTGCTTCTGTACGCAGCCTTTGCTTTTTATTTACTAAACTGCCTTTATCTTGACTCACGAGGGTTTTTCCCATCTTATTTTCTCCCCCTCTGTCCTGCTGAGGAGGGCAGTGATAGAGCAGCTTGGTGGGCAGCTGGTGTCCAGCCCAGGTCAACCCACCGCACACCAATATGTGAAAGAGCTTACAAAATATAATCTAAATTTTCAGCATCTTGAATATTAAGCAAAATATCAGGGGAAACTACATGTATCTAAGGAAGCCATGGTCCTAACAAGTTTTTGCTATAAATCTGGAGACTCAGGCCTATCCCAGCCTCAAAATCCATCAATTCAAGACAAAGACTAATGTAAAACCAATTTTTAGATTAAAAGGGATAAGGTCATCTAATCTATCTTCCTTTATAATGCAGGGTCAACTATGAGATCAGACTGGTTTCCTCAGGGCTTTGTCTAGTCAGGTCTTGAAAACCTCCAAGACCAAAAACTGCAGAAACTCTCTTTGCATGAATATAGCTGCCTAGTAGGTAGGTTCTTCATGGCACAGGCAAAGATTTGAGAATCAGATACAGAATTTGGGCTCTAGCATAGGACTTCCTTTCACTGTACATCAAAACCAAGTGAGGATTCAATGATACCAAGTGAAGACACAGGGCTATTCAGCAGAACCTAAAATATCAAGCAACAAAAAGCTTCTGTTCACATTGTTTTTTTCCCCAACTACTTTAGTCATTTGATTGTTAATAGCTTGATTTAACTGACACTGAAATCAGTGAATGTTAGTTATCCAACTCCCACACAAACGTTCACAAAAATTGGGATACTCAGCGTTGACAACTCATTTAAAAAACACACAGACTAACTCCTCTTATTAGCAGTTAAATTTTGAAGCAACAATTCCAAACTTGGAATTTGTTATTGTCTTGAAAAATGAAAACTGTCCTTTGACGTTGGAAGCCTGGACTGATATATTTGTTCCAAATCTAACAGATAGTACATAAAAAAAAAATATCCTCCAGAATCCAGATCTAGGCATTAACCACCAGAGTGATTATGCTTAACTGCTTATTACTGACACTTGACTGCCATTTGTGTTAAGCCCTATATGTAAATGTGCTTTGAGACCGTCTACCACAACAATAACTGCAAGGAAGTTCCACAAAGGAAGTGGGACTTTGGCAGAACTGGAGCATGTATGAAATAAGTAATCTCTCCAGATAAATTAGTTTTGTTGGAAGACAGAGTGTTTTGGGCAAGTGTTGCAATGGTACAGCCATACTGCCACATATGTCTTTTGAAGTGAAATTTGCCTAGAGGATAGATTTGGCTAAACAACCATATGATGCTGAGACATATAGGTGGGACTTTTTGGCTGTGGGGTTTTAGTTTATGATTTTTTTGGTTTTTTAATTCATCAAGAATATATAGCAAGAATGTTAAAGAATGATCTATATTCATTCTATAGAGAGTTTAGCAAAATTACTCATTTTTAATCAAAAGAATGCATTATAAAATTGACGTGTTTTCTGGCAATTCTATATAGTAGATAAGTGTTCTGAATTTAATCTGATCCATGTTCCTATTTAATGCAAAGGAACCGAAGAATGGCAACATTAAAATCAAATATCAGGGAAGGATAATAATGAAAGGTATATCTGAGTTTGGATTTCAGGTATATAAATTCCGCCTGAAATACACCAGATAACCTGATTTCTGGACCTATATGCCAGGGGCACTTACATTTTCTAATTGAAATGTAATTCCTGCTTATAATAAAAATTACTGGGATAGACTGAATTCTCTATCTTAACATGTCTGTGAACCCAGATCATGGTATCTTCAGCATGCTTCTTCTCAATGAAACAATAGTAGTATTTTCTCTTACTGCAGTAATAGGTGGATGATTCTGTTTCCTATTTTATTCTATACCTTAGTAGATAAAAACCACCTAAAATGCTGGGTATAATTCCCTTCTTTTCCCATGGACTTAAAAAATAAATAAATCATTAACTTTGTTGCAGTTCTCAAATTGTCAAGTTGTGATTTTTTGGGGAAAAATTTCTGCACAAGGAAGAAATCCTTCTCGCCAATAAAGCTTATTGTGGAATAAATTATTCAAAACTTTTCATTGGATTTAAATAGCTAGAAACAATCCTAATAAAAATTCTTACTTAGAATTAGGTTTTGCATCCCAAAGAAGCAGGGCAATCATGCTAACAGTCTCACTGAAGTCAGAGGAATTATTCATATTTGTAAAGCAAACATACCTGCTGACTCAAGGTCTTAATGAATGTTAGTTAGATCACCAGTTTTGATGCACTTTAATCACACATTTTATTTGAGCTATTCATAGGAATAGAGTTAAAGAAGTAATTAAAAATTCACGGGAGAGATATGAGAAAGGTAAGGGAAAAAAACGGGGGAAGAGGAGGAAAGCCAAAAGCCTCCAAAAAAGCTGTAGGAATGCCCATTTCAATTCATTTGTAGGTTTAGTAGCAGATCTATCACCTGCTCCTGAGGCTGGAAATTTGACTTCAGAGTAGTACGTCTTTATAATACAGAAAATACAGCTAATGGCAGCAAGATAAATATACCTAATATAAAAAGATGCTTTGTTTTTAACTCTAGATCTACATTTTCATTACATCTTTAATGAAAAATAAAAATAATTAAAGATTGCAATAAATGAAAGATTTGAAGAACAGCTTTAATATTAAACATACTTGTTTGTTTTTTGTTTTTGTTTTTTTTTTTATTTGGTTGGTCGGTTTGGTTTTATTGTTACACAGAGCTAGGAAAAATCTACAGAATTTTTCCCCTAAAAGGCAGTTATAAATATCTTCTTTAAACACATAGTATTTTTTTACTCCCAAGCACTGTCCTACAGGTATGGTACATATAAAAAATATCCCTCCTCTACTCCCTAGAACACTTATAAACAGGGCTGGTATTTCAGTAACAAATTGACACAGGTGTTGCTTGGGTCGTGCTTGCTCCTGGAGTATTTACCAGAAGTTTGACTTACTTATCCGACCCATAGTAAGAGTTAGTTTAAATTTTAATTTGTTATTCTGATGTTGATTTTCCCAAAATTTTGAGAATTCATATTTGTCTTTTAAAGTTGAAAGTTGGTGGATAAGGAACTGGCTGAACAGTTGCACTCAAATGGTTTTGGTCAATGGCTCAATGTCCAAGTGGTGGCCAGTGATGATGGTGCTCCTCAGGGGTAGGTACTGGAATCAGTGCTGTTCAACATCTTTGCTCGAGAAATGGATGGTGCGATTGAGTGCACCATGGCAAGTTTGCCGATGACACCAGGCTGTGTGGAGCAGTCAACACATTGAGGGAAGGGGTGCCAACTGGAGGGACCTGGACAGGCTGGAGAGGTGGGCCTGTGTGAATCTCATGAAGTTCAATGAAGCCAAGTGCAGGCTCCTGCATCTGGGATATGGCAATCCCAGGCACAAATACAGGTTGGGCGGAGAATGGCTGGAGAGTAACCTGGAGGAGAAGGAGATCAAGAATATATAGCAAGAATGTTAAAGAATGATCTATATTCATTCTATAGAGAGTTTAGCAAAATTACTCATTTTTAATCAAAAGAATGCATTATAAAATTGACGTGTTTTCTGGCAATTCTATATAGTAGATAAGTGTTCTGAATTTAATCTGATCCATGTTCCTATTTAATGCAAAGGAACCGAAGAATGGCAACATTAAAATCAAATATCAGGGAAGGATAATAATGAAAGGTATATCTGAGTTTGGATTTCAGGTATATAAATTCCGCCTGAAATACACCAGATAACCTGATTTCTGGACCTATATGCCAGGGGCACTTACATTTTCTAATTGAAATGTAATTCCTGCTTATAATAAAAATTACTGGGATAGACTGAATTCTCTATCTTAACATGTCTGTGAACCCAGATCATGGTATCTTCAGCATGCTTCTTCTCAATGAAACAATAGTAGTATTTTCTCTTACTGCAGTAATAGGTGGATGATTCTGTTTCCTATTTTATTCTATACCTTAGTAGATAAAAACCACCTAAAATGCTGGGTATAATTCCCTTCTTTTCCCATGGACTTAAAAAATAAATAAATCATTAACTTTGTTGCAGTTCTCAAATTGTCAAGTTGTGATTTTTTGGGGAAAAATTTCTGCACAAGGAAGAAATCCTTCTCGCCAATAAAGCTTATTGTGGAATAAATTATTCAAAACTTTTCATTGGATTTAAATAGCTAGAAACAATCCTAATAAAAATTCTTACTTAGAATTAGGTTTTGCATCCCAAAGAAGCAGGGCAATCATGCTAACAGTCTCACTGAAGTCAGAGGAATTATTCATATTTGTAAAGCAAACATACCTGCTGACTCAAGGTCTTAATGAATGTTAGTTAGATCACCAGTTTTGATGCACTTTAATCACACATTTTATTTGAGCTATTCATAGGAATAGAGTTAAAGAAGTAATTAAAAATTCACGGGAGAGATATGAGAAAGGTAAGGGAAAAAAACGGGGGAAGAGGAGGAAAGCCAAAAGCCTCCAAAAAAGCTGTAGGAATGCCCATTTCAATTCATTTGTAGGTTTAGTAGCAGATCTATCACCTGCTCCTGAGGCTGGAAATTTGACTTCAGAGTAGTACGTCTTTATAATACAGAAAATACAGCTAATGGCAGCAAGATAAATATACCTAATATAAAAAGATGCTTTGTTTTTAACTCTAGATCTACATTTTCATTACATCTTTAATGAAAAATAAAAATAATTAAAGATTGCAATAAATGAAAGATTTGAAGAACAGCTTTAATATTAAACATACTTGTTTGTTTTTTGTTTTTGTTTTTTTTTTTATTTGGTTGGTCGGTTTGGTTTTATTGTTACACAGAGCTAGGAAAAATCTACAGAATTTTTCCCCTAAAAGGCAGTTATAAATATCTTCTTTAAACACATAGTATTTTTTTACTCCCAAGCACTGTCCTACAGGTATGGTACATATAAAAAATATCCCTCCTCTACTCCCTAGAACACTTATAAACAGGGCTGGTATTTCAGTAACAAATTGACACAGGTGTTGCTTGGGTCGTGCTTGCTCCTGGAGTATTTACCAGAAGTTTGACTTACTTATCCGACCCATAGTAAGAGTTAGTTTAAATTTTAATTTGTTATTCTGATGTTGATTTTCCCAAAATTTTGAGAATTCATATTTGTCTTTTAAAGTTGAAAGTTGGTGGATAAGGAACTGGCTGAACAGTTGCACTCAAATGGTTTTGGTCAATGGCTCAATGTCCAAGTGGTGGCCAGTGATGATGGTGCTCCTCAGGGGTAGGTACTGGAATCAGTGCTGTTCAACATCTTTGCTCGAGAAATGGATGGTGCGATTGAGTGCACCATGGCAAGTTTGCCGATGACACCAGGCTGTGTGGAGCAGTCAACACATTGAGGGAAGGGGTGCCAACTGGAGGGACCTGGACAGGCTGGAGAGGTGGGCCTGTGTGAATCTCATGAAGTTCAATGAAGCCAAGTGCAGGCTCCTGCATCTGGGATATGGCAATCCCAGGCACAAATACAGGTTGGGCGGAGAATGGCTGGAGAGTAACCTGGAGGAGAAGGAGTTGGGGATGTTGGTGGATGAGAAGCTCAACATGAGCCAGCAGTGCTGCTGGCAGCCCAGAAAGCCAACTACATCCTGGGCTGCATCAAAAGAAGCATGACCAGCAGGTCACAGGAGCTGATTCTACCCTTCTACTCTGCTCTCATGAGACCACACCCAGAGTACTGCGTCCAGCTTTGGAGTCCTCAACAGAGGAAGGACATGGACCTGTTGGAACGGGTCCAGCAGAGGGCCATGAAAATGATCAGAGGGCTGAAGCACGTCTCCTCTCAAGACAGGCTGAGAGAGCTGGGATTTTTAAGCCTGGAGAAGAGAAGGCTTCAGGGAGGCCTTATAACAGTCTTCCAATACCTGAAGACAGCCTACAGAGAGATGGGGAGGCACTCTTTATCAGGGAGTGGAGCAATAGGATGAGAGGTAATGGTTTAAAATTGCAAGAGGGGAGATTTAGATCAGATACCAGAATGAAATTATTTACAGTGAGGGTAGTGAGGCACTGCAACAGGTTGCCCAGGGAAGTTGTGGATGCCCCATCCCTGGAAATGTTCAAGGCCAGGCTGAATGGGTCTTTGAGCAATCTGGTCTAGTGGGAGGTGTCCCTGCCCATGGCAGGGGGGTTGGAACTTGATGATCTTTAAGGTCCCTTCCAACTCTAACCATTCTATGATTCTAGATCTGAAAAAGAGACTTCCTCTACTTTATATTTGAACTACTATTACTGTGAAAGAAAGAAGTTATCATAAAGCATAATCACTACAAAAATAGTTTACACAATTGATACTGAGAACTGACACATGGCTTAACTTTGGACTGAACAAAAGTTTCAGCACACACAGTTGGATAATTGAGACAGGAGTGTACAAGTTAATTTCTTGATTTTGTCGCTTTGAAGAACAATAATACCAGACACATTAACCTTAAATGAAATACATAATTTTTCATTATTATTGTTGCTCTTTTTTTTTTTTTGAAGACTTCATTGACTCTTATGCTGGCTTCTACTTTTAGAGTTAATTGTGCCCACCTATTTGCATTGTACATCAGTAATTAGAACAGCTCGTAACAGATAGTTTCAAACATTTGTTCCTAGCATGACGGAAAAGGTGAAAGCTGTGTACTAACCACCACCATGCTGTCACACTTATGGGGATTTAAAGTAACCCAAACATTCATATAATACTTCAAAGCAATATGTTCAAAAGTACAATACCCCATCGATTCTAAGCCGATGCAGTCCTCTGGCAGGACCAGCTTTTGTGCAGTCCCTTTGCTGTCCCCCAAAATATTGCTTAATTAGCAAGCTTCATTCACTCTTCTCTTACACACATAGGGCTTTCTATGGATTAGTAATTTGAAATATGCATACTATAGTCTCTGTTTATAAAGTCAAGACCTACAGAACAACATATAAGCATTTCTTTTCACTTTTTCTCGTTAATTTGTTTGCATAATTGATTCTTACTATATAAGCGTTTCTCTGACACAATCCTTCCATTGACAGAATACACAAAAGACAATGTATGTTATTTATGATACAGACCATGAAATTTTACACTAAAAAATCTGTAAAGTATATACTTTTTGTGGATTCTGTAAGTGTCCTGAAAAACTGATATGTGGATAAACACTATTTCTCATATTGTTGTGTCAAAGTAGCAATAAAAAGCAAAACTAATGACCCCAATCTGTCATTTATGTAAATATTCCCTACATTGAGGGTGATGGATTGTTTTGTTTAATTCTCATGATAACGTATTTCTCCAAAGGAAAGTTGTTGATGATTTACGCAGAAGTTCAAGATACCAAATGCAGTTGATGTATGCAAGGATCTGTTAGGAATGTTTTCAGTAGCACAGTTAAGTATTAGAATATTTTCTAAGGAGACTTTTCCAGTCTCATGTTCTTCCACTTTTCACAAAGAAAGTAATTTTATTCCTCTTTGTTTTTCTCCACTGTCATTTTAATCCCTGTCTTTTCCTTGTTTTCCACCCCCAGTAAACACTTCAGTGCTTTAGTTGGTAGAGCATTTTCTCTCCTTTTTTCCTGAGGTTAGTCACACAATTTTTCTCCTCCATTGAGGTCTAAAGTCTTTTCTGAACGTCACTTCCTCGGCTTTGGAGAGACTCCCAGACCTCAGGCGCTTTTCCCTCACATATGAATGGTTTTGTACTATTTCTCTGATCTATGGTGAATGTCCTGCTGTTGTTTAAGGTCTTACTCTTAAATTAAATCTCTGCTTTCTCCTGCAGTCATTTTTTATCCTTTCCTAATTACCTCACAGTTCTGTTACTTTATGTATAACCTAAGTTTTCACCTAAATAAACATTATTCATCTGGGATTTTATATGCCTTATTTTATTATCAATAAACTTTACTTCTTTTTATTTACTTAAACTTTCAACAAGAAATTGTTGACTTCATATCACAATAGGGAACATTTTGCTACAAATATATAGAGAAGGAAGTGTAGGGAAAAGCAATTTCCTCATTTCTACTCATATCAAAGTTTACTCATCAAGAAAACTCCTTCTGTAAAAGCATCTGTCCTTCCAAGAGACCCAAAGAGAGCACTCAACATTTTTGTAACCCCTCTGGGGGAGAGACATAAAGCTGCAGATCCACGTTCATTTTATCTTCTGTAGCCAGCCCCAAATACAAGCTTACAATATATATCATTTGTTTAATTATAGAAGACTACACAAACTCTTTCACAGAGCACTCACAATGGAGAGATTGTGGTATAATCCTCATCAGTGGTGAAACATATGGGAAGCACATACTTCTCTTCAAACTACATTTCCATCACCGTGCCATTAATAAAGGCACAAAGTTGTGTATACCTTTTACATTGTACCCTAGTGAGGAGATGTGTAGGCTATGGAAGATCTAGTATTTTAGATCATCCTTCATCATTATCATGCTTAGCCTTATAGGTAATGTAATCAACACTTATTTGATTTCTCAGAGTGAGTTTGCTCTCTTTATTGTAGATTGATCTGCCCTGCTATGGCCTGACAATACATTTTTGAGGCTTTCTGTTTAGAGTTTCCATATTACATAGCAATGATCACGCTCCTCAAAGAATTAAATGCAGCATATCAGGCAAAAATGTCCACAAAAAAATGTACTTATCTAAATTTTGACATACTTAACAGGAATGTGTTGCTGATAACTGGTAAATATTACTGTGTGGTTTTGGAATACTGGGAATACGTTAATGTGATTCACTTGCCTCAGGTTGTGGATTACATAAGCAACTGAGTTAGAGGACACCAGCGTAGGACCTTGTAGGAATGTGTAAAAGATTTATTTTGGAAGAAAAGAGATAACAATGAAAATATTTGATAGGAAAATGTTGCAAGATCATGGAAAAATCATTGGAACTGTAAGTTCAAAAGTAGAATAACTGAAAAAAGTCAGCTCCTTATGTTAACAGACGAAAAGTATTTAGAGTAAGAAACATGTTACTACTGACATATCCTAGTAAGTAAAAAACATCCTGTTCAATTTTAGTAAGTTTAAGATCACACCCTTTCTCTATCTGCAGCAGAAAAAATGTAGCCTATACAACCTTCCAGAATATCTGCAGAAGTGAATTTGTACTTTAAAGGGATTTTCTAACTTTTACATTTGTTAGAATGGGGAGAGCTCTGGAGGGTAGCAGGGCCTTCCCTTGGGCCCCAGAAGAGCCCACATAAGGCCCTAGGGAACTCTGGAGGGTAATTAGGGCCCAGCAAAGGCCCATAGGGCTTTCTGGAGGGCAACTCTGCCATGTCAGAGCATCACTGCTGTTGGCAGTGATGGGGTCCCTCCTGTTGGGGCTGACATCTGTACACGTCCTTGTCCTAGAGAGAGAAGTGAAACAGTGAGTGGCAATACTCAAGGGGCCATCCACACTCAAATCAATCACATGTCAGGAAAGCATGTTTGTAGGACACCTTGAACCCACTGCTGCCCCTGCATTTGCAGCCTGGAAGTCAGCTGAACGGGTGACTGGGCTTGGCCAGGGCTTTCCAGAGACTCCCTTCTCCCTCCTGTCTCAGAGATGCTTCTCCTGGCTTCCTGTGAGTGTTGGTCATTAAAGTACTTCTGAGTGTGATGCCTAACACCTGGTCATACAACTGGTAATGATGCACAGATGAACTGTTAATAGTTTTCATCCTTGCAGTAAAGTTAGGAGGAGTAAGTTAAGAAAGTCTAGGAGGTGATAGTAGCCCAGGCAAAAGTCGCTAGTTGGCTTCATATATGGAGCAACTAAAAGAGATTGGCATGGGTTCATGTGACCAGTGAGGTAGGTCACCGTTGACTTATGCCAACCAACTCAGTTAGAAAACAGGTAATGGTGAACAAAATAATCTCCTGGGGTTGGGATACGGAACATCTGTATCCAGAGCTGGTATGGGAGTCTGAGATCATGGTGAAACTGTGACATATAGGTGCTGTACTTTCAGCACAGATCCACACATGACAAAGTGGTGAGAGAAACTTTACTTTTGCCTTGGCTCACAACTGTACTGTGTGGGCCTGCTTGTATTCTGCATACCATGTGAGAGTGTCACGGATGCATGGTGTGTCACGCTGCAATAAAAGCTGCAAGCCCCCTGCTGTGCATACCTTGAATAATAATTAATCTTCAGATTTTATGTTACTGAGTGGTGTAGTTCTGTTCTTGAGACTCTCTACCTCTAAATTCCCTTGTGACAGCTATAAATTCCAGATACGGTAATATTTTTCCAGGATTATGCTGGTAATGATATTTTGCCAATCTTTTCCTAAAAATGTGCAGTGTTTCACATAATCCTCTGCAGCCTTCAATAATCTTAGTGGCATATTGTAGCAGCCCAGTATGATGTTCATTACAAGTATTCTCAGAAGCCATGTATTTGCTTACACGCTCTATCTGCTCTGTATGCATTTTCTATGGTGCTTCTTTACACATCAGCTGATTTCAATCGTATTCTCTGCTATAATAGTTACTTTTGGCATGAAATGTTTTAATTCTTCCTTTGGATTTACTTCTGTTTTTTCCTAGTTCTCATCGGTATCAACCCCTTTAAGTCTTAGCTTCACAGTTTAATTCCTGGAGTATATTATGATTTCTGATATAGGGGCAAGAAAAAGGTTTTTTGTTTGGATTTGTTTGGGGGTTTTGTTTTTGTTTTGGTTTGGTTTTTTTAAGTAAAGATATATGGACACTATTAGAAGTTGAAAATTAGTTGAGAACTAATCTCAAGTTTGAAAATTAAATAAATTTGCATGCAGGCAAATATACAAGATTATATCTTGTTAATTTCTGTTACATACTCTTACTATAGACGTTATAGTTCCACACCATTGAGCGTTTTATGCTAGAACTTTGTTAGAAAATGTTCAACTTTACATCATTTCATACAGTTTCACATTAGATCCATACCAGAACTTTGATAAAAATGAAACTTTGTATTACATGATATAGCTGAAAGCAGACTTTATTTGGAGTGAAAATTCACTGTTTAGTGGTTTATAAATCTAAGGCGAATTTCACACATACTTCATAAATGAACTTTGAATTGACACATGGGTCACCTCAGTTGCTTGTATGTGGACATATAAGGATCATTCCTCATTGCCTGCTTGAGCTGAAGCCCATATGGGTTCCTTTAATGTATTAGCTTGACCTTTAATTATATCATTTACCAGGCATTTTTGCATAATTGTCCCATCTGGGTTTATAAATTGGATGATTGGTGTTTTGCCATGTTGCCAACTATGTGATAAGTAACTCACCAATTCACAGCTGAAATTGTAGTAGTGCAACCTCTCGAGCTAAGAGGTCATAATTTCTTTTTTTTTTTAATTTTGTTTTACTAACATTGATGATGCTTTGCTTTTGTTTTGCTTTTGAAATACAAGATGGATTAAAATGTGAGAGTGGATGAAACTGTGATCTATGCAACCTGTTTATTCCCATTTCTTCCTTTAGCACTGCTGTTTTTGTAAAGAATGCACCTTTTTTTTTCCTGGATGTTCAGTGATTTACTTTCCTTTTTTTTTTTTTTTAATGTGACTGAAAATTCATAAGTTCAATGCATTTGGAGTAAGTAGGTGTTATTTGTGCACACTTGTTAAAAAGTCATAGTTCTATGTATTTCAGGTTAAGCTGTGACAGTACCCCAAGCTGAATCTGCATGCCAGATGTGGATCAGCTGGCATTTTTTCATTTAAAGCCATGCTCCAAAACATTTTAAATGTAGAAATGTGTCTTTATCTAAGCAGAAACCAAAGAAATGGACTTATTAAAATGAAGAAAATTATTGATTTAGATGAATAGAAATAAAAAAGAGTATAAAAAAATCTTCGTTACACAGTTTCTTTCCCCCCAGCCTTCCACTGTTAGCAATGCAGTGAGTTTCGGGTTGAAGAAACTTTCAAGGAGAGTGAAAGTCTTTCTCTTTTTTTTTTGCCTAAAGCCTAGTTGTGTGTCTGCTCTCTGCTACTCTCGAAGTCTCATCTATTTGAAGAAGTCTGACTTGCAGTGGAGATGTCGGAAGAGCTCTCAAGCAAAGTCTACTGCATCTAGGGAATCAGTTCTCCTGTGTCTGAAGGTTGCAGCTTACCCAAAGGGCAGCAGCTAGAACAAGGAAAACAAGTAGCACTTTTACCCAAGCAGTATATCTTCTTAGAAAATTGCTAAGTCACCAGTTTGGTACATGAAAATTAAAGGTCAAAGACTTTGGAAAGCCTTTTTTTTTTTTTTTTTTTTTTTTTTAAGAACATATGACTACTTTGGGGGGCTTCAGAAATCTCTACCAGACTGGATTCTTCAGAAATCCTGTATGCTGTGACGCCATGTTTCTCAACATAATTACATTCTGGCTCAGACTGGATCAATTTGAGGTTACTCTAAAATGCTAAACAAGAGTCATTTTAGGAGCTTTCCAACTCAACATGAAAACTTCAGGAAAAGTTCATGAGGTATCTTGGTATAAGACAAACCCTGAACTCCATCTTGTTTCCAAAATTTAAAACTGAATTAAAAGGAAATGTCAGGAAATTCTTTAATTTGAATAATTTACACACTCAGAAGGATATAACTGAGAACAAAAATGTATTTTCAATGGTCAATTTTATTTATATCTGAGCTTTGGATGCCTGTTTCTACAAATACTTCATTTTAGAATAATTGGTGGGTTTTTACCCTGTGTTTTAGTAGCTTAAGGGAATGTAGAGGTGCTGGAGCGGGTCCAGAGAAGAGCAACAAAGATGGTGAGGGGTCTGGAGCACAAGGCTTATGAGGAGAAGCTGAGGGAACTGGGGTTATTCAGCCTGGAGAAGAGGAGGTTGAGGGGAGACCTTATTGCTCTCTACAACTACCTGAAAGGAGGGTGTAGAGGTGGGGGTTGGTCTCTTCTCTCAAGTCACAGGCGACAGGACAAGAGGAAATGGCCTCAAGTTATGCCAGGGGAGGTTCAGGCTGGATATTAGAAAAAAATTTTTCACTGAAAGGGTTATCAGACATTGGAATGGGCTGCCCAGGGAGGTGGTTGAGGCACCATCCCTGGAGGTGTTCAAAAGACGGGTTGATGTAGTGCTGGGAGGTATGGTTCAGTGATGGTGATGCTTCTTGTTTGTTGTGCGGGTGTCTATTTTTTTTTCAGTTAGGTTGATGGCTGGACAAGATGATCTTTAAGGTCACTTCCAACCTAGAAGATTCTGTGATTCTGTGTACACGTACAGATTTGTACTAGAAATACTTTAAGTCCTTTTACTGACAATGCAACTTTATATGGAACCCTAAGATTTTAGGAAAGATGCCCAAGTTAGATAAATAAAATTGGATTATAAAGTGCATAAAACCTTAATTATTGTGTATAATTTTGAACATAGGTTTGATTTTGGAAAACATAGTACATAAGCTAATAAATCTTCCCTTAGAATTTGAAAATCTCAGTAGTTAGATGAAAGTCCCGTCAACAGGAAAACTACCATAGAATTGAGAAGAAAAGATGATGATACAGTCAATTTTTGGTCAGAGGAAAAACGTTTCCATCCTTCCCACTATGACAACTATGCATTCTGTTCATTGGCTAGCTATGAACTAAAAGAAAAGTGTGACCTCTGCTTTGTTATTTAAAGAAATAAAAGATCCTATACAGAGGACATTTCTCTACAGCTGTTTATTCAGTTTATTGTTAATTTTGGATCAATCTAGCTTTTTCTGAATGCTGCAAATGGAATCTAGCCATCTAGTATAAGCTGTCATTTTCCATGTCAGGAAGCAGAAGCATGAAAGTTTTCTGTCAGCAGCGTTTTGTTCAAGTTTCTTTTTGGAGTGAGCTATCTTGTGAAACTGTAAAAAATTGGACCCCCCTCAACCATTAGGTTGTCTCTGCTTTGCATTTTTTTCTGAAAGAATATAATAGCCACTAGTTTTTAGAGAACTTGTAAGAGTAGGCTCTGAGATACTGGACAGAAAGCAGGCTCTCACAGAAGACTTTTTTGAAAGATACACTGAAGTGCCAACACTGGACACTGAAGTATCAACATTGGAGGATTTTTTTTCTTTTTATGGCTATTTTGGGATTAGATTGAAAATCTTGCTTTACCTTTTTATCTCCTCAAAAGGTACGTATAAAGAAAGCATAAGTTGAAGCCCTTTTAAGTAAATCTGTGGTCCTGATTTCTGAGCCCTCTGAAAGCATGTACCTAGGGAGGATCATTCCACTCCTGCCTTTATTACTAAACTTCAAAATACTCTATTTCAGAATCAGTGCATGGAGCAGAAAGATTATCTGCCTGCCTTAGGTATAGGCTAGTTCTCCGCTTGTTGCGACTAAAGCAAGGACTGTGTTTTTAAATGGCTAACACAAGAGTTTCTACAATACTTGATTTCTCAAGGATTGTAATAGCTATACAAGCAAGTCTGCTGTGCTCTGTTCATTGCGTAAGTTCCTGGTTATTAGAAGTTCATTTTCTCAGAGATATTGCAGATATCCTTGTCCCGCATACTCTGCTTAGAAGATGAACCGTATAATTATTTACTGTCCATCTGCTCATAAACTTTTTCTCACATTGCCTCCTGGCTAACTTAGCCTATCTTTTGACATGTTTTTGATTCCTACTGCTAAATGAGAGAACTGTGATGTCCATTGTCAGGACATTGTTCTGTCCCTTCTCTTTAACTGTATATAGAGACTGTAGTTTCACACAGTAAGATTATTTCCCTCCACTTTTTCATTAGACCTGATACCTGCTGGAGGTTTTTCTATTAGTTTTATAGAACATGACCGCTTATTTTTTTAAATTAAGATCAGTGTTTAATAGTACAAGACAATCATGCTTGATGACCAGAAAAAAATAATCCTATGATTTAGAATCATTCCAGATTTATGGTAAAGAAAGAACCAATTAGGGGGAGATTTCTTCTTTGTGTGTTGAGAATTGGTATTTGAATTCCAGCATAACAGCTCTGATAATATTTTTTTTTTTAATTTATTGAACTGTAAATATTAATTTATTTACTCAAATAAAATTAATTTCTTTTTCTTTTAACTGTATTCTACATCACTTTGGCTCTTGCACCTAGAATCTGCAGATGAAGACTCAGAGCTATTCCTATCATTGCTTACAAATTGGTGAGTCTGGGGTTTATGAAAAATATGTCATACTGTCCTGTTAACACTTTAGTGGATTGTGTAACAGTATATCTAAATGGATCAAGTTAAGGTTGTTCAGTGGTTGATGAACTTCAGTGTAAAGTCTTTTTTCTTGGGGATTTAACCTAAGTCTTTTTTTAAATTTTATTTTGATGCATTTTATTGTTTGTTTATGTGCAACAATTATATTTAGTTCTGTATTGTGCTTTGAGGATATTTCTGTTTTAGAAATGTGTACCACAGAGTACATCAAATTAGTGTCTGTGGTTCTACCATCCCTTTTAACTGGGCAATAGTTTGATTGTACTTAATGTATTTCTGCATTTCGCACCTTTCTTTCAAGTCAAGGCACCAGAGCAATGGGCTGTATGCATGTCTTACAAGAACACTGCCTTTTCTGAACTGCAATCAAAAGTGTCATATTGTCAATGGATTTAGCTTAGTATGCTCTCCTTATATGCAATGTGGACCTTTTTTTGTTGACTATTCACAAAGTAATATACCACGCAGCTCACAAATCACAGTGCTATAACTGATATAATTTATTAACCAGCTTATTATCTAGTATAGCACATTTAAGAAACGAAGCAAACAGAACTATTTTTCTTTTAACACTTTAAAATTCTTTGCTAAAATACTTTTACTGCTCAAGTTGGCTGTGTCACAGTTCTGAACAGATCCCATTCAATACCAGTGTTGTAATGGTGTTCATATTGTGGATAACTGTGCTAGGGCCCTGAGCACATCCCACCTCCTGGAGGTTTGGCTGCCTGGGATCAGGCCAACATAGAGACAGAACAACTGAAGGTCTTGAAAGAAAGAGCTAGAAAGAGCCTGAGTGAAGGAAGCCCACCCTTCACCTGTTAGGTCCTGTTAGGCTGGTGCACTTGCCCTCACTCCCATTCCCTCACAAAGGAGCCTGCTCTTGCTGCTCCCTGGCAGATTGTGGGGCTTACCTAGAGTTAGTATGTCAGAGGCAAATGCTACTTTGAACAGAAGGCTGTTGCTTCTGCATGTTAGGAGAAGGGATTGGAGCATGTGAAACTTAACAGAAGAGTTTCTCAGCATCTTCTACCATGCAGCTGTGGCCCAAGCTGACGTGATGGGTTTTGGTGTGGTGCAGCTATGCACCACCGCGTATAATGTAGTGTAATGATTTAGATGTAATGTATAAGTGTAATGTATAATTAGTGTAATGATTTAGATGCAGTTGGTGTGTGGAAAATACATCACTGAATAAGTGTCATGATTTGCCACTGAAATGTGGTCACATGGGAGTCATCCTCCAATGTGCTGTCAGATTCAAGTACACTGCCAACGATGTTAGCTTATCTCCTAACTCGAATTCTCCATCAAGTAGCACAGGATGGATTGCAAAGACATATTTGCTTGTTTAAAACTGTTAATGGCCTTTATTCTAACCATCTTACTGTCACTTCTCTAAGCCTAGTCTTTCACTTGTGCCTCCTCTTGAGAGATGTTGCCATTGCTGCTTTACACCTTAATACGAAAACATGAGACAGAACATTTCCAGTCTACCTATGTGGACTGCAGTCTGTGTGAAATAGATTTCTCTATTATTTGAAAAGGAATTCTGTTTTCATAGTTAATACTTACTTGTCATTGTCAGTTCAGTATGATAAAAAAAGTCATTTAAAGCATTCCCAGAAAATATTCTGTGACTAGAACAAAGATTCTTTTTAATAAAATAAAGCACTAGAGGACTGGACTAGAGGCTGTTAAGCACCATATCCTTGATAATATAATGTACGCTTTAAATTAAAAAATGTGGCATAGAAATAACAGGTTGGTGAAGGATAAAATTATTCCTAAAATTCAGAATGCTTTACGAACCCTTGCCTGGAATGTACTGAAACCTTAAAAAAGATACGTTGTTTATTGGAAGTTCAGGATTACCAAATCTTCAAGATAGGTGAGTAATTACAGAGAATTTATAGCAGTCAACATATTACTGTGGAGACATTTGCATTACTTTTCCGTTAAAATTAACAACTCACAAACAGTAACTTCGATTGCTCTGTTACTAAGACATCAGTTTCAAAACACAAACGTATTTTTAGTCATTCAATCATTTTTACGGGTGAGCTTTGACGCCTGGTGCTCTATAACCACGTGGTGGCACTGTTGATTAAATTTGGATTCTGACGGCGTTGTGTCAGATCTCTGTATTAAAGCTGCTGCATTTCTGTTATCTCTGTGTGTGAATCTGCCTGCGACCCTTTATTTGGGGATAATGAGGGGACCTGAGTGCAGAGACAGATGTTGACAGTTAGTTCAGAAACAGGTTCAGAGACAGAGAAACTCACGATAAAATAAATATAGTCCAAACTGATTTAACAGTCCAGAATACAGCCCTCTATGAAGTGTACACAGTATGATGTTGTCACTGATGATTTTAATTGTCTTCTTTTTTTTTCCTTTAGAACTCATTCTAATAGCAAGTAATGTTGTAGCTCTCTTCAAAATACATTAATTTAGTTTTGAATGGAGATCAACAAAATAACACCTTTGACAGAGAATGATGTTCATTGTCTAACATGACAAGAACATAATGTAGCTCAGTGGGAGAAATACTTCTGGTACTCTAACCAGTTAGGATGGCTCAGATATTTTTCCTATTACTATTTCACCATATAAATTATCACTCAGATTCGCCATGTGCCTGGTTTATTTTTAAAGCTAGCTATTTTGGGGAGACTACAAAGAAATCTGAGGCATCCATTAGACATTTGCAACTTGCTGAACAATGATTGAATCTTTGGGCCTCTGAGATCACATGTGCTTTAGGGGAGATGAGTGAGTAATAGCAATGCAGCCATCTGGCTGATGGTGGAAGCTTCAAGAGTCTCTATGAGTTTGCACAACTTGTGTCTATTCTTTGTAGTAATAAAAGCTAATATCAGAATCAGTTTGTGTAGTCTGTCTGTTTTCAGTGTATTGGTTTAATGTATATTTGTGAGATAGAACATGGAAGAATTCTCATAAACAGTCAAAGGAGGCAAAGATAGAAATTTATGTGTAAACACAGCATGGTATGAAATTACGAATGGACTGCCATGCCTGCAACGAGAAATCTTTGTCTTGGATCAGTAAAAACTAAAATCCTCGTGTCCATTTGTCTTCTACCAGATCACATGCCTCTATATAAGACATTTGGTATGTTGCTGCAGACAAATTATTTTTTTATTTTTATTTTTTTAAATTTAAAAATCACGTTAACATGTTTTCAATGCAGTTATATTAAACCAGTAATATTTGTATGAATATTACTTGTTGTATTATTGTTTTCTGTACTTACTTTTACATACATCAGACTTCAGATTTTCCATAAAATTGCAAGTTCAAAGCATTAGCTATGCTTGTTAGAGAGTTCTGACATTACAATTAATAACAGATGAAGTTACAACTTGACATGATATATAAGTTTTATATCAGATGTTGTCGACATAAAAAACCACAATTACTGACCCTTTAAATTTTATATTCTCTGTTAGTAGCAGAGCTAAACTCTTGTAACTGATCTTGTTTGTATACTTTGGCCCTCATCCCGATACCAAATCAGTGTGAGACTGTTTGTCTTTCTGGTATTGTTTTGGGTTTATGTTAACATAACATGAGCTGACCTACCCTAATTATAATTGTAGGACAATGGGCAGCTAATTTGTTAGCAGTTCAAGACACAATACCCAAAACAAACTAATTTCTAGGAACTGGAAAGGACTTGCATTCTTTTACATGTCACTTCATTCCCTTAAAGAGGCTAACTTATTTTCCTATTACTACATTTACTACTGTGAGAGGATTTAAAATATTTAAGGGAATAAAGCCACATACAGATAAACAATGCAAATGCATATCACATGCAGAATAAACTTTGATATATGCTAGCTGAAAGGTGGTATACAAATCAATTTGCACCTTAGAACAGCTTATAGCCTAAAATTAGTGCAGTTCATAGCCTAGCATAAAACATAAAACATAAAAATATGTTTTTCCCACTGTTGGGAGCAGACATCAATCTGTGGCAGGGGGTGGCTGGGCTGCCCTCGGGACTGAGCTGTGTTTAACTGGCACCCCATGGCCAAGTGCTCATTGCCCAGCCTGTCTGAGCTCCAGCTCTGTGAGTGCCACTGAGGAAGGGGCTGACAGCCTCAGGCTATCCCTGCCAGACCAAAGGCCCCTGACAAAGCTGGCAGGCTGCAGGGCCACTTTCCCCCCTTCCCTGGGAGTAGGGAGAATGCAGCAGGTAGGGATGGGAAAAATGCATAAAAAGAAATCCGATGCGACCTGCGGGACTGAGGTGAAAGGGAGCACAAGACTAGCATCAGTTCTTCACCCACCTCAGCATGCTGTTTCCACACTGTTCTGTCCCCATTCTTCTTGAGGAGGATTTCAGTGCTGACCATAAGATCCAGACGGACACCAAAAGAGTGACTCTAATATTAGGGGTAGGTACTAGGACAGGGGCTAGTTTTCTGTATAGCAGTTTCAGCTGTGTTATTAATTAGCAGTTTTTTGTATTCAGATAATTTGCATTATTAAAGTAGGAACATATTAGTTGTTTTAGAAAAATATTCTTGATTTTATATACACGGTCTGTCACCTTTTGGCTGCAACAGAACTTTGGGATAACAAGTTAAAGCAAAATTTTAAAATTACTGAAATTATAAACATTCATTAATTTTTCCTCACGTGATGGAATGATGGAGAAGTTTGACATGCAACCATCTCCCTGAGACTATGGTACCTTCCTGGCAAAGTTTCAAGATCAACTATTTTCCCAGGTCAAACCAAAGAACTACTCCAAAGAGGTCACTAAAATTAACACCACAATTTTGCAAGGTTTTTTTTTTTCTTTTTTTCCAACAATGGAGTTTAGCGCCAGGACAGGACAGTCTGCACTGACCAGGCACAAGGCATAGACAAAAGAATGAAATAACCAAAATCTGCTTACTCACATCCAGTTTCTTATGTAATCCATCTCTTTTGCCATGTTTGCTCCTCCCTGGTTTATCTTGATATCTCTCTTGCCTGCCTTTGGTTTCTCCATTAGATACGGAATCAAAGAACAGTTTGTGTTGGAAGGGACCTTTAAAGATCATCTACTCTAACCCCCTTGCTGTGTTTTTTTCCGGCACAGCGGAAAAAAAAAGGCTTATTCTAAATGACCATTGTTATCCAATCTTATTCAGCCTGTCATTGTTTTCTGCAGTGTAAGTTAAGGTTGATTCCCCAGGATATTCCCAGGCAATAGAAGAAAGAAACAAAGAACCTACTTTGAGCATCGATGGGGCTGTTGCGAATTTCTGTCTCCAGGTATGAATTTCTGTTTCCAAATATATACTACAGAAACCTGTGTAAACCAGGAAACCCAAACAGCATTTGTCAGACTCAGAGAGCTTTATTATTTTGTTTGAGGTTTTTATTTAAGGCTTGCAAAGTCAACATTGAAACTGCAAATTAATTTCTCATTTATTTAGATATGTAATTAAACAGCAGTATTATTGCTTTTATTTGTTCATTTTTGAATTATCTTGCCAGTATTCCATGAAAACACAAATCTTAAAGGAGCTAAAATGACTTATATTTAACAACACATAGCATCTGCAAAGCATTCTTATTTAGCCTATCTTCTCAGAGGTTGTACTGGGGTTTTTTCCTATTTGATTTCCTTTCCTTTTAAATAAAATATGTTTTCTTGTCTCGGTAGGCGTGCATCCAACAACATCCAGTGAAAATACCTATGGCAGAACCAGTCCCTTTGTATAGTTTAACTGCCCTTTGATCATTTTTCATAGTGTTATTTTTATGATTTGTTATTTTTTGTTGTCTATGATTAACAAAAATATAACTATATCTTTTGTTAGATTATGTTCATAAAGTAGTTTAGTCTTGTTATGGATGCTTATTTTGAAGACCTTTCTCTTTCCATACTTCTTCTTTATAATATGCTACTCTGGTTTAAGTAAGTCTCACTTTTACTTTTCTACCTTTTATATAAATTCTTAGTTCACAATGGAGTCTCTCCATTAGTTTCAAAAGGCTTTACATTGAATAGTGTTGCTAACAGATAGTGAAAGTTTTGGGAGGGTTTGGGTTGTTTGGGGTTTTTTTTTGTTATTGTTAATAGAAGCATAGCCACTTTTTCTATCTAAGATACTAAGATCAATTTTGACTATGTAAGATCCTAAAAAGAAATTTAGGGTAAAGTAAACATGGAAGTGTTCATTACAGGAGCAGTCAGTTCATATGTGGTATATCTCTCCTGCCTTCCACAGTCAGATACTAAAACCAGTTCCAGTTCAACATTTTCACAACAATTTTAAGAATCCTCTGAGGACAGAAGCACCTTCTGCACTTCTTTTTATAACAGAGTCATGAACAGCATTGTTCTGGAGTAAAAGAGCTGAATTCATCACTGTCATTTTCCTATCAGAGGAAATTGACCATGTCAGGTACATTCAGCTAAACATAACAGGTTAATTTTCTGGTGTTATAGAATGTAATGTATTTTCTAGGAAAAAAAAATAAAATATATATTTTCTAACTTTATTTTTTTCCTGTATTCACATATCTGCAAGCTAGTCTCCCTGCTGTTGCTCTGTATGTCAGAGTACATGACCAAGGGTTCTGAATACTTCTCATACTGACTGGATAATGCCTTTATCTTTCCTAAGGGGCAAAGAAGATTTTCCATCAATCAGAACTGATTTTTTGTTGTTGTTGCTCGTTGTTAAAAATTACAGTTGTTAATAAAACAACTTTTATGTCAGTCCTAAGAATCATCATATCTGATTTCCATTTCCATTACAAATGTGGTGCACAACACACAAGGCAATTTTGATGAAGTTCAGGCAAAGCATATTTCTTGTTGTAAAATAGAACAACAACAACAAAAAAGAACCAAATCCTCGGAACAGTATAACAGTTAGTAATCTAAAAAATCAAGGACGAAAGAAAACTGGCAGCTGATCAATTTGTGATGGCTTTGATATATAAATAATCCAAAATTTATTACAGGATTTTTCAAAAGTGTTTGGAATCATCTCTTCTTTCTGAGTTCAAGAGGACAAAATCTGTTAATGTATTTGACAGTGAATAACTTTTAAATGACAGCTTTGAGGGACAATATAAAAGTTTATTTTTTGTTACTTTTGTGAAGACTACACACAAATATTATTTTGCAAAACACAGTACACATTTACATTATATGGGATTAACTTCTAAGTCACTATGTATACACTTTGATCCCAGAAAGTTGCAAGTGATAGAAAGAATTTGCATCAGTTAAATCCATATTTTCAATATATGTTACATATTGATAGCATTTCATCCCAAAAATATATATCATAGTGAGTATGAATAAGGTCAGCAGATCTAGTTATTCATTGATGTTAATCAACCTATTCCAACTGTAAAGACTTTTCCATGTAATGGTCTAAAAGTATGCAGAAAAAGAAACTAACAAAACTTACAGGGTGATGCTGCTAAAATGTAGGCTTGACCAAGTAAGTTATAATCAAATGCATGACAGTCTCTATAAAATTTTCTGATATGAAAAATCAATTTAAAAATGGCATAGGGTGGAAATTTTCAAGCTTTACAGAAACCTAGTGGAAGTTGCTGGAAGGTTCTCTTACAAATCAACAGTTATTTTCCAGCAGTTTTAATTCTCCTAAACCTTGCTTATTTGATCAAGACAAATTATTTTGTGCATCTAATCAATATTCATAAGATTATATGAGTTCATTTCTATTCCAGAATTGAAGATACCCTTATTGTCTTATGTACTTTAAGTGAGAATTTCTGCAGCTAAGCTGTAGTCTGTATTGATCATATATACACACATACTTACCGGTTTCCATTTTTCTTCTAGCTATGCAAGTAGCAATCTTATAAGTATTTATAATATTTACAGCTCCTGGAAATATGATGGAAGGAAAAGATAACTGTAAAATACAGTAGTAAGTTTTTCTGACTAAATAATCCTGTGAGTAATCCTCAGTTGTTCAATGGAAATGTACAGTACAGTTATCTTTCTCTGTTTGTTAATTAGTTAACTTGCCATTGGACTCACTTCTATTGTTGTGCTTTTGACTATAAATGTCAGAACAGACAATTAATTTTCTTCTTCTTGACCCTATTTTTACGTTTTATCATATTGTCATTTGCTGACAGCAATTTGTATAATTTAAGAGTTATTTATTTTCTCCTTTTGTGCATACAAGGAAAAGAAGAAATTTGGTGTTCATATTCTAATATCAATGGATTTGCTGTCAGTTTTCACTACACTGTTTATGTTCCTCATCAAAACTGAAGCTCTTTAATTTTCAGTAAAAGTAAAGCTTTTATTTATTTTCACCTTCGTCTTTTTTTCATTTTCCAGAGCCTTTTTTTTTTTTTTTTAATTTCATGTGGAAGTCTCCCATCTATTTTACAAGCCTGAGTTTCATTGTGCCTCTTTCAGTATATCATAAATAATGTTCATGATACCAAACATCTTGTTCAAAGATTCAAAAAGACATTAGTGGAATCCTGAAGGAGCCAAACATCTCATCAATGAACTCAGTCAGGTAGAAGTGACTATGCACCAACAAGGGCCCATGAATATAGATTTTCAAGATTGGTGTTAGCACACACATCTTAGCAGTTGTCTTTTTACCAGTAGTTCTAGTACTAGCAATCAGTACAGTAATTTCTCTGAATCTATGTTTGGCTAAAACTAGTCACTTTCGATATATTTCTTAAGATGTCTTTTAATGGCAGGGTTTTGGTTTTGCATCTAAAATAGCTGGCAGCAGGTTCATCTCCTAGGATACTTTGTGACATAGACAAACCTTTCCGTCTTTGATGGAAGGACAATAGATTCAGAACCTGCTCCTCTGAGAATGATTACCCTAACATCATTTTTCAGTACCTTTTGTAAAACAATGGGAAAATAAGCAAAAATAACTACAATCTTTCTTTATTTTGTAAATGTTATTAGGTGTTTATGTATTAAATTTTCAATTCCAAAGGAAAACAAAAGGCAACTCTAACTGATCATCTGAGGATCTATGCAAAAAATTTAATAAACTTGTCAAAGGAAGAATCCACTTTCTCAGAAGTTATGGTTTATGGGCAAGAATAAAAGCCTGAGTATATCCTTACAAGAAATTCTCATTCACTGTACACACAGATAATAATTTTTTTTTGCTAGACAGAAAATACTCACCTCCAAATACAGACAGTATTATAAAAACTTCAAAGGAATTACACATTGAGTCTGGACATTTTCTTTCTTTGTACACAAAATATTTTTCTTCATACTGTGTTGCTCTCACCTATAATTGATATATATTGTATTTCACCAAATAACCAATTATGTTTATAAGATAAATATTAAACTGAAATTTTTAAGGAAATCACTGTCCTACTGTAATAGGCTTGCCGTAAAAAGTCACATACCCACCAAAACTCATTTCTCTCCTTCAGTTAGATGCAGCCTTCATTTTATATTCGCTCTCTCTAATCTTTTCTATAAACTCTTTAAATGATTAATTTTGTAAGCCCCTATTTTTGAGAGTTTTAGTATACAGTGATGATCCTTATGTATCTTGAGTTATGAAGAATATCTAATTTCTAACATTAACAAATTCTAATTCTTTTCTAAACCACCTCACTGATTAATACAGTACTTCTACAAAAAATCTAATCAAGACTGAAGTGATTATCTAGTAAAAAACAGTAAATTATTTTTATTATATAGTTGGTAGAGTTCAACTCATTTATTAATCCATTGTTTTCCAGATGTTCATATTTTTCACAAATCAGAGAGATAACTGTTGCTTTGACACTACTGTGCTTATTGTCTCTGTGTCTATTGGGTGCTCATTAAAGCTTTGGTAATTTTGTCTTTTTGCCTTCTAGATGTAAATCTGCTATTCAAAACTTATGTGCCTGAACATGTCTCATAAGAATTACATGTTAAGGACCTCTGAATATCAGTGTATTCGTGCCCCATACTGCAGATGAAGGAAAGCGGGTCTGGAAAAATTTCTGTTCCTCTCCCTATTTAACCTATTGGTAATAAATTCCAAACTGCAGCAAATACCTGCAAAAATCTCTCATGTTTTCTAACTAATATGACTGACGTTAATAAGTCATGCATGTTCCTGGGTACTTCCATTTTGGAATGCCCAAACATCAAAGCAGTGATGTACAGAATGTAGAACATGGTCTTTAAAATATAAATGACTCTGGAAACTGTAAAGTTCTTAACCATCACTTACTCTCGAAAGTTAAGAGAATTTTAGTTCTTCAGCTCAGTCATTCTGTGTACAGAATAATATAATCCCACAACATTAGGGTCATTTTAGTGCTCTTAGAGGTAAGAAATTCTTATCCTGACAATTATTAGATCTAATTAAGCCATCAGATGCTGCAGTAATGAATTTTATGTGGAATTTTGCTAAAAAATTCTATAGATTTGCATTTCTGAATATATGAATTGTGACTTATTCCATGTATTTTGAGTTGAGTTGCATCTCTATTAAGTCTTTTATATTAAACCAGTACATATCAAAATGTTTGAAAAATATGAGGCACTGAGGGAAAAGAGTATAAATCCCAGACATTATGTGGAAGCAAATGCTGTAATAAAGGCATTTAAGAAGGAAAAAAAAATAAAATTCCTTTACTTACCGTAAAAGAGATATATCACCACAATTTATTATGAGTTCCATCCATCACATCATCATTTTTAGACAGAATTTCTGTCTACATCAACAACCTATGGGGATTTATGGTTGGACATCAGAAATACAATACCGCTTATTCTTTACATATCAGAGCTTTACAGAAACTTAAAAGTATTCTCTGCACCATGCTCATAAAAGTAGTTACATTCACTACATAAAAATATCCACATGAGTAGAGTAGACACGAATGTTCTTCCCTATAGTAGAGAACTTTAGTGCTGGACAGGTGAGATGGTCAAGAAAAATACCTTGTAAAGAGAAATTTGTTTTTAAAATTGATTGATTCGGAGTATATATGTGTGTGTATTTGTGTGAATGTGTGAGTATGTGTATATGGATACAAATTCAAAACAAAATACAATAAAGATTTGTTAGTTTCAAGTTACATCATCTGGAAACAGATTAAAAAATAGGTGAAGATTACAGAGCTGTATTCCCAAGAAAAGAGTTCTGTTTGTTTTGTTGCAATGATGTTCAAGAGGAATTGAAATAAAGTCTCTCCATCTTGAGCATATTTTTATCCATTTGTTGTGACTACACATCCATCTAAGTAATGACTGATATTGTAAGAGTGATAAGATTTTACAGTTCACTTACGTTCATGGGCTAAATTAAGTAATGATTGCATAAGCGTAATTAAAGGAAATTGGATCAGATATTACTAAAAGGCCCTGAATGGTTTTATATAATTTTGCATTGCATTAAGAGAAAGCATACATGAAAAAGTAAGACTTAAAAATCTTTTAAAGTGCTTTAAAATGTATCCAGTGTTGAGACACCAGAAACTCCTTTTGGGTGACCTGTGGAATAGGTCATAGAAGTGACCTGTGGAATAGAAGATCATTGCATAAGTAGAAAATCAACCAATAACATAGAAGTTTTTTTCAATCTCTATTTTATGGTCTCATTGGTTAATTCACTCAGTGATATAAAAGTTATTTGGATTTATCTCCCACTTTAGAAAGCCATATGGTACATGAATCTCATACTGTGAACCACTTTTTAAAGACTTCATAAGCCAAAACATGTTGGTTCTTCAGAGTGTTCTCATTGACATATGTTGGATCTATACAAATAGCTGTATAACATACAGTTATATCCAATAATATTCAAATAATTGGTTAAGGATAGTAAAACTAAGAAATGAGGTGGTAAAGGAAGAAAATAATTGTCAGTTCTTTAAGTGCACTAGTAAGCCTTAAAGACCCTAACCAGCCTCAAATGGGGCTTCCACACTTATCCATGGACAAGGAGGGCTATTTAGGCTCAGTTTGGGGGCATTTGGTTCTTGTTGAAGCTATGTTGGAAGGCAGATTATGTCCATTTCAGCTACAGGCGTGATTATGCCCACTAATGGAACCTGCTTTTATCTTAGACATTCTTCATCACTATGGACATACCCACAGATCAGTGGATTGACCTTTGACCTGTCTCATAACTATTATATTGCCTTTTGATCTGGATTCTTGGTTGGTCCTGAGTATCATCTGTAGGTACCTCCTGCTCACTTCTCTCCAGTTCTGCAGGATATGCATGGCCCCTGCCCTCCTGGCTGTGTGCTCCCCTCAGCTCCTGGCTCCTGTCCCTCAGGGAGCAGTCCCACTCTTGCTGTTCTGTGACAATAATGAGAATTAATTGTTGCTTAAGTATTTAATTAGCCAGGACATTTTAAAGAACACTCACAGACATTTCAGAAACAACTTCCATTGTCAAAATGGATGAAAAAGCCTGACTGTATTCACTTGTGTATTAGATACAAAATAAACTTCTTGATTGTTTTAAGGGCCCTGATGTTCCCCCTCGTGGAGGAGGTCTGGCTGTTCGGGAGTTTGGCTCAGGGTTTGTTTAGAGACAGGACAGCTGAGAGTAGTCCCTTTCTTCTAGTATCTGTGGGGTGCCCTCTGTACTGATTCGACTGAGAGAAATACATAATACCTAAACTAGGGCCTTTAATGTTCTGTCAGCGGTTATTCTACTCATGTTCTTCATCTATTAATTTATCAATAAATTATCAGATCCATCATCATTGTTCACCCAGTGTTTGAAATCTTTCTGTTTAAGTCATCATTCTGTAAAGAAGAGGTTCTTGGCAGTACATTCTCAGAACTACTACATGTCTGTTCTGTAGTTAAAAAGTTACCCGAAGAAAATCTGAAGTGGTCCTCTCTCTCATAATGCCAACTGTTTCTCTTAGAATTCAAACTTCAATAGAGAGTCACTTCCAAGCTAAGTCTTTAATGAGCAACAGTGTTTTCTTTCTCTTTTAACCCAGTTAGGCACCCAAGCTCAGTAACTAATCTCTGCAGTCTACAGTCAGCTGGGAAAATAAGTACCATTGGCAGGTGCACATAGGTAAAGCTCCTTCTTTGTACTGATCATTACAGATATAACCTCTCCCTCTAAAGGAGGTCTGGTGGGGTGGTGGGAAACAAAATAAAACATTGCCAACTCATTTTGGCCCCTGAAGTTGGAACAAATAATATAACCTATTTAAAGTGTGAATGGAGTCCTAGCTTTCCTATCATTGACTTCCCCCACATTATAATTCATTGTTATTAAAATAGTAACATTATTTGATAATCAAACCCTTTCTAGCAGCAATATTTCCATTTTATTTTTAATTCAGCAGAACTGTTTAAAGACAGGAATTTATCTCATTTGTGTTTAGCCTAGGTAAAAACATGCTCTTCAAAGCTAGATATTTTAGTCAACATTTCAGACTGAGCAAGAGCATATTATAAACTTAATTTTGTTTTAATGTTACTGAGAAACCTTAGAAATATAGCTTGCAAAGGCTAATTGTTCTCTTCTGTATTTAGAGAAAATCTTACCAGCAGACTTAGGAAATACTATTGTTGGAAATTTTGTTGTAAAAGACTAATTTCTGTTGGAAAAACTAGCAACCTCGGCAAAGTTGGATAATTTATGAACATTCAATCTGGGGGAGAACATAAAAGCTTCATTTTACTATATTTCAGTAGAGACAATTAGAGCTATGCAGCAGTAGTTCAAAATAATGGTTTTGATTTATATTAGGATTTGTGCCAAATTCTCTTATCATAGACCTACTGGCAGAGGGGGTTCATATGGTCAGTGAGCTTATGCTTCTTATCATGCCAGATGCCAGCTGTGGCTGCTGAAAAGGTAGTGGCAGTAGTTGATACATACCACAGGAGATAGAAGTATTTCTAGCAGGCACATTTGACTAGCAAATATTATCTATACTTTATGGTTATTAGGGAGCTCTGCAAACAACATCTGCCATCCTCCAAGGCTGCATATCTTCTGGTGTGGGAGCTTGTGCTAGGATCAGAAAAGGAGGCTCCAGCAGAGGAGCTGTTTTGTAGACAAGCAGGCAGCCTTAACTGCGCTGCTCTCTCAGTGTTATAGTTGGGTTCTAAATAAAATCTACCAGAATACTGCAAAACCTTCTGCAAAGTACTTTGCTATGGCAGAGACAGGAAAATATATTTGACAATGTTTTATAAAAACATCAGGTTCAAACTTAAGAGCTTTACTTCCTCTTTTGAATCAGTTTATTAAGAATGGAGTATCCTCAATTAATTTAAAATACTCTTCTGATTGAGGAAACAACAAATTACTTTTCAGGAGGAGTTTTGCCATTTGCTATATCAAGTAAAGCCAACAGAATAATAAATCTTCTCCAAACTGTGTCTTTAGCCTTACCATTATCTGATACTTAATCGGTAGTGCAGATGCACAGCCAAAATATAAAGTCCTATCTTGTTGAGATAGATAAATAATATTTTGAAATTCTTCAAAATGCATTTGAATCATGTATTTCCTGAGGATTTTAATCTTTTGTACCAAAAAGTAGATATTCCTTTTTTCTGCTTCTAATTTGAAGTTCCTACTAGGCTTTCATGACTTTCCTACCAAAGATCATGACCAGCTTAATTCTGAGTTGCAATAATCAAATGTTTCATACCGTATCCACAACAAACCATATGAAAATGATCAGACGGCAAAACAACTTTAAAAAAAGTTTCTTTAGGTTTATACAACTGCACTAGTGGTATTTTTGCATTAGGAAAAAAGGGTAATGTTTTCTTTTACATATCCTACTAAGGGAGATTTGCTTATAAGTAAAACTTGGAAAAAACTTATCTAAGCAAATTAAAAAAAAAGCAAAATTTTGTTTAGGAAAAATAAACAAGTCCCTTAAAAGAAAGAAACACTGATGATAAATTGATGTGTTATGTTGCTCTTCTGAAAAAAACAATGTAGATAGAAGTGCCTTGCGGAAAAAAACCCCCCAACATTAATGTCCTAAAGAACACAGTAAAAATCTAGAGTTGATAGAGAACACAACAAAATTTGATTTAAGAATTCCATCACGTGGAAAGAGAAAAATCTAAAACATTTTAACCTAAACTCAGTCTCTTCCAAAAGCCTAGTCATCTTATGGCTAATTTATTTTTTAAAAATGCAGGATGTATGTTCTTGCTTTAAAGCAGATGTATTTAATGCATTTCTGATTTAATGAACTATGTATGGTTTTACGTTCTGAATACACCAAAGACTTGCGAACCAAAGTTCACTTTTTTATTATGAATAATTTAAAAAAGCCAAAAAGCAAACTTTCTGTTATTTAAAATAATTGTTACTCTCTGGTTCACCTTGTTTAAAAGAAAAACAGGTTAGAAAGTGTCTATTTCACTAAACCCAAACTTTTTTCAAGTTACTTTACTTTTTTATGTGAAACATGGCTTTTTCTTTGGCTTGGTTAGAAAGAAACTGAAAGTACATTTGTACATCTTTATTTTTTGAAGTGGATTCTCTGTGCTACTTGAAGTGACTTAGAAGTTGGAATATATAAAATGAGAATAGAAACCCCACAGTGCAAATAGAACTTCCATTTCAAATATATGCTTTCAAAGTCTTCATGCCAAATGCATCCCTGGTGTAAATCAATTTCAGTAGCATTACACCAGGGAAGAATTCAGATTTTCCTCTCTATGCCAGTGACCCACTGGTAATATCAATCTATCTGCCATGCTACTTTCAATTTTGTTTCACTCACATTTACAGAATCAGTTACAGTTTATAGCAGAAAGTAGTAAGGCAGCTTTTTTCCCCCAATACCTTCAGGAGTGAATGCAGTGTGAGTGAACTTCACCTGTTATTTATTATTTTTCTCAAGATAGATGGAGCGGGTGTAAAGGAATTAATGAAGCAACTGCCTAATTGCAAGGGTCATTGGTGTGTAGAAAGCTATAAATTGGCTGGTTCTTATGGGATATTACCTTCTACCTTTAAGGTGTTGCTATTTGTAAATTCTTGTTAAACTCATGGGAGGTAGTGGCTTGAAAGTTCAAAAAAGAAAATGTTGAAATAATTTTTTATTTTCAGATTTTTCAGAAAAAAATAAAAGAGGTTTTAATATAATAATAAACACTCGATGGAAGTTACATAACCCTAAATTTCTTTTTATATTTAGAAAAATTAACTGAAATATACGTACCAAAATCCATTTTGTATAAACAGGCTAAATCGATGATCATTGAAGACCAGTTTTTTACCTGAAGTATGTAAATATGCCAAATCATAATACTTTTTTAAAGATCCTTTCTTACTCTCTTTAAACAGGTAGCTACAAAGATTTTTTTATGTAAGTAGAATAGAGGATCATGAAAATTCTTTAATTATATATCTTTTGCATAACTCTTCATTATTTTGTTGGGGAACAATGGTGGTATGCATACATTTATGAGAAAAACTGTAGCTCTGCTACTTCATTATATGCAAACCCATATTGCTAAGAATAAGCTCCTAAAAACCAATGAAATATGTAACAGCAACATCACATATGTAAAACTGTAAAAAAAAATGAAATATGTACTGGTACCTTTTGGTAACTAACCTGAGGAATATCACAGTATTCTTTGAGCTGAAAGAGTAGTTTCAGCTTGTATCATTTGATGTGGCAAGAGTCTCAGAAAGTTTCAACCAGCAACCTCAAAAACTCTCTTTACTTCTATTACTATTCTTAAGCAGATCTTCAGTTGATGGACAGTTGATTAAAAAATCTGTTCTATAAATAAATTTAACGTGCATAATTTTAGGCCTGTAGTCTTTTTTTCTAAAATAGATACTTGACATAACACTATTGTAATAGAAAAACATTGAATTGTAAAGAGGAGGAAAATGTGTATTCTGTATTTCAGTAGCCAAAAGGAGGCTTGAGACTATTTTTCCTTTCCTTTATTATTAAAGCCAATCAAGTCAGAGAATGTATTTCATGTATTTTGTGACTTCAATTATTCTTTTAGGGACACAGTTTGTAAATGTTTTCCCATTGCTATTTTTAAAGGTTCTACCAGATCCTTCTTCCTTGGTAGTTGGAAGCTTCTTTCTAATTTCAGATGAATTCATGACAGTTTATAGCCACTCTTTCTTGCCCTTTGGTTTAACAAGATTTTCTTATCTTATTCCAAAATTGTATTTACATTCCTTCTCTGACACAGTATAGCTGTGTTCAAGAAGTCAAATTCTTCTACTGCCTAACTAGTAAGGTAGAGTGCCCTTTCTTCCTGTCATACAATTTTTGCAGTTAGTTGTAAAGGTTCAGGTCTGAGGCAATTCATCTTGAATGCAGATGATCAGAACTACATATGTGCTATCATTTTGTAGAGGTCTTGTTTAACTATGAACACCCCTCCCTCTCTTAGAAATGTCTTACTAGAAAGAAAAATGCCAGTGCTGCAATTATAAGTACTTTGAGATTGCACCATACTGATAATGTGTCCTGGTTTGAGGTAAAACAGAACCAACTTTCTCCTCAGTAATTTTCCTTCTTATCCAGGCCTCTTCTAACTGTCTGAAATTAACAGCATATCGTGCAGAAAACTGTTCATTCTCAGAGCAATAAGATGACTGTTTACAGTCACTGCCAAGGAATGGTATGCAGAGTGTCTCTTATTCCCATAACAACCAAGTTCAGCTAACCTCATTATTTGCCCCACTGGAGGGTCAGAAACGGAGAGGGTTCCCCTGCAGGGAAGAGCAGACAGGACAGGTGACCCAAAACTGACCAACAGGGTATTCCATCCCATCTGCTCCATGCTCAGTATAAAAGCTGAGGGATCAAAGGATCAGTGCTCTTTCTTCAACAGCTGACAGCTGAAGAGGACTCTGTTCATCTGCTTTTGGTCCCAATCTGTGTGTTCCTGACTACAGATTTGGAATCCAGTTGCCATCCATTGCTCAGTCCAGTATGGAATCTCCTCAGTAATTTTCCTTCTTATCCAGGCCTCTTCTAACTGTCTGAAATTAACAGCATATCGTGCAGAAAACTGTTCATTCTCAGAGCAATAAGATGACTGTTTACAGTCACTGCCAAGGAATGGTATGCAGAGTGTCTCTTATTCCCATAACAACCAAGTTCAGCTAACCTCATTATTTGCCCCACTGGAGGGTCAGAAACGGAGAGGGTTCCCCTGCAGGGAAGAGCAGACAGGACAGGTGACCCAAAACTGACCAACAGGGTATTCCATCCCATCTGCTCCATGCTCAGTATAAAAGCTGAGGGATCAAAGGATCAGTGCTCTTTCTTCAACAGCTGACAGCTGAAGAGGACTCTGTTCATCTGCTTTTGGTCCCAATCTGTGTGTTCCTGACTACAGATTTGGAATCCAGTTGCCATCCATTGCTCAGTCCAGTATGGAATTTCCCCAGTGCCTGCTGGTGATGTCATCCTGGGAGCTTGATATTGTTTTTTATATATTTTATCTATCTCATTATTTTATTTTTATTTTATTATTAATATTTCATTAAAATAGTTTAGTTATTTCTAAACTCGTAAATCTCTTTATCTCTCCTCCTCCTCTCCTTGGAGCAAGAGGTGGGGGGAAAGCACCTGACATCTCAGAATTGGCCGATTCAGCCTAAACCATGACTTAATGCAATGTCAAACTGTGTTCAGTGTACAAGCTTCGCTACTCTTCATAAAATTTCAGTTGAGGAGGTTTTGAGCATGAATTCAGAAATCTTATTAAACTCTGTAATATGGTACTTTGTACTACTAAATTTATTCAAATCTATTTTATTCCCATCCTTGAAGTCTTCAGGTTCTTCTAGCATGACATTTTAATCTTCTTCTGTGTTGATGCTCCTTTGTGCCTTCAACAGATTTCACTAACAAGCTACTTCTTTTTCCCTTGTAAATAAAATCAATTATCGTCTAAGCCTGATTCTCAGTTAACTGGTGTATGGTTCTATCCCATTTTATCCCCTTTTCTATTTATCTCCTTGCCTAATTTGTTAGACATCTAAGAAATATTCATTTAGAATAATTATCTAAAGCCATGGGAACTATCATGACATTTCAGTGTGGGCTGCAATAGATGGTATCTTATCTGTACTCACCAGTACTCCTAAATGGATATTCCTTTGTTTGCTCCGCTGTCACTTTAATAATTCTGAAAGAACAGCATAGCAGTAAAAACAGTTTGTAATCACAGCAAATGCAATATTCTTTAAACTGAGGAAGCTGCATAGAATTATCTCCTATCAGCTCAAGAAAGAAAGGCAATCCAGGTATTGACTGTCATAGCATGTTCATACTCTGCATTGAGCAGGGTCCCTGTAACTGTATCCTGAGGGATTAGACAACAAAGATAAAACTGTTAAATGGTCTGGTTTTCATCAGATACGTGGAACATACATCATGCAATATTATTAAATTAACTAGCTTGTGGATGAATATAGACATATATGTCCACATACCTTTTTAAATGGACTGAATACAACTTCTCATTTTCTCTTTTGCAATTCTTTGATTAGTGGAACTTTCATTTAATGTCTCGTCGCCTCCGTTCTCATATGCTCTATTCAAAATGCCAAAGATTATATGTCATATATAGTCATGTTATGCGTCACTTAACTTTGCAAATAAAGACAAAGGATGCCAATATTATGTTGTAACATCTATTCTTGGTAATTTACTGAGATTTTTCGCTGTGACATAGCAATAAATATAGTAAAAGTGGATAACATGGTCTTCTGTGAATATTATTTACTATGATAATTATGATCTTAATATGTTAAATTCAGTGAAAAATCATCCTTCCTACATAGGGTTTGATGCATAAACTAACAAAGTGTATAAGGTACCTTAGTGAGCCCTTCTCGATCAGGCCTGTATCATCCTTTATTCTTGCAAGCTGTTAAGGAAATTATTTTAATGGAATGGGTCAGATGAATATGATTTGGAATATGTTGCAAAGAGTTTCACTACCCTAGCATGCTAAAAATCTCTAAGAATTCTTTTCCTCATGCAGGGAGGAATTTGACTTGGATAATTAATCAACTATTATGTAGCTTCAGCTGTCATTTGCTTGCTTTGTCTTGAGATATTGCAGAGTAAGAATGTTACTGTTTTCCAAAAATAAGCTCTCCACTAACCAATGCCCTCCAATTTATGAACAATATTTTGCCCAAGAACTCAAATGCAGGTCATATACGTACATTATTTTAGCAAGTTCATTAGAGCAATGAAATGCCTAAACAAAGACACAGCAACATAGGACACTAGAATATGACTTAAAGCATTGGTCTGAGCAGGAGGGGATAAATAATTGTATGGCTGCATGAGTTGCTTCATGTGGTGTTCTTCACTCACTGTCCCTATTCCATTCACCATTCTTTCCACAATTAATTCATCCCCTATGGAAAGAGTAAATTACTGATGGGATAATACAGTAAATCTTCCAAAGTGTCTATTAAGTAAAGCGAAGAGATTGATTATTTCCCCCTTGCAAAGGGAGGAAAGTAAGCAAGCAATTACATTCAGTAAGCTCTGAGCACCCAGATCCAAAGGTCAAAATAGGCCACATGGATTTAAAGGGATTTCTTCTTTCATTGTGCTGGCATACACAGGTGGACAAGGGGTTCTCAGAGCCAGGCAAACCAGAGGAAGAGCAAAGAGCTCTCGTGAGCGAGGTTGAGGTGGCAAAGGAGGCATTGCTGGAATAAAACTGTGGGAGATTTAAACAGCCCTGGGGAGTGCTAGCAACCAGGGGTGCTGTGAACAGGGCGGGCAAACAGGGCCTAGCACATCAACAAGGGCCTGGCACGGCCGTCAGGGAGTGCTGCAGAAGGGTGCTCAGGAAGGACACAGCACCCTGCTTGTTGGTCCACAGCTCAAGGCAGTGCTCAAGGTCTCTGACAAAATGGTTGGCACTGAGAGCTGAAAGCAGTGCCCCTACAGAGAAAGCCCCTTGGATGTGTGATGCATCCACACAGAACTGGTAAGAAGGGAGACTTCAGTACAGGTGGTATATTGCAATGAGTGCCCAGACTCTTCTCCTTCTCCTGGAAGTCAGGTAAGTACTTGCACATAGTGCGCACAGGTCGATGATCTTTTATATAAGGTGGCTGAGTTGCAAGAAACAGTTAAAAGGTTGTGTAGTATTAGAGGAACTGAGATGGATACAGGTAAGTGGTTTCACAACCATGTCCCTGCAGTAAATACTACCGAGAATGAGGCACCTTGGACCCTGGTGACCCACAGAAGCAGGCCTACACTTCAGCTCCCACCCTCTGGCATCAAAACCAAAAACAGATATGAAGTTTTAGCAGCTACAGACAACCAGAGAAAAGTCTGCCAGGTGGACCTGCACTGGCAGCACATAGGAGGCACGGAAAAAAGCAAGGATAAATGCTAGCAGTGGACACCTCCCTGTTAAAGGGTGCTGAGATGCCCATCTACCATCCTGACAGGGAGTCGCATGAAGTGTGCTGCTTCCCGGAAGCTAAGGTTTGAGATGGTGCTGACAGGGTGCCACAACTTGTCAAGAACACGGACTACTACCTACTATTATTTTTTCATGTGGGTATGAATGACACTGCAAGCCAGAACCTGGGCAGAATTAAAGAAGACTATAAATCCCTGGGAGTAAAAGTGGAAAAAAAAATGGTGCCCAAGTCATCTTCTCCTCCATTTTATCAGCCAGATGAAAGGGAGCAGCCAGAAATGGGCAGATAATGCATCTCAACTCCTGGCTGTGTGGCTGGTGCCATTGTGAGGGTTTGGGTTTTTATGATAATGGGACATTCTTTGATGATTATGGCCTGTTAGAGAGGGATGGGATCCACCTGTCTAGAAGGGGCAAGGGAATCTTTGGCAGCATGCTGGCCAACTTGGTGAAGTGGGTTTTAAACTGAATGGCTTGGGGGTTGGGGTCCAGGATGGCAATGCTCAAGCCAACTGGAAAATAAGCCAGGCCAGCCACAGCAGTGACAAATGTTCTTTGGCTGACTCCCAAGATGAGATCCAGAAAGCCAACCACCTCCATGGTATGAATGGCTGTGGTGGATCCTCTTGCTCCCCTCCAAGGAAATCCTCACACTCAAATGCCTCTCTGAAATGCCTGAACACCAACACAAGCAGCATAGGGAATAAATAGGAAGAACTGGAGATCTGTGCAATCACAGGGCTGTGATCTCACTGCAATTACAGAGAAATATCGGGATAGCTCACATGATTAGAATGCTATCATGGATGGCTACGTCCATTTTAGGGAAGACAGGACAGTGGGGCATGATGGAGGAGTTGATCTCTATGTGAGAGAGCAGCTGGAATGTAGCAAGGAATGTAGGAAGGGGAGTGCAAGAGAGCTGGTTAATATTTAAGCACCACTTCCTCCAAGCTCAAGATTGGCACATCTCTAGGAGCAAGAAATCAGGCAAAGGAGGCAGAAAACCTGCATGGATGAGCAGTTCTGAAAAACTAAGATGGAAGAAGGAAGCTTTTAGAATGTGGAAAAAAGGACTGGCCACTTGGGAGAAGTATAGGAGAACTGTCAGAGTATGCAGGGATGCAATGAGGAAGGCTAAGGCCTACTTGGAATTAAACCTGGCAAGAGATGTCAAAGACAATAAGGGCTTCTTCAAGTACATCAGCAGTGAAAGGAAGACTAGGGATGTGGGCCCACTGATGAATGAAGTGGGTGTCTGGTGATGGAGGATGCAGAGAAGGTAGAGTTACTGAATACCTTCTTTGCTTCAGTCTTTACTGCTAAGGCTAACGCTCAGGAAACCCCAACCCTGGAGGTAGGAGTGAGAGGCTGGAGTAAGGAAGACTCTCCCTCGATCAAGGAGGTTGATCATTTAAGCAAACTTGCCACCCAAAAATCCATGGAGCCTTATGGGATGCCCCCACAAGCGCTGAGAGAACTGGGAGATATTATTGCCAGGCCACTCTCCATCATCTTTGAAAGGTCATGGGGAACAGGAGAGGTGGCTGAGGACTGGAGGAAAGCTAATGTCCCACCAGTCCTTCAGAAGGAGGATCCAGGAAACTACAGGCTGGTCAGCCTCACCTTCATCTCTGGACAGGTTATGAAACAGGTCATCCTGGATGTCTAAGCATGTAGAAGAAAAAAAGGTCATTGGGAGTGGTTCAGCATGGATTCACCAAGGGGAAATCATGCTTGACCAATCTCATAGCTTTCTACAATAGAATGACTGGTTGGGTGGGTGAGGGGGGAGCAGTGGATGTTGTCCACCTTGACTTCAGCAAGGCTTTTGACACTGTCTCCCATAATATCCTTGTAGGTAAGTGTGGGTTAGGTGAGTGAACAGTAAGGTGGATTGAGAGCTGGCTGAATGGCAGAGCTCAGAGGGTCGTGATGAATGGTGCAGAGTCCTGTAACTAGCAGTGTTCCCCAGGGGTCAGTACTGGGTCGAGTCCTCTTCAATATATTCATCAATGACTTGGATGAAGGGATGGAGTGTACCCTCAGCAAGTTTGCTGATGACACAAAACTGTGAGGGGTGGCTGACACACCAGAAGGCTGTGCTGCCATCCAGTGAGACCTGGACAGGCTGGAGAGTTGGGCAGAGAGGAACCTGGTGAAATTCAACAAGGGCAAGTGTAGGGTGCTGCACCTGGGGAGGAATAACCCCATGCACCAGTACAGGCTAGGGGCTGACCAGCTGGAGGGCAGCTCTGTGGAAAAAGACATGGGAGTCCTGGTGGACAAGAAGTTGACCATCAGCCAGCAATGTGCCCTTGTGGGCCAACATGCTTGTTGGCCAAGAATACCAATGGTCTCCTGGGGTGCATTAAAGAGAGCATGGCCAGCAGGTCGAGGGAGGTCATCCTCACCCTCAACTCTTTCCTGTTCAGGCAGCATCTAGAGGATTGTGTCCAGTTCTTGGACCCTCAATTCAAGACGGACAGGGATCTATGGGGAAGAGTCCAGTAGAGGGCTACAAAGATGATCAAGGGAATAGAGCACCTCTCTTATGAGGAAAGGCTGAGAGACCTGGGTCTGTTTAACCTGGAGAAGAGAAGACTGAGAGGGGATCTTATCAATGCTTGTAAATATCTAATGGACGGTTGTCAAGAGGATGGGGTCAGGCTCTTCTCAGTGGTGCCCAGTGATAGGACAAGGGGCAACAGACGCAAGCTGGAACTCAAGAAGTTTCACCTGAAGATGTGGAAAAACTTCTTTACTTTGAGGGTGACAGAACACTGGACCAGGCTGCCCAGGGAGGTTGTGGAGTCTCCTTCTCTAGAGATCTTCAAAACCCGCCTGGATGCGTTCGTGTCCAGCCTGCTCTAAGTGGACCTGCTTTGGCAGAGGGGCTAGACTAGATGATCTCCAGAGGTCCATTCCAACCCCTACAATTCTGTCATTCTGTGATACAATGAAAGTCATAAAGTAAATCCAGTTTATAATTTACAGCTTTGTGTGTGTATGAAGGAAGCCACCCAGACATCCTTCCTTTCACTGATCTGACACATAATTACTGTAAATCTTGGACACTTGTTTTTAATAATTGAGACAAATTATGAATTCATCAGAAGCTGGTCACTCACAAGTACCACCAGGTGTTTCTTGTTATGCAGCAAGCCACCCCTAGAGAAAGAACCTGGTAAATTGTTAATGATCTATCTTTGCCTGGATTTCAAATAGCTCCTTTTTTGTGTGTTACTCTCACTACTACCACCATCTCAGTAAGTCAATGAAGCCTGTGAGCTGAGCTTCTGTCAAAATTAAGAAAAATTCCAAGGAAGATCTTCACAAATTTTAAAATAGGCTCCATAAGTTAAAATTTTATTTCACACCACTCTTTTTTTTTTTTTTCCTGAATTTATATGCATTCATTTCTACATCAAACTTGCTTCTGGTATTCAGTATTCACAGAACTGAATTCTTTATAATCCACTAACTGATTTGTAGCTGGAGGGTACCTAGTCTTTTCATGGTTGTTACTAGAGTATGTCATCTTTGACTGTAGCAGCCCAAACCGTATTTTGTGGTAGCAGATACGGTTTTCAGGTTTTTTATCTGTTCTCAAATCCATTACTAATACTGTAGAACTTGAAAGATTAGTCAAAACTTAAACTGGTGAAGGCCAGTAATCTTTATGTAAGTTTTCAAATTTCTTAAAAAAAGAGTATGAGAAAAACTTACTGAAAATGAAAGCATTAACTACAGGCAAGCTGTTAAATAATATCTAACCATACACTTTTTTGTGGGTTTACCACTCTTTATGTTGTGGTAGAAGTTTTGAAAATACTGGCACTTATTTTGACACTTCAATAACTGTAAAATGACATAAATTGAATGGGTAGTAGAACATGAATATCCTTCAAAACTTAGATAGTAATGAGCATCTATAGTCATTAAGAGTTTTTGTCCATATTTGGAAATACCTCACTGTGCTTTGATGAAGGAAATACAAATTCACGTAAGTATTGAAGATGTTCAATTTCTTTCAAAAATCCTGACAAAATGTCTGCCTGTTAAAAAAAAAATCACATTTCAAAGAAGATACATTAACATTAAAGGAAACAATGGTTTTCACTTGGTGTATCACACAGACTATCTACTTCACTAGCAGAGTCAAGATTCAGAGATTTTGAACACTGAGAATCTGCAAGCAAAGCAACAGCCTGTTCCTTAAGGAAACTCTCTGACTTGTACCTTGAAGAACTGACATCTCATGAATCTCCAAAATGCATTTCTAATATATAGCCTAACAAATAGAAATAGTTTTATACTCATGATTGATCTACAGGTAGTGTTGATTCTCTTAAAGATCATTTTCCAGCTTCTCAAGAAGCACCTAGTACAGAAAGTAGGAGTTGCAGAGCATTTCCTCTTTTCTTGGTGTGCTTAGCTTCAAGAATTTAAAAGTGGGATTCCTGGATTTAGTTTATTCCCAGAGTTAAAATGACCCTAACAAGCTGTTCATATATTACTGCAAAACATTGCAAGTGTTCACAGAACAATTACTTTTTTTTTTTTTTCTTTTGAGACGTGACTTTCAAAATGACTGCATATGCGCCTGATCTCACAGGCATGCATACCACATATGCAGCATGTTTTTACAGTTTGATAGAAAAAGAATGATGACAGAGAACATCTTTGTTTTCTGCTTTATTGGGATTTAGTGTGTTCTTGATTAAGCTTCTGTTCCATTTCTTCAAGGACAATAGTTCCATGCTGCAGAATACTTTTTCAAATATCTAGATGTCCAGTGGGTTTAGAAATTGCTTTTTATCAGGACAAAAAGGACTGAAAGATGTATAGACAGCCAGTTAAAGGGCTCTTGACTTAAAAATACTAGAGATTTTTCACAGCTCTTGGTAAGAGATTTGGATCTTCTTTAGATTTGGAGTTTCGCCAAATCCATTTTAATGCTAGATCACATTGCACTTGCAATGAAAAGAAGCTGCAAATATAATACTAGTAGAAACTGTTCTGTAGGAAATTTTTACTAAGAAGCTATTGTTTACACTGAGCCCATTCATTTCTTCAGCAAGGAAAAACTGCCAAATAAAATCCACTTACTGTGCTGGTCTTGGATGTTCAAAATAACAGCAGTTAATATGAAGTGATTAATCCCTAAAATACGCTTATTGCTTCCGGATTCACTCATAATAGATACTTGATTGTAAAAGTAGAACAGATTCTGTTCTGTACTGCCCTGTTTAGTTGGGGGTATTTGCTAAGAAATAGACTTTGATTGGCATGTTTTTTTCTAGTTCTGTTAACAAAACACAGAGAAAGAGATATCGTTAAGTGTTATTACGACAATCAAACTTTTCTGTTGAAGACAGTAGTTTTTGAGTTGCATCACTTTGTCTGTAAATCTAGTGATTTCTGATGCTGTTTTGGGATCAGTGACTAACAGGGCAGAAAAGGAAAATTCAGAGCAGGAACAATATGAACTTCACGTGTTACTTATCTTTGAGACAGATACACACCACATCAATGATGCCAAAGCAGCTCAGCAACTGTGCTTGTGCTAAGGTTAAATTCTGGGATGTTCTCAGTCAAAAATAATACAATCACAAAAGTACAATCAGCAATCAAAGTGCTGGGAGGTGTATTTGGCTTATTTAGGTAGGGCACAAACATTAGTTAACAAGTTATTTTTACTCTTTGTTTCCTAGTAACTAATTATGCATCTAAAATGTACAATACTTACCTAATTCCTTATATTACACTGCTACCTTTTGCTGCATGTAAGTGTAATTACATGCAGGGAATGCTACTTATTAGGTTTTTAGAAATTACCGAATGTACAAAACTTTTATTTATAGAAATTCTCAACACAACTTCAACTAGAAAAGATTTTTTTTTTCATCAAGGAAAGCAGACAACTTCAAATAATAAATGGCCTAGGATAAAGGGGATATTTAGAGTGTGGTTACATTTACGTTAGTACTGTAGTGCAGATGAAGAATGGACTTTTGAACTGAATGTCCCAATCATCCATTAACTGCACTTTGTCTGAGACAGCGTAATAGTCTTACAGGAGTTGAAGTGGATTCCTTTCAAATAGAAATAAACTAAAACATGCACTCCAAAAGTGCACCTGATGTCCTCCTGGACATTCAGATTACAGGCCAAGACAACAGTCCAAGTCCTGCCAAGACTTTTAACAGGTATATTGTCAGTGTTAGTTCCTCAGATTCAATTGCTTCTTCTATAGATTCAATCCTATTATACTGCATTGCCTGGTATTGATAACGTAGGGCATTATTTATTTGTTAATACTGACACAGCTTTTTAAACCAATATGAAAGATAATGGGATTCCACAATATTACAGAAAAGCATACTTAGGTTGTACCTTAAAAAAAGTTGGAGAACAGGTAATTATTGTCCAGTACTGTAGCTCTTTCAAAAACAGAAACATCCTGTGAGCATCTAGGATATGACATAATGAACAGATGCTTTGGAATTTATTAGGAACAAATTATATCAAATCAACCTAGCTTCCTTCTGTGACTGTGAACAGATATGTGAGCAGGGAGGAACATTTCAGGTTTTTGTCTCATGACATGTTCTAATAAGGTATATGGAAAGAGCAACATTAAACTATCATTAGGTGGCTTCATAACTGCTTAGAAAACCAACTCCATAGATAATGTTGCCTGTGAATCTTTTGCTTAAGTAAAGTGCAATACTGAAGAGTGGAAAGACAGTGACAGACCCCATCAAGTAGAGGCAACAAGTATTCTTTGCTCATTTGAAATTAGTTGAAGATGACATTCTGAAAGTGGTAATTTAAGAATTAAAAATCATATGTTTTGCATCATGGTTAATGAATCTAAAAATCAGCCAAATTTCACTCTGATTTATTGAAATATGTTACATGTCCTAAGGAAAAGGTTATACCAACTTATTAAGGTTAGAGCAACATTCAACATAATGTTTTAGATTTACTGTCAATTGGTTGATAGTGTGCTTTCTTACTGCTCACCCTGCAAATTCAACCTTAACATTTGAAAATCAAACCGATATTTTCCTTAAACAAATAATTGCCAAGATACTAAGGTTCAGCAGGACTGCTTCTGACCTCATTTATACTTATTATGATAAGATTGCCTTGAAATTATCTACTTTGACCTTTGTATGATTCTCGTGCTTTGGTAAGATTTTGTAGGTGCACCTAATTAAACATTTGTAAATAAACCTCTTGAGATTGCACAAGATGCAATTCAATCTAGAGACAACTTTGTTCTGTCAGTAAAACAAGTAGATAACATAGTGAGTATGTTTAAAAAGCAGTGAAAGCTGAAGTTCGATTTTCACTTTGTCACTGTTCAGAATATATTGTCTCTTTAGGACTCTGTCAGAACATTGTTCAAGCCCTGCTCTTTCAGAATCAAGAGCTGACTGTCTCACTGGAATTCTGCATACCATATTTTTATCATCTGTCTTTTAAGTAGGTGATCCTGAATGGCTGAATAAAGCTGCCAGACCACAAATAATAACATAAATCTTACCAAAAGATGTTGTAATCAGACCAGATTGTTTTATAGTTATGCATTTGCTGTTTTGAACACCTTCTTGAATACCAAAGTGCAAACTCGTGCATTTAAAATAATGCTGCAATGTAATGTTAGGTTTCAAAGGATACAGAAAACTTAAGAATGTAGTAAGTTCAAATAATGAATAATTTTGTCATATTGAATCATAATTTTTCAGGTAAAAATGATATTAGAGATTTGCATGTAGACATTATTATGTGTGAACTGAATATGAGAATCAGAATAAGTTAATAGCTCAAGCATACTTTACGAATTATTGTAAAGTGTAAAATGAATAATCCACCAAGGAATTCAGAATTAAGGAATTGACCTTTACATCATGGTCTTTGTAGTTGTAGTAAGTGATTTTTTCCTAAATTCACATCTCAAATATACATCTTTCATTATTGTTCATATGTTGTATTGCCTTCCTCAATACAAAACTTTGAGTGGTATTTACAAAAAAACCCTTTGAAATGCCAAAACAGTATCATACTGTTTAGAGAATGATGCCCTGGCTGTTTCACAGCTGTGACAGGAGACTTTCACAAGAGTGGCTGAGCATTTTTCCATTATTCCTCTTTACTAAAAATGAAGTCCTATTAAGAAAATAGTCTTCCTTAGATTACAGATATGCAGATATGTCCTGCAAAACAGAATTTTAAAAGGCTAATCAAATCAATAAAAAAATCAAATTCTACTTCTCAGGCTATAAAAGGAGTTGAGTTTATATAGTGGATAGTGATATTTTATGAGATTAATTCAATAGAAGCTTTTTTCTTTAATTCAAAATTGTATTTAAATAAGAATGTAATATGCTAATGAAATATGAGAGTTATTTTTTAAGTTGAGCATAATTTTTTCATTATAGGGCTATTTAATTAAAAAATTCACTATCTCTTTTTATTTTCTCTCTCTTTTTCTTTTTAGGGCCATTGCATGTGAGACTACAGAAAAGGACCAAATGGATCAGAGAGATCTAGGACATGGACCGGCTGGAACAGGTACAGCGGAGGGCCGCGAAGATGATCAGAGGGATGGAGCACCTCTCCTGTGAAAACAGGCTGAGGGAGCTGGGATTGTTCAGCCTGGAGAAGAGAAGGCTCCGGGGAGACCTTATAGCAGCCTTTCAATACCTGAAGGGTGCCTATAGAAGAGCTGGGAGGGACTCTTTGCCAGGAGGTGTAGTGATAGGACAAGGGGAAACGGTTTTAAATTGGAGGAAAAAAGATTCAGATTAGATCTCAGGAAGAAATTTTTTACTATGAGGATGGTGAGACACTGGAACAGGTTGCCCAGGGAAGTTGTGGATGCCCCATCCCTGGAAGTGTTCAAGGCCAGGCTGAATGGGGCCTTGAGCAACCTGCTCTAGTGGGAGGTGTCCCTGCCCATGGCAGGGGGGTTGGAACTAGATGATCTTTGAGGTCCCTTCCAACCCTAACCATTCTATGGTTCTATCTGTCCAATGCTCCTGGAAATAATTTAAATCTTCCCCTAACCATGATGCTGTAGGACAAGTCATGATCAGAGAAGGGCTGTGGAACTGGGTACTGGAGAGGCTGACATTCTTTGCAAGACTGCTGAGTCTAGGAAAGGTGCAGGGGGATTTGGCTAAATGCGAGCAGCATTGGTTTCCTTTCGACCTCGAATCCGTGATTCAGTGAATCAAGTTCTGAGGGCATGTTTGGTTCTAAATTACATAGGCCCAAGAGAAGCCTTCAAGTTAAATCATCGTTGATTTTGATGTTAAAACATCTTTGATTTGATGCTAGCGATTCTGAAACTTCTAAATTTATATCCTGAGCACAAGAAGGCGAGGGAAGTCAATAGTGATCAAAACCATGTCTAGTCTCAAAATCTTTGAGGATATGCTATTCAGGTTATTTTATATGAAAAAAACAGCAAAACCAAAGCAAACAAAATGACCATAAAGCCAGGAAACCAAAAAGCCAAAAAACCCAACCAAACCCCTCTTTCTTAAATTCACTGAAGAGCTCTTTGCAAAACAATATGATTTGCTATTCATGGCTTGAGCAGAATCATACTTGTCAATCGCTGGTAATAACCAGTGTTTTATCTGGCTTTCTGCTACTTGGCAGCTCATGTCATATATCTGTTGATTTTTCTTTTTTTTTCTGAAGGACATTTCTATTTTTTTCTAGTGCCTAAACATTTGGTTGAGTAAAGTTCTCATCACATTTCTCACGGAAGATATTGTCCCTGCTTTCCCTTCTGAGAAATTTGCAGTGGCTAGTGCCTCTATAGACTTGCAGATAAGAGCCTCAAAAGCAGTAACTGCTAAAAGAAAAAGACCTCTACTTTTTTAGCAAATACTCTATGAGATAAAAACAGAGGGTTTAGAATTTGACTCTCCCCCTTCCTACAATTTTAGAATAGGCAGCATCAAATAAATATTCTAGAAAGGGAACAACAGATGAAAAGTGCTGCTTTTAGAAGAACTGTCCCTTACAAAATAGTGATTTGTGTAAAAGTAAATGATTCATAGTATACGGAAAAAATAATTTCTCTGGAACCATGATGCTTTACAAACCCCATTGTAATAGATTTCTGGTCTTCGTACAAAAGAATTTTTTGTACATACCATAAAAGAAACATTTATTTGTACATACCTAACAGTTTCCTTGGTTTGAGAATGAGGTACAAACAAATGAGTAAAAAGGGATCATCCATGGTGAAAATAAGGATTCACACCTGCAGTTTTTCTGCAAAAGACAACAGTCTATTTTTATTTATATCATTGTTGTCGGAGCCTTTAAGAAATAAGAATTGAATATACCTGACAGTGAAAGTTGTGTTTATTGGATGTAACATCACTTTGAAGTTAGCTTCCAAACAGGCTCTTAGGAGAATCTCTATAGGATGCTTTGTCTCACAGAAGATTATGAGTAAACATGCATTAAAGGACATCTGGAGGTGCAAGACACAGACTAAAACTGTAATGCCAACATCTACCTTGTGGTCAAAATGGACAGTAATTCAGTCAGATGAGGAGAGACATCTTCCTGGTTTTACCTTAGAATAAACAGATTATGTGCTTCATTTCACTTATATCTTCTGACGTTTTGTTCATTATTGGCATTAAAAATACTTTAAACTGTATATTTCTTTGATCCAGCTTAAGTGTGATTATAAGATACCCGGATAATACAAAGCCTTTTTTACTGAAATATACAGCAGGGTTACAAGGTATATTAATAAATACAACTTTCACAGTGTATTTCTCATATAGCCACAGGCTAAGAGTGGGTGTCTGTTTCAGATCCCTGAGATAGAGGGGAATATTGCACTGCAGAAGCCAAGAGAAACAAAGTGCCAGGTCATAAATAAGGTTGCTGTCTGGAGTGTTGGATGTTGCCTTCCTTGAAGGTTAATACAGAGAATATCTCAGCATCTTTTCTGGATTGTGTGATTCCAAAGCATACAGGTCTGGAGGATCAAAAATTCCAAGCATATCCTCACTAGAGATGAGAAGATGCCTTTTTTGGATTTATAATGTATTAGCTTAATAACACAGTTTGGGATGGACCAAAAGTATTTGCATATTCATCGTGAATTCTACCTTCATCAAGAAAAATACAATATACTTCGTAATTTTCAATCATTTTCAAATTTTATTTTGAAATAAAAATAATTAAAATGTGTATCAAAGAGATAAAAATTAGGTAAATGAAAATGAAACAAACTCTAAGTGTTCATACTAAACATTTTGATATTGTTTGGATTGTTTGAGGTGTTTTATTTTCTGTTCATTGCCAACAACTTCGAGTTCAAGCAGGGACTCAAGCATTGAGATGAAATAGTTTTTATCCTCAAGCAAATCCAGTAAATAAGACAATCACCACAGCATCCTTACTTTATACTATTCAAATACAAAAGGCCAAAGAATTCTGCAGCCTAAAGACTAAAGCAGCCCCTGAGGCTGTAGCAGAGTGTTTCAACAGAGTTCAGGAAATGAATCTCTGCACAAGAATATTTGGTGAAATTGGAGACCTGTGTATACATAAATACACAATTGTGAATCTTAGTCCCTTGAAGCAACTCAAGATATCCTCTGTCAGCTTTTGAATCACAATTTCAGGATGAGCTGTCCTTGGAAATGCTATTTATATTCTCCTGATGTTCACACAAATTGGGCTGAGGACTGATCCCTTGCTATAAAAGAAATCTTAATACTCCAGGATAGCAAGATACAATCATTGCCACTTCACTGTTGAAGTCCTAACTTCCATGACAAACAATAAACCATGCAGCTGGTGATAAGAGCAGTACAACACATCTTCAGTTTCTTTTTTGCCTGTTTTGTTAATTTTCAAGGGAACAAAACTCATATTCAAGTTTGTACAAAAGCAGTTTTGTACCATTCATAATTTACAATTTTTGTTCTTCAGCTCTAACTGTGATTAAAAGTTTCCTATACCCTTTATGTTGTATCTTCATTTCATGGATATTTTCTTAAATCAGCACTCTTACACAGATGAAATGTGAGGTAGAAACACAGTGTTAAATAGGCCTTAATTTTTTTAAAGATCTCTGCGCTCCTTTCTTGTGCTTGTATGTATCTTTGCAAAACATAGTTTGGAACAGCTGTAGCTCCAAGCCACTGATTTTGCTGTTAACATATTCTGACATTGTTTGATATCATAACCTGCAAGTACTGTTAGTAATGGAATTATTTCAAAATAGGACACCATTTCCTGTTTTAGGAAATAAATTGAATTAAAAATCTCTGGTCACCAGACTTTTTCTAAGCCCTTGAGCACCCTGCGATTTATGAGACACGCATTCACATGTTATAATGTATTGATAATTTTGTGGTCATATAGCTGTACTAGTCTTAAAGAGAAACCAAGGCAATATTGAATATATTATATGAAAAAATAGGGCCTTGTATGAGAAATACATTATGGTACTTGACTGCAAAGAACTGTTTTTCTGCATTTACTTGAGACAAGTTATTTCCTCTCAGATCACAATGCCTTTGACATAAACATGGAAAAAGATTGGAGGAATAGATAAACTATTTTGAAGATGTATTTTTGTTCTTAGGAAAAGAAAATCACATTTACGTGGAGGAATTTGTTTAACAGATCTTTTCATTAGGTGATAAGAATCCCTTAATTTAACGTGAAATCTTACTTAATTATTGCAGCTTTGCCTGTCTGTTTTTTTGTGGTTGTTTTTTTTTTTAACTTCTAAGCCCTGGTATTTTTCATGCAAAATTACTTAATTAAAATATTTCAAGGTCTTTTGGTCTGTGCTGCAGCAATGGAGCCTTTTATATAGCAAATTAATATAACTGCACTGTTTTATAGAGAATTATATGCTGCATCACATAGAAAGTAATTGTTAGTCCGTTTCTCTCTTTTGATTTATGAAAATAGAGAGGAGAGTTTTATGGATGGTTCATGGTACTATTTCCTTTAAAAGAGGCATCAAAGTAATAAAAAAAAGATTTTTAATTGATGGACAGAATGTGTAATAAAGCCATACTGAGATTCCATTTTCATTAACAGATAGATAAGGAAACATTAAATAATAACAGGGTATTTCTTTGTGAATGAGATAGCATTTGTTGTTCTTTTGTTTGTTTTCTTGTAGTTCAGGAAAACTCATCCAGCTTTGTGAAACCTTCAGTGGTACAAAGTATGTGACTAAACATGACTCTGTTATCATGACCGTTATGCTGACCTACTATTTCATACCTAAATTCTGACCCAGGCTCAAGTCTCTGTGAACTTACATAACTTGACGGACTCACAAATAAAAAGAGGATAAGCTAATATGATCAACAAAATTAAAAAAACAGAATAAAATTAAGACTGAGATTTGAAAATGGACTACTTGAAACAAGAAAAATCAGAAAATTATTTGAGCTAGTTTGTGGAGGAAAAAAAATCAAGTACCTATTTGCTGCATAGGTCTACAAACAACCTAAAAGCCCCTATGCATATTACGTATGCACAAATTTTGTAAATAAGTTCATCAAAGTTATACATAAGAAATGTTCTCTCAGATTTAGCATGGGAGCTACCTTGCCAGGAAAGCAAAGGGTTTCTCACCACAGTCCTGTGGTCACAGCCTATAGCATCCTCTATTTGTTAAATAGCTTTGGCTCCAGGAGGTCAAGTTTATCCTGGCTTCCTTTTGCAGGGATCCTTAATGGTCTGAGATTATGCTATGTTTTAAATTTAAAGTCTCTACAGTTAGTATGCTACTTACTGCCAATGTCTATATCTTTTTAATCTTCCTTCTGTTGAGTGAAATTAAAAGAGAAAGAACAGGCAGTTTAAGATGTTTTCAGCAATATGCATCTATATTGTTTAGTAGGTGAAATTCCTACTGCTTGCAGAGAAGTTTTTTATTGACTCTACACTTATCTGGATCTCTGGAATAACAGCTACATAATTTTTAGGGAAGGAAAAAAACCCAAAACAACAAACAACAAAACCACCACAAAACCAAAACATATATTTCCAGTACTAGGGTAAAGAATATCCTCTCCTTCACTTTACACTGCCAAGGAGGTCCCTAAATTCCTGAACAGAATTTATTTGTTTTTCTATACAGATATTTAAAAAACCTGTTCCATATCAAGCTCAGTTTTCCGTGAAATACATGTGTTCAAATTTTCTGGCTGACCTTGTTCGATGGTATGTGTCATGTTGTGTTGTGTCAGTCAAGGCAAGGTGACTGAAACAGAGTGATGTGACTCATTAACTATGAGAGATTTCAGCAGTAAACATCAAAACCCAAATCTCACTGGCTTCTTAGAAGTAATTGCTTTTATTCTTGGAAATAGTGTTTTCCAACCTGCTTTTATAAAGGCAGATTGTTTTCGAATGGTCTTGGCACAGGATATGGATGGCTCTGACTTGTTTTTGTTTTGAAATGCTCAGCACATCTCTAATTGCACAAAAACATTATTTAAATGTTCGACTGCAACTTTATTTTATTTTGGCATAAAGTACAGTAGATGCTTTAGTAACTTATGATGGTGGAAAAGAAATTTAACAGTAAATGTTTCTATGTTAATGAGGAAGAACAGCTTCTCATCTCATACTGTGACTGCAAAAGTATTTTTTAACTAGATACACTATCAGAAGGAAAAAAAGAGAAAGCAGCAGAAAGAATGAACCTCAACCACAGCATTTAATTTACTTGGCACTAAACTGGGGAACAAATTCCAGAGGAATAAATTGCTTTAAAATTATTCATTGTTCAGAAAGATGTCAGTGTTGTTATAACCTAGATATATATTAACACATTTTAATATAGTGTACAAAATGAAGTTGTTTGGCTTTTTGGTTAATACTCTAATCTAGGACTCAGGAAATCTCAGATCATCAGATTACTTCTTTTGTTACAACTGTAGTCATGGTTTTTCTAGGTGCAGCTGAGCCTGTTGAAGAAATTGTTCTTCTCAGCTACTTTTAAGTACCTTCTGGCTAAAAGTTACCTTCCACTCTCTCAACCTTTAAATCTAGACACTCTTATTTCATTTCTGTTAAAACGATCTGATTCAACTTCTAGTGACAGCACTTTCAAACTTTACTCTCTCTGATGGAACTGGGTTAGTATTGCCAATATTCATATATATACTCTGACACCTGAGAAGTTAGCATATTCCAGTGTGGTATGCTTAGTTGAAAGTGAGCTCATGCCCACCTCAACTGTGTCAAATGTATTCTATAGACTTGCTCTGGTTTGTCAGTTTAGAATACAAGCTGTTGATGAGAGAATTCAGTCTATTCTGTGCCTGTGAAGCACCTGGTAGGACCTTGTTACTGTTTGGAGACCTTCCGCATTTCTGTGATATATATCATAAAATCACAGCAAATTAATGCAAAAGGAACAAAACTCTTCTATGTGATATCTTAGCACTTAAAATTAAATTAGTACTTGTTTTTATTGTGTCACAGCAGTTATATCATACCTTTCCTGTCAGAACCTTGATTCCTTTTTCTTTGTTCCAAAAGGCTTAACACTGGTTTTCCAAATAATATAATAATATGATTTATGTAACTTCTTCTGTTACAAAAAAGATAGGTTCAACAAGAGCACTTGCAATACTTCCTACTTTCAAACAATATATTCTTGTAATTGGAAGCTCTGCATATATACCTGAACTCTGTTATTTTTCATTGAAATTGGGATTTTTTAAAAAGAGGGACTGAATTAATTAACTTGTTGAGCAGACACTGAAGACAAGATCCAAAGAATTTTACTGATATTTTTAAGTCTTATCATAAGGACAAGAGTTACGTTGTTCCAGAATACTTTTTTTTTAACAGCAAAATGAAGAAAACTTGAGAAAGCAGAAAGTAAGTAGTAATAGCCAAGTATATTGCCAAATACTGGGTTTTGAAAAAAAAAAAGCCAAGCCTAGAAAGAACATGAAAAAGAACTAGTATTGGATTTCCATCATATTCAAGGCAAAAGAAAACATAATTTCTAAATTTGTTGGGTTTAATCTTTTTATTTTAAAAGTGTTTTAAACGTAAAACACTTTGGGCCTGGACATACAGCCAGTTTTCTACCCTGTGAAGCATACACCCATCCAGGCTATGGGCATCCAATTTCACCAGGAGAATGCGGTGGGAAATGGTGTCAAAGGCTTTACTAAAGCCCAGATATGCACAGTCTTTCCATTATCCACTAAGTGGGTAATCTTGTCATAGAAGGACATCAGGTTTGTCAAGCAGGATTGGCCTTTCATAAACCTATGATGACTGGACCTGATCTCCTGGTTGTACTGTATGTGCTGCGTAATGACACTCGAGTAGATCTGCTCCATAACCCTTCCCATAGAAGGACATCAGGTTTGTCAAGCAGGATTGGCCTTTCATAAACCTATGATGACTGGACCTTTCACTCTGTGAGTACTGTATGTGCTGCGTAATGACACTCGAGTAGATCTGCTCCATAACCCTTCCAACACTGAGGTCAGACTGACAGGCCTGTAGCTCCCTGAATCCTCTTTCCGTTCCATCTTGTGGATGGACATTTTCTTGCATAACACATATACATGTTCTTGTATAACATATGTTTATTATATTGAAAGGGAGATAAATTAATCCTTCTCAAACACCCAAATATTATTTCACAAAACTACAAAGATTTAAAGTTTCACTCTGTGTTGTACTAAATGAAGTGGAAGATGAAATTGACTGGAGATGTATGGTATTATGACTCTTTCAGTAGTTGTTTTAGCTCTTCTAGCTTATTTCAATTTTGTTTAAAAAAAGTTAACTTTTTCTTTTTTTTTGTCTGAAGCTTTTATTTTTACACTCATTCTTGGCTGCTTGGCAACCAAGAGAATATCATAATGTAAGAGATTGCATAAGTGAGATGTGCTAGTTTTACTTAAGGGAAATTTTCTCGCTATGGTTGGTTTAAACTGAAAAATTCTATGGACTCAATTTATCAAGGCACTGAAGATGCTTTAGTCTTCTGATTAGTTTTGCTGACCTCAGATGACACCCTGATCTCACTGCCATCTTTTTACAAAGAGGAACACTTTTCTGTATAAAGAACTTTAAGTTATAATGTCATATAGCACTTTAGGTCTTCTTAGAGGTGCCTCTGGACTATTATGTAGTGACTCTTCTCTGTCATTGAAAACAGACAATTCTATTGTATAAATATGGAGTCTTGCATCTTTATATGTGGATTGAAGAATTGCATGAAAAAGAAATCTTGTAAAGCTGAGTTAAAGGATAACATTTTAGTACTGGTGGAAAAATATAAGGCGCCTTATGTAGAGCCTTGTAAATTCATTGCTGCTTGAGTACGCTTAGATTTTTCAGCCATGCATTTTTTTCTCATCAGAGAATGATCATGGTTTGGACTGTGCTCTTTTTATTTTATAGTCTCGGTTACTGAGTTCTTCTCTAAACTGCAGCCAGTTTAGAAGAAGTAAAAAAAAGAATTCTTAACTCACTTGGTTAAACAGGTCTTCATTGTGATTTGAAAATAAAAATCATATTGATGAAAAAGACACATAAATGTTGAAACAGCAATTTTCTGAGGAATGGTTACTACATGAAAGATGTCAACTAACCAGAAGCGCATGCTTTCTATCATACATAATTATAACTACTTTTATTCTATATAAATATTTTAAAGAACAAAATACAGACTCTTGCGTAATGCCAAAAAAAAAAAAAATCAGAATTTGTTCAAGACTTTAAAACATGTTCTAATGCACAAAATAAATCATGAAAAGAGTAGATTTAGGGTTTAATATTGTTTTTTTACATCTACTGTCTTGACATCAGTTTTGCATGCTTTTGTGCTTAAGGTAACACCTAATCTCAAAATAAGGTTGTGCTGTTTCATGACACCCAGCTAGAAATTTCTCTGTGGTAGGACTGCTTCTATATATGGCTGCCATCCTGGTGTTGAGTTTATGGAATACAATACTGTGTGCATCTGAACATGTCCACAGGGTTAGTATGATACTTACCTCCCCCACTGCACCAGCACAAGATGCATATGTGGTGATACTTTATGACGGCTTGATGGCTTGATGACTCAAAAAATGTTTCAGAGAGCTTCACAGTCAATCTTGACCACTTGTGCATTCATACCAAACATAGAATCATAGAATCATAGAATCATAGAATCATAGAATGGTTTGGGTCAGAAGGGACCTTAAAGATCATCAAGTTCCAACCCCTCTGCCATGGGCAGGGACACCTCCCACTAGACCAGGTTGCTCAAAGCCCCATCCAACCTGGCTTTGAACACTTCCAGGGATGGGGCAACTGAAACTTCTCTGGGCAACTCACGGACCTCACAGGAAAGAATTTCTTCTTGATATCTAATCAAAATATCTTGGTTTAAAATTGTTATCCCTCCTCCTATTTCTACAATCCCTGATTAAGAGTCCCTCCCAATTTCTCCTGTAGGCTATCTTCAGGTATTGGAAGGCTCTTATAAGGTCTCCCAGGAGCCTTCTCTTCTACAGGCTTAACAACACCAACTCTCTCAGCCTGACCTCACAGGAGATGTGCTTCAATCCTCTGATCATTTTCATGGCCTTCTGCTGGACCCATTCCAACAGGTCCATGTCCTTCCTCTGTTGAGGACTCCAAAGCTGGACACAGTACTCTGGGTGTGGTCTCATGAGAGCAGAGTAGAGGGGTAGAATCAGCTCCTGTGACCTGCTGGTCATGCTTCTTTTGATGCAACCCAGGATGCAGTTGGCTTTCTGGGCTGCCAGCAGCACTGCTGGCTCATCTTGAGCTTCTCATCCACCAACATCCCCAAGTCCTTCTCCTCAGGACTGTTCTCAATCCATTCTCTGCCCAACCTGTATTTGCGCCTGGGATTGACATGACCCAGGTGCCGGACCGGCTTCATTGAACTTCATGAGGTTCACACAGGCCCACTTTTCAAGCCTTTCTAGGTCCCTCTGAATGGCAGCACTTGCCTCCAATGTGTTCACTGCTCCACACAGCCTGGTGTCATCGGCAAACTTGCTGAGGGTGCACTCTATCCCACTGTCCATTTCTCCAACAAAGATGTTGAACAGCACTAGTCCCAGTACCGACCCCTGAGGGGCACCATGTCTCCCAGGAGCCTTCTCTTCTACAGGCTTAACAACACCAACTCTCTCAGCCTGACCTCACAGGAGATGTGCTTCAATCCTCTGATCATTTTCATGGCCTTCTGCTGGACCCATTCCAACAGGTCCATGTCCTTCCTCTGTTGAGGACTCCAAAGCTGGACACAGTACTCTGGGTGTGGTCTCATGAGAGCAGAGTAGAGGGGTAGAATCAGCTCCTGTGACCTGCTGGTCATGCTTCTTTTGATGCAACCCAGGATGCAGTTGGCTTTCTGGGCTGCCAGCAGCACTGCTGGCTCATCTTGAGCTTCTCATCCACCAACATCCCCAAGTCCTTCTCCTCAGGACTGTTCTCAATCCATTCTCTGCCCAACCTGTATTTGCGCCTGGGATTGACATGACCCAGGTGCCGGACCGGCTTCATTGAACTTCATGAGGTTCACACAGGCCCACTTTTCAAGCCTTTCTAGGTCCCTCTGAATGGCAGCACTTGCCTCCAATGTGTTCACTGCTCCACACAGCCTGGTGTCATCGGCAAACTTGCTGAGGGTGCACTCTATCCCACTGTCCATTTCTCCAACAAAGATGTTGAACAGCACTAGTCCCAGTACCGACCCCTGAGGGGCACCATTCATCACTGGCCACCACTTGGACATTGAGCCATTGAAAAGAACCCTCTGAGTGCAGCCGTCCAGCTAGTTCCTTATCCACTGAGTGGATAAGGATTCCATCCATCAACTCCATGACTATCCAATTTTGAGACCAGGATGTTGTGTGGGACAGTGTCAAATGCTTTGCATAAGTCCAGGTAGATGACGTCTGTTGCTCTGCTCTTATCTACCAATGCTGTAGTGCATTCATAGAAGGCCACCAAATTTGTCAGGCATGATTTACCCTTGGTGAAGCCATGTTGGCTGTCAGCAATCACCTCTTTATTTTCCATTTTCTATTTTGCCTGGTCCTTCAACTTAGGAGGTGTGAGGAGAGTAGTTGGCAGTGAAGACTGAGGCAAAAAAGCTGTTGAAAACTTCAGCCTTCTCCTCGTGTGTTGTTACCAGTTTGCCATAGCTGCTCATCATGGGAGGTGTGCTTTCGTTAACCTTCCTTTTCGGTCTGACATACCTGTGGAAGCCCTTCTTGTTATTTTTAGCATCCCTTGCTAGGTTCAGCTCTAGCCATGCCTTGGCCTTCCTGACCTCATCCCTACATAACTGGGAAGCATCCCTATACTCTTTCCAGGATACCTGATTCTGCCTGAACTGCCTGTGCAATTCCTTCTTGGCTTTTAGTTTAACCAGCAGGTCCTGACTCAGTAATGCTTGTCTCTTCCCTTTCTTGCTCAATTTCTTACACCTGGGGATCGAGAGCTCTTGTGCTCTATGGAAAGAGTCCTTAAAGATCTGCCAGCTCTGTTCTGCCCTCTTGCCCCTGAGGACTGTTTCCCAGGGGTTCCTTTTGACTAACTCCTTGAAGAGCTAGTGGCTTGCTTTCCTAAAATTCAGGGTCCTGGCTATGCTCATTGTCTGTCGTGTATCCCTTAGGATTGTGAACTCCACCAGGGCATGATCACTGCAGCTCAGGCTGCCTCCAGTCTTGACATCCCTGATTAGCTCACTTGCACTGGTGACTATCAAGTCCAATATTGCATCTCCTCAGGTAAGGCTGTCTATTTCCTGCCTTAGGAAGTTATTGTCAAGGCACTCCAGGAACCTCCTGGATTGTCTACAGTTCACTCTGTTGCTTTTCCAGCAGATGTCAGGGTGGTTGAAATCCCCCAGCAGTATGAGAGCCTTCGAGCGTGATGCCTTCTATAGCTGGAGCAAGAAGGCTTCATCAGTAGGCTCCCCTTGATCAGGCGGCCTGTGGTAGACACCAGCCGCAAGATTCCCCTTGTTGCCTTCATCTCTAATTCCTACCCAGAAGCTTTCCACTTCCCCTTGACTATTCTTCAGGGACATCTCTTCACACTCTCTCCCTTCCTTAACATAGAGGGCAACACCTCCCCCGCTCCTCCCTTGCTTATCCCTTCTGAACAGCTTGTAAGCAGTCAATAGCCGCATTCCAGTCATAGGATTCACCAGGTTTCAGTGATGGCTACTATGTCATAGCTTTCCAGCAGCATTGTAGCTTCCAACTCTTCCTGTTTGTTGCCCATGCTGCATGCATTCATGTAGAGGCAACATTTCCATATACTTTTGTGTCAAGTTCTGCATTGCATGAATGGCCTGCAATATCTAAAGTGTTCCTTCATCCCAAATTCTCCAGGCTCAGAAATACTGCCACATGTGTACATGTGCCTAAGAAATCAAGTGCAGAAAGACAATGTTGAATGAACCATGCTATATATGAGGTGTACTTATGAGATGGGAAAAAATACAGTGCAGCATTTGTATTCAATTGATATCTGATATTGTAAAGAGAGCAAGCATTTCAAAATTACTTACACCCCAAAGCTGTAAGGGCAGCTATGCCTGATCTGGCCACTAGGAAATCCATGTGCACACATGCAAGATGTCACAGATGCCAGCACCTCTATTGCCTGGACATAAACGGTCCTAGAAATAAGACCTGGGGAAAGTCTTATTGTTCATCCTTAATGCAGAGTGTCTTCACACTACAAAGGAAGACATATGATGAGCTACAGAAGGTATCATGTGAAAAAAATCCCATGAGAAAAAAAATGTTTCCATATAGTTGATAAAGACACATTAGCATCTTCAGATCATATGTTCAGCCGTCCCAGTCCCTCAAAGCAGAGTTTTAAAAAGACATCCTCTTCCACCTTCCTGAATACCTCTCAACCGAATAGGATGATTGCAGGAGGCCACTACCATCCTGCTACTACCTGCTTTTTTTTTAAAAAAAAAGCAGTACACAAGATGGATGACTTTGATAGGTTGAAATGTGATTTGTCATCACAGAAGACACATGGACATAAGTATGCAACCAGGAAAGTGAGAACTGCTAAGTTAGCAATGTCAGTGACAGAAGTGTCTGTAGACTTACAAGCTTCAGTGTTAATAGTGCTTATAAAATTTTAGAAACTCATCCCTTGCTGTATTTCTCTGTTGGGCTAAATCATTCTGGGACCTTATGGAAGAATAACAACACATAGCCATCATGGATCTAAGATCTCAGGTAGCCTGCCCGGATTTTTCTCATAGGCACTATGTAAGTGTGTAGAGAGTAGGTTCAAAGACATTTTTTATATTCGTTAGACATACTTTTTTCTGATGCTCTGGGGGTAGGAGGAAGGACTACCTCTGGCACGGGTTAATCAGTCATTTTTATACTTAACTGCTTTTTGAAAAGTAAGCATGAATTGTATCCTTGATGTCTTGGTAATTCTGTAAATTTGTAACAGTTACAGACTTTCTTTCCTGTTTTAGTCATTTTGATTCTGATAAGAAAGGAACATATTCAAGGTCTTAAAACAGAAAACAATGTAGTGTTTTACTTGTTTCTAAAGCACTTCAAACTGAAGTGCCCCTAAACTGTGTTGAGCTTAAATAATTCAAAAGTCATTTACACACAATTCTTGTAATTTTCAGCCTTAGGAACACAGTAATAGTCTCTGTGGTGAAAAATAACCTTGCCCTGAGGAATCAGAACATATTTTCCAAACTCAGCTAATACATGAGGGAAGCACAACATTTTTTAAGCCTGGATATTCCATGAGATGCCAAAGGTAAAAAAGAACTTTTATCTGCCTCTTGAACAGAATATGATTACATACAAGTAGTGAGCAAGCACAGGTACTACAGTAGTGTCAGTTGTTTAGTGAATTACCCTAAACAGGATTGTAGGACACAGAACAGAAAAACTCTAGAAGAGTTTTCTCACTTCTTTTCACTTGTACAATGTTGCTATAATGAAGCACAGTAAGCAGTTCTGACTGAAGGACAATAATTCCAGTTTGTCATTCTATTGGCGTGCAGGTAACAGGAATTTGAATCTGAATACATTCTTGATAGTAATGATTGAAATAGATAATAATTGAAATAGTTAATAACAAAGAAACAGAGTCTATTTAATCCTTTCTCATAAAAGCAGAGATTTTAATCACATGTTACTTCTTTAAGGACTTTGCAGATTGTCTGAGATGGTGACGTCTACAGCTTTTAAAAACTTTTTGCATCTAAACACCCTTCGTATGTTTTTTGTTGTAGACAATGTGCAGTACATTTATGTTTGTTAACAACATGTTTAAGGCAAAATCATTGAGATTTAAATTATGAGATGCAGCCACCTCAATGTTACACATAGCATGAACAAGGAGCAATTACTTCTTAAGTGATCCTTCTTAAATAGACAAATCAATCTGTTTTAAATGATTTAAAATAAAGGTGCAACCAAAGCAAAATTACTAGTTAAAAAAAGTAACTTGATCAGAGTAATGCTTCCAGTATCTTAAGTATTTATGGAAGAAATATGCTGCTGGGCATGACTTTCTAGTTCTGCTTAATTTCTTCATCTGATTATTCAGTTCTGCTTAATATCTTTATCAAAGATCTGGATGACGGGATTGAGTGGACCCTCAATAAGTTTGCATAGAACACCAAGTTAGGTGGGAATGCCAACCTGCTGACCCTGAGAACAATTGGTGTTACTATTAAAGACTGAGGTCTAAAGAAGGTATTAAGTACCTCAGCCTCCTCATCATCCTTTGTTACTGTGTTTCCCCCCACAGCCATTAAAGAATGGAGATTCTTCTTAGCCCTCTTTTTGTTGCGAATGTAATTATAGAAACATTCTTATTATCTTTTATGGCAGTGGCCAGATTAAGTTCTAGTTATACTTTGTCCCTTCTGATTTTCTCCTTGCATAACCTCACAAAATTGTAGTCCTCCTGAGTTGCCTGCCCCTTCTTCCAAGGGTCATAAATTTTCTTTCTTTTCCTGAGTTCCAGCCAAAGCTCTCTGTTCAGCTAGGCCGGTCTGCTTTGTTGCTGGCTTATCTTTCAGCGCATTGAGATGGCCTGTGCCTGAACATTTAAGATTTCCTTCTTGAAGAATGTCCAGTCTCCTGGACTCCTTTGCCCTTCAGGACTGCCTCCCAAGGGACTCTGTCAACCAAGCTCCTCAACAAGACAAAGTCTGCCCTTTAGAAGTCTAAGGTAGCAGTTCTGCTAACTTACTTCTCCAAGAATCAAACACTCTATCAGTTTGTGAACCCTATGCCCAAGATGGACTCCAACCATCACATCACCCACAAGACTTTTTCCGTTCACAAACAACAGTTCCAGTGGGGTGCCTTTCCTAGTTGTCTCACTTGCCAGCTATCATTCACAGACTCCAGGAACCTCCTAGACTCTTTCCTCTCTGCTGTACTGTATTTCTAGCAGATATCTCTTGTAAGTTGAAATCCCCCACAAGAACAAGGGATAGCAATTGTGAGACTTCTCCCAGCTGTTTACAGAATATTTTGTCTGCCTCTTCATCCTATTTGGGTGACCTATAACAGACTCCCACCATGATATTTGTCTTGTTGACCTTTCCTCTGATTCTTAGCCATAAAACACTCAAGCCATCAGCACAGGAAAGACATGGACCTGTTGGAGGGGATCTAGAGGAGGGCCACAAAAATGAGAGGGATGGAACACCTCTTCTCTGAGGAGAGGATTGGGATTGTTCAGCCTGGAGAAGAGAAGGCTCCAAGGAGACCTTAGTGCAGCCTTTCATTACTTAAAAGAGGCTTACAAGAAAGTTTGGGACAAATCTTTAGCACGGCCTGTTGCAAAGGGACAAGGAAAAATGGTTTTAAACTAAAAGAGTATAGATTCAGACTAGATACAAGACAGAAATTTTTTGTGCCTAGTACAGTAGTGTCAGTTGTTTAGTGAATTACCCTAAACAGGATTGTAGGACACAGAACAGAAAAACTCTAGAAGAGTTTTCTCACTTCTTTTCACTTGTACAATGTTGCTATAATGAAGCACAGTAAGCAGTTCTGACTGAAGGACAATAATTCCAGTTTGTCATTCTATTGGCGTGCAGGTAACAGGAATTTGAATCTGAATACATTCTTGATAGTAATGATTGAAATAGATAATAATTGAAATAGTTAATAACAAAGAAACAGAGTCTATTTAATCCTTTCTCATAAAAGCAGAGATTTTAATCACATGTTACTTCTTTAAGGACTTTGCAGATTGTCTGAGATGGTGACGTCTACAGCTTTTAAAAACTTTTTGCATCTAAACACCCTTCGTATGTTTTTTGTTGTAGACAATGTGCAGTACATTTATGTTTGTTAACAACATGTTTAAGGCAAAATCATTGAGATTTAAATTATGAGATGCAGCCACCTCAATGTTACACATAGCATGAACAAGGAGCAATTACTTCTTAAGTGATCCTTCTTAAATAGACAAATCAATCTGTTTTAAATGATTTAAAATAAAGGTGCAACCAAAGCAAAATTACTAGTTAAAAAAAGTAACTTGATCAGAGTAATGCTTCCAGTATCTTAAGTATTTATGGAAGAAATATGCTGCTGGGCATGACTTTCTAGTTCTGCTTAATTTCTTTATCTGATTATTCAGTTCTGCTTAATATCTTTATCAAAGATCTGGATGACGGGATTGAGTGGACCCTCAATAAGTTTGCATAGAACACCAAGTTAGGTGGGAATGCCAACCTGCTGACCCTGAGAACAATTGGTGTTACTATTAAAGACTGAGGTCTAAAGAAGGTATTAAGTACCTCAGCCTCCTCATCATCCTTTGTTACTGTGTTTCCCCCCACAGCCATTAAAGAATGGAGATTCTTCTTAGCCCTCTTTTTGTTGCGAATGTAATTATAGAAACATTCTTATTATCTTTTATGGCAGTGGCCAGATTAAGTTCTAGTTATACTTTGTCCCTTCTGATTTTCTCCTTGCATAACCTCACAAAATTGTAGTCCTCCTGAGTTGCCTGCCCCTTCTTCCAAGGGTCATAAATTTTCTTTCTTTTCCTGAGTTCCAGCCAAAGCTCTCTGTTCAGCTAGGCCGGTCTGCTTTGTTGCTGGCTTATCTTTCAGCGCATTGAGATGGCCTGTGCCTGAACATTTAAGATTTCCTTCTTGAAGAATGTCCAGTCTCCTGGACTCCTTTGCCCTTCAGGACTGCCTCCCAAGGGACTCTGTCAACCAAGCTCCTCAACAAGACAAAGTCTGCCCTTTAGAAGTCTAAGGTAGCAGTTCTGCTAACTTACTTCTCCAAGAATCAAACACTCTATCAGTTTGTGAACCCTATGCCCAAGATGGACTCCAACCATCACATCACCCACAAGACTTTTTCCGTTCACAAACAACAGTTCCAGTGGGGTGCCTTTCCTAGTTGTCTCACTTGCCAGCTATCATTCACAGACTCCAGGAACCTCCTAGACTCTTTCCTCTCTGCTGTACTGTATTTCTAGCAGATATCTCTTGTAAGTTGAAATCCCCCACAAGAACAAGGGATAGCAATTGTGAGACTTCTCCCAGCTGTTTACAGAATATTTTGTCTGCCTCTTCATCCTATTTGGGTGACCTATAACAGACTCCCACCATGATATTTGTCTTGTTGACCTTTCCTCTGATTCTTAGCCATAAAACACTCAAGCCATCAGCACAGGAAAGACATGGACCTGTTGGAGGGGATCTAGAGGAGGGCCACAAAAATGAGAGGGATGGAACACCTCTTCTCTGAGGAGAGGATTGGGATTGTTCAGCCTGGAGAAGAGAAGGCTCCAAGGAGACCTTAGTGCAGCCTTTCATTACTTAAAAGAGGCTTACAAGAAAGTTTGGGACAAATCTTTAGCACGGCCTGTTGCAAAGGGACAAGGAAAAATGGTTTTAAACTAAAAGAGTATAGATTCAGACTAGATACAAGACAGAAATTTTTTGTGCCTAGGGTGGTGAAAAACTGGAACAGGTTGCCCAGGTGTTAGGTGGCAGATGCCCCATCACTGGAAACATTCAAGGTCAGGGTGGGCAGGCCTCTGAGCAACCTGATTTATTTTAAGATGTCCCTACTCAGTGCTGGGTGGGGTTGGGTTAGGTGAAACGTAAAGCTCCCTTCCAACTCAAAACATTCTATGATTCCATGATTCTTTGATTCTATAACCAGCATCATTAAGCTCTAGACAATCAAAACACTCCCTAACATACAGGGATACCCTACTGCCTCTCCTTCCTTGCTTATCCCTTCTGAAGAGTTCATAGCTGTCCATTCCAGCATTCTGGTTGTGTGAGTCATCCCACTATGTTTCAGTGATGAAATCATAGCAATGAAATCATAGCTTTCCTGCTGCACAATGGCTTCCAAGTCCTCCTGTTTGTTGCCTGTGCTGCATGCATTGGTGTAGGTGCGCTTCAGTTTGGCTATTGATCCCACCGCATTTTTGGGGGGAGAAGCCTTATTTTTAAGCATTCTCAGATGCTTCCATGGTTTCTAATATATTAATATCCCTTGTGTCTTTGCTGCCACATCATTCTCCATCCCCTACCTTCACTGAGACTGCAGACCAAAAGATCTTCCTAGCACACTGACCCTCAGACTTTGGCATGCTGTCCCCAGGCTTGTCCCTAGGGAGTCTAATTTTATCCCTTTCCTTCTTCAAATCTAGTTTAAAGCTCTTTCAATGGGCCCTGCTCACTCCTGTGTAAAGATCCTTTTCCCTTTCAGACAGGTGTACCCTGTCTGTTCGTCACAGGCCTGGTGTTATGTAAACTGACGCACGATCAAAAAATCAAAAATGCTGTGGGCGACACCAGGCTCAGAGCCAGGTATTGGTATGCTGGTTCTTCTTGTTTCTCCTCTCATCATTGCCTGCAATTGGAAGGATAGAGGAGAGCACTACTTGTGCTCCCGATCCCTTAACCAGTCTTCCCAAGGTCCTGAAGTCTGTCTAGATTTCCCTTGGACTTCTTCTTGCAACTTCATTGATGCCTACCTGAAAACTCAGTAATGGACAATAATCTGAGAGCTGTAACAGGGTAGGAAGCTTTCTCTTCACATCTTTAACCTAGGTCCCTGGGAAGAAGCAGAGTGGGTCCAGTCTGCATATTGGGTCTTGTCTTCCCATTAGAAGAGAGTGTCCTATGAAAATGACCTGTCTTTTTTTTCCTTTATGTAAGCAATTTTGACACAGGGCGTGGGCCAAATTAACCTTGGTGACATCTCCAAGCTAGAGGAACCATCTTCCTCATTAGTGTTTGGTTTCACTTTCAGAGTCTTGTACCTATTATGGAAGGGCACCTGAAAAGGTGTGGTAGTCACAGAGGAGAGGTGCTTGCTGTGCTGGGGAGGAACTTGTTACTATTGCCCCTATCCCATAAACCACTGTGTTCAGCCAGGAAGCGAGAGGATAGGGAATCCTCCATGTCACACATTCTGTCTGCCTGGTGGGCCTGTCCCAGGGAAGGTAAGGTGTGATACTAGGAGGAATTAGGAGACTATGGGGACTGTGGGACAGCTTTCAGCCTTTCCCTCGGAGTGGGGGGAAAGGAGTGGGTAGTGATGGGAAAACAAAAAAACCCAAACAAATCCAAGACTTGGGAAAGAGTTAGCCCCTACCTGTATCATGTTTTTTCTGGTGAAGACCTCAGGGTGTTGGTGACTCATTGTCACCACCATCTCTTGCTCACAGACTTCTTGAGAAGGATTTCAGTGTTGACTATGAGATCCAAATGGACTTAAAGAGTGATCCTAACATCAGAGAAAAGGGGTAAATCGAATAATTTCCTTAGGTAACAATTTTAAGTGTATTTTAATTATTAGTAATGCTTTCCTGTATTTATTAGATAATCTGGACTATGGATAATAGTAATATGGCTGCTAATAGCTGCTGGTTGTACTTTTATTAGGTTGTGAAGCTTTTAATTACAATAAGAATAATTTTTAATTCCATGTATGTGTCACGGTCCCTTTTGCCTTTCAGAATATTTTAAATATCACGTTCAGGATGTTTTTTTATTTGCATAAGGCACCATTTTTCCATCCAAGGCACCATCACAACTCACAGACTGCCTTAAGCTCAGAAAAAAAAAGATATTGGCTTTCATTGTTGTTGGTATTTTTCTTTTCCTTTTTACATAGTAATACACTGCTGTGTATGAAGATCACAGACTACAGCAGAAAAAGAAAATATTATTAATTATTATTTATTTGTCCTGTAATGTCAATATTTTTTTTTCCCTTCTGGAAAATAATAGTCAAGGAAATAAGGGTAGGTCTTCAAGGGTTGCATTTAAAGTAATTAAAAAAAAAAAAAAGGTAATGTAGCAAGTATATATTGCATTGATTGGTATTTGCATAACATACGTAAACAAGTAAACCAACAAAATAGTCTAGGGTGGATCTTTTAGGTCTCTACTTTCTTAGTTTTATATATTTACCTTCCTGGTAAATGAATCAAAGTTGTGTTGAATTATTTTTTTAAAAAGGATTATTTTAAAATTTTAATTAAAAAAATCATTAAATTCGTTGTTTATAAACCTCCTGAGTAACAAAACCAAAGACATTTTGAAAAGCACACATTTCTCCTAGTAAACACTGAGTTGGAAATACATTTATTTAGGTGAATGGCATTGTTTTCCACAGAATGGTGAATAAAAACCTGCACATTCACCAGAGTCATCAAAAGCAAGAGACATAAGCAAGAAGACGTAATGTTTAAAGAAGCCTTTTATAATCTACATCATTTAGATTATTTAAAATAAAGCTGCCAATTACTATCTCCTTTTAATAGATTTTTTCCTCACTTTTCATCACAAAACTTCTCAACAAAAATTCTAAATATCTTCAGATAGCATACTACAAAAAGTATGTTAGTTTTTCAATAGTTATTAAATTGCTGCTTATTTAAAAAGCACACTATCTGAAATTTAATAATGTATAACAAGGTTAGTATGGAAATGATGAATACAAAAGTTAGATAACTCCCGTATGGAGGGCAGATCTTTTCTCCCACTGGGTTACTTAAAGCCAATAAGGCAAATTTCTGTGCACCATTCTCGTACATGAATGAGAAGTTTCTATCAACACTTGGATTATGCTCCTGGAGTCTTCCTCCAAAGACAATTCCTGGACTCCATCAGAGTTAGTGTCCCCTGTCTTACAAATCTGCTCTAGAAGATACAAGAAGAGCAGCCCAAGGGAGTGAAGAAACATTTGATTCCTACTGACATGTTCATTGAAATGTACTTGGGTAGGAAAAACTGATTTGTGCTCCTGGATCTAAAAACTGTAATAATGAATTTCAGCACCAAGTTTAGTTTATCCAATTTAGACCATGACTTTTGAACCTCTGAGACTCAAAGGAATATCTTCATAATTTGTCTTCCAGAATACAGCTGAAACATTTCCTGCTTGTTACTCTCTACAGTGTTTTTTTCTCTAGGCTTGCACCTAGGACTGTGGCTGCAGAGTGTGCAAGGCTGACTATAAAGGAACAGGGCAAGTTTGAGAAAGATCTTTCCTTTCAGTGTTGACAGGCTTTTAGAAAGGCTTATTTCTTTAAGGAACTTTGAGAAAAGAAAACTGGGAGCTTGTGCCACTAGATTTCTTAGTCTCTCCTCTAAGAAGATATCCACTGAAGCTCACAAATGTAACAATGATAATTAAACCAAGAATGCATGCAGTTATTCAGAACTCTTTCTTAAAGTGTCTCAGTGCACACAGGTAGCATTGTCAGGAATTTATTGAACCGATTATGCTTGTTCCTGCTGTCTGCATGTGACATATTTTTTTTTTAGTATGACACAGATTGCTTTACTTGTTTATATTTATAAGATTATAACAGAGATAAACACTTGAAGATAGAAAAGTAATTAAGAGGTACAATAGAACACTGTTCAAAAAGTAAAGAGGAAGGGAAAAAGACTTTTTCCTGCACTTGAAGCAAGAGTGACTGTGATTTCAACTATTTTTTCACAGGAAGAAAGTATAAAGATTTTTCTAACAAGGAAGTAAGTAAATACAAAGAATGTTAGTTTCTGATTATACATTTTTTCCCATACTCCAGGCATAGAAATGTTCTGTGAAGGAATAGATGAGATCTCACAGATTAAAGCCAAGATAATGAAGCAGGTAGGAAGAATAATTTTTGTTACTTTTAATTTTATAACCTATAGAATATACTAGTTGTTTTATTTTTATTCTATATTATTTAATGCAAATGTGTTATTTCAGTCTTAAAACTTATTTATTGATAAAGTTTACAGAATAATTGATGCCAAGGACTTTCATACCTAAAAGAGAAATGACTCAAACACCCTGCAATACTGAGGCATTTTCACAAGTTCCTAGTTTTCCAAAATATACCTTCAGAGTACCTAGAAGGTAGTAAATCATTTTACCATATAAACATCATAAGCGAACTTTCAAAGCAGATTTCAAAAAGATTATGAGAAAAATAAAGACATTCCAGAGACTTGTAATTACAGCAACAAGGAAGTGAAAAGCATTTCTAAACCATGAATGAATTTGTGATGTTGCATATGGCTTTGCTATCCATTTTAATTGCCTGACATTGAACGTCTAAAATAAAGGTCATCATTTTTACTGCTTTCAGTAGTATCAACAATTCTATGAGACCATACCTGTTCTTCCCACAACACTTACAGTAACAAGTCTCTTAAACTTATATGCTTCATGGAATCTAGAATAGCTTCACACACAGAAGTGTCTGAATTACTCCTGAAACACCAAAGCTGCAACACCAAGGGCTTTTTCTATTAATATAGGTATAAGTTCTTTGCAAAGGGTAAACTATGATCATATACATCAGTTGTCACTGACCAAGTAGGTATTCCACGTTCCTTAAATTCAGCTGGAAACACTGGGATATTTTGTATGTGCATAACTTTTCATGTAGTAAATTAGTGATTTCTTCTGTGACTTCACTTAGCTGGGTAGCCTCATTAAAGTCACAGCTGCCTTTTGTGATTACTGTCTTTCCAAAGGCGATAGTCATTCTTTTGTCCAATAGGAACATTATTTTCTGACGTCCCTCAGTGATATGGTACAAAAAAAGAGCCTTTGTTTACACAGAATTTTTGAATCCCTGAGAAGTCATCCCATATATATGAATTAGTTACTGCTTGCAAGCAACCTCTGAAAATGATTACTTGAACATGGAATTCAATTAAAGGACAATATTTTGTCATTGGATTCCATGTCCATAAAGATCCAATTACATTGGAAATTTACTATGTGGTAGAAAATTTGCAGATAATCCTCTTCGAACTTGTTGTCGGTGGTGTGATTTCCTTTCACAAGTGTCAGCGCATTTAGGGCTCTCTAGTAAGCAAAACTAAAAGTATATTTTAATTGATAGCTACAAATGAGGTTTGCTTCCTCTTGTGTTTTTGGAAAGTCTCCTGTCTCAAAACACATTTATATTAATATGCATTCCTACCCACAAGTGTAGCAGTAAGTAGCATATGGTAAAGTGTAAAGTTTGCAGAGACACAGCTTGAAATTCACAATTCACACTACTTTTTTCTTACAACATAGTAACTATGTGCAGGACACTAATTTTCAATTGTTTGCATGAGAAAAATCTTGTCCTGAGTGTGTCTTTTTATTGACAAAAAACAGAATATTTCTTAAACTTGAGAATGAAGAAGAATAAACACAACCTTTGATTAACTTTTTGAAACCCTAGTGTGTTTATCCAAGTATAAATTTAAAGTTAGATGGTCAAAAACAATTTCTTAATCTTTTCCCAGTTCTTTCTATTCTCCTTATTTTTCTTTCTCCCACTCCAATTCATGTTTTTAATCTAAAGTTCAACTTTTGAAGTTTGCAACCGGTTCTGAGTTCTACTAATTCGTCCTGTACAATGTTTTGACTTCAAATATATGAGTATTAACAAGAGTCAGAATCAAGTTTTTCTTTATTTTTTTCTTTATTTCTTTATTTTTTCTTTAAATACTGCTAAACATATTCTTAAAGAAATGTCAGAGAAAAGAAGTTCTTGGACCAAACCATAGAATTATTGTTATTATTTCATGTTTTCCTGTGTCATCTTCCGACGTTAAACCTGGTTGGGCAACAGTGTAACACTTCAGTTGTTAGCTTTGAAATTAGGTCTCTATGTCAAAACTACATCTACTTTGACATTCTCTGATATGATAACAGGGCTGTAGAGAAAAATGTGATTAAAGTGATTGCTTATAATCATGAAGAATGACAAGATTTTCTAAGGCTTTGACAATGCTTATTTCCCTTGAAATAGGTTACGTTATGGACATAATTTTAGTATCACAGAATCACAGAGTCTTTATGGTTGGAAGGGACCTTTGAGATCATTGAGTCCAACCACAAAACAAAACAAAACAAAACAAAAAACCCAAACCAAACAAATAAACAAACAAACAAAAATAAACACCACACCACAAGAAAACCAACCCACAACACAACACAAACCAACACACGCACACCCCCCCGACACCCACCCACAGACAGGCAAAAACCAACAATCTCGGGCACTAGAGCATGCCCTGAAGTGCCATTTCTACACGTTTCTTAAATACCTCCAGGGATGGTGACTCCACCACCTCCCTGGGCAGGCTGTTCCAGTGTATATCTTTATTTACAGTCTCTCAAGCAGTGCTTATTAGCTCAGACATAGCACTGCACCAGCATGGTTATCAATATCAGGTCTACATACATGATACATCATATACAGACAGAATTTGCCTATATTGGGGGATGTATTACTAATTTTTAGATGCCTTGGAGTGGAATTCTAAACTGAATGAGGAGATAAGTGTTCCCATTCAGTTCCCAAGGAAAATTAAGGATCTCAGGAATATAAAAAGTCTGCAGAGTGACATGGAAAACAATGGAGTCATCTGGGGACAGAAATCTTCTAAAAAATGTATGCCTAACTCTGCATCTCTGGATGATCCATCTCTGGATACTTGAAAGCTTTGTCACTTCTTTTATCATCTTTGTCATTTGTCATTACCTTAACCACGCAAAGTCAAATTGGCTTGCAGGAATAGTTTTAAGCAAAGCAGCAGAAAGAATAGGCTCCTCATTTTCTTCAGCTTGTGAAGGTCACTACTTTTTGTAACATTTTTGACTGATTGTGTAGTTAGATATTCTACAAATTTGGAGAATTAATATCTAACTAAGAATTACATATTCCCCTTTTCTAAGGGGATAATTGAAAAAAAATCTCCCACAGTACTGAATATTCTGACCTATCTGGTTGCTTTATTTAAAAAAGTTTTTCAGATGTTAAGGAAAAACAGGCTATACTACTTTAGTTTTAAACTTTCTTTGTACATGGAAGAAACACATGGTAGAAAAAATTAAGTCTTGCTGAGTCAGCTTTCAGTCTAATTGCAGGACTGCTTTGTAAAGAGTACAACTTCAGCAGTGACATTTCTGTACTGTACTTAATACCTCTCTTCCATGCTTGTTTGATCAGGATGCCGTCTTCATCCCCTGCCTCCACTCTGGTTTCTCTTAGGAACTGAAACCATCCATTGGAATGAAACTCTTAAATGTATTTTTAAGGCTGTTTTCCTTTGGAACCACTTAAGTTGATAGTTAGATGTCAGAGATGTTTAACCCTTGCACTTTTAATAATGGGATTTTAACTGAGGAGGTCAGGTGGGGCACACCACACTATTTAATTACATTCAGCCACCAGATGTTGCATTAATAGTGGTGCCACTAACTGGATGGAATAGGCCAGTCTGCAAAGCAGCAAGGAATCCAAGATATTGACAGTGTTAAGACATTTGATAGAATGTATCCTAAAACAAAGCAAACTTGCTGTTAACAATGCAGATAGATTTGGGCTAAGGAACACGACAAAATCACCAAAACTATTTTAAAGAAGTGCTAAATGGGACTCTGAAGTATTGGTTACAATTAACTAGATATAGCTATTGAATTCCTGGAGTGTATCATAGATCAAAAAAAGTTTAAAAGAAGAAGAAATAAGTAAAATATTTTTATTTTAAAAAAGGTATATACTTTACTATTTTCAAATGGTTTACAACATATTTAGTATACTTGTTATGAGTGTTTGATTTGTCCAAAATACTTAGACATTGCTACTGTATGCATGGAATACAAGAACATAGATAAGTATCAAAATATGACTTAAGTAGAGACTATTTGGTTAATGGAATTTTTTCAAGTGGGATGCTGCATTTATTTCCAATAAGGGTAGTTTGAAGGTGTGAGGTATGATATAAGATTTGGAAGAAAACAGAAGCATTTTGTTTCTTTTAAAGAGCTAAGACTACTGTCCTCTTATCATTGAGGAATAAATTTCATCTAGAGATCAAGCATTAGAATAACAAATATTGATTATTTTGATCTGTTTTGCAAAATAAGCTGTTTTCCTTCTGTACATTCAGCTCATTATTTTCACTGTAATAATTCAATTATTCAGTAATCAGAATGTGGGGTTTGACACAGGTCTGCTTCACCCATTTTGTTATTATGATATCATACATCACTATGTAAACAGCCCATTTCAGGTTATTCTTATGAGACGAAGTGTAGCTTCTCCAACCAAATACAACACAAATAATACTTAAGCTATCGATTTTGATGTAATAAAGAGCTCTAAATACTCATAACAAAATTAGTGAAAATCTTTTTTTTACCTGACACATTGTCTGCTACCATGTGGTCTTGCAGTTATCTTTCCAACTCTTAATATGCAGAAGGCAGTAATCCCATCAGTTCTGAGAGCCACAAATGCTTGGGCTCAGACTTAGCCTGCTGTGATTTTTGCATGTCTGTGAGCTTTGCTGGCAAAAAGACGGTATTAGTGCCTTTCTTAATTCATTTCCTCCTGGGATTTAAAGGAAATGCCATGATTCACTTCAGGATATGCATTTAGTTGAGCTGAAAAAATGATATGATTTCAAATTAACCATTTGTGATGGCAGTGCTGGATATGTTCATTATTTCCCATTAAGAGACAGAGTGTCATTTTCTGTTTGTTGCTAGTGTTCAGTATTCAGGATTATAATGAAAGTTTTCTGATGTTTCTTACAAAATGCACAATAACTAGTTTGAGTAAAACCAATACAATTTCCTCTACAATATTGTTTAACAAAATGTTAAATGATGACAAAATAGAGATTATTGCTATTGTTCTTGCATTTTAAAGGAATACATATGGGACAAATTCTGATATCAAAGTCCTGTTTTAAGGACATAATAATTTCTTTGTTACCAATTTATTGCTTAGGGTAGTGTTCAGGGAGTGAAACTAACAGAAGGGATTTAACTTCCTTAGTGGTAGATATTTGAGCTACTCACCTTAAACTCAAAATACAGTTAAGGAAGCAAATAACCACTTCAAGGGAACAATTAATCTGACACTTTAGAGAATATATTAGGATATTATGTGATATTAGGAACTTATCTAAATTTCTATTTCTTTCCATTGACAATGTCTTATTTTATAAATCTGGTTTATTCCCCATTTCTCTCTGTCTTCAGTCTGGGCCAAGCTAATTTACTTCCAGGTTTTCTTCTGGATACAGTCAAATAATTCCCTTAGAAAGAGACCTAGTCACTTTTTAATCTGCCTTCATGCAGAAACTATGGGTGTATACCAAGCATGGATGTCTCCATCCAACATCTCTGTTCAACACTGCCTAGGGAGGTCACTGGCTCTCAAATGTCTGCAGCTTCATGCAGCCTCACAGTATTAGGTCATAAAGTTATTTTTGATGAGTTGTGAAATTTCCTCCTATTATTTTGGGCTCTTTCAACTAAAAACAACATTTATAAGTAGTATTTGTGTCTCATCTTATGAGGATACCTCTTGGATCCAGCAGAAGGCTTATGCTACAAAGCAATGGCTGTGGAGAAGGCTAGTCTGCTCCTGAGGACAATTTTGCACAAATTCCTTCAGTGCCCAGTATTCTGTCCTAGGTGTAATTCAGGCAGAAAGTATAGATGAAATGTATAATGACTGGCTCAGATGAAAATATCTATGACCTAGACTACTACATTTGGCAAGAAGAATCCCAGACTGTATTTCTGAATTGTACAAAAACTATTTCACAATAACATCTACTCAGTTGTGGTCCATTACCATCTTGGATGTCTTATGTAACAAAAACTGAGTTCTTGTGCGTAGATGACAATTTGCTTTGCTTTTTGGCTGCTGACACTGGCTGCTAGATCAGATGATGATTGCATACAAAATCATGGGGCTTAACTCTATTTAATATCTTTAGTTCTTTCCACAGCTTCCAAAAGCCTTTAAGAGTATTCTGCTATTATTCACTAGTTTAAAATACTATGTTCATTATGGATAGAATTTTGGGAATGAAAAGAGAAGGAAAAGGAGAAGAAAAGTATACAAAATCAAGCTGTATCTCTGCTTGAACTGTGAGTATAACTTTGGTTCTCCTGTCTCAAAAGGCTAAGCTTGGATATTGTTCATGAGACAGCGACAAGGATGAACAAAGGTTGGAAAGGTTTCTGTATGAGACATGAAAAAACAGGCTATTAAACTAAGCTTGAAAAAGGAATAACTTAAATAAGATTAGCTAGAGATCTCAAAAATCATCACTGAAAAATAGAAAGAAAACAATGATCAATTAATCACATTCTCTTCTAACAGAAGTTTGAACTAATAGTTGGAAAATGCTAAACTCCCAAACAAACAAGCAACAAAAATCCCCCACAAAAGCCTATAGTTCTTATGTAATTTAATAAGATGTGGAGTTCCCTCTGATGTTATGGACATAACATTTTACTTGGACTCAGAAGCACACAAGTTGATGCAGAAAATCCACTGAGACTCATTAAAAGAATGCCATTTTTAACTCAGAAAGCCTCAAGCTCTTGAAGGCCAGAAGAGCACCCTCTGTGAGCATTGCTGTATGGTTTCCATGTTCCTGTACTCTTCCACAGACATCCACTGTTGCCTGCTGCTGGAAACAGTATACTGAGAAAAATGCCAAAATGCTCTTTTTAGCTTAACTCATTATAACTTGCTGTGTAAAAATGTATTAGGTTACTTGTCAGTAGGCAGCTTGTCAGAAGTTAAACTGCTTCTTACACTACTTTCCCACCACTGAAAAAGACTGGCCCCATCCTCTTGAAACCCACCATTTAAATATATATAGGCATTGATCAGATCCCCCCTCAGTTGTCTCTTCTCCAGACTACAAAGACCCAAGTCCCTCAGCCTCTCCTCATAAGGGAGATGCTCCAGGCCCCTAATCATTTTTGTGGCCCTTTGCTGTACCCTCTCCAGCAGTTCCCTGCCCTTCTTGAACTGAGGGGCCCAGAACTGGACACAATACTCCAGATGGGGCCTCACCAGGGCAGAGTAGAGGGGGAGGATAAACTCTCTTGCCCTGCTGGCCATACTCTTCCTGATGCACCCAGGATGCCATTGACCTTCTTGGCCACAAGGGAGCATTGCTGGCTCGTGGTCATCCTGTTGTCCACCAGGACTCCCAGGTCTTTTTCCAGAGAGCTGCTCTCCAGCAGATCAGCCACCAACCTGTGTTGGTGCATGGGATTATTCTTCCCCAGGTTCAGGATCCTACACTTGCCCTTGTTGAATTTCATCAAGTTCCTCTCTGCCCAGCTCTCCAGCCTGTCCAGGTCTCGCTGTATGGTGGTACAGCCTTCTGGTGTGTCAGCCACCCCTCCCAGTTTTGTATCATCAGCAAACTTGCTGAGGGTACACTCCATTCCTTCATCCAAGCCATTGATGAATATATTGAAGAGGACTAGACCCAGTACTGACCACCGGGGAACACAACTTGTCATGGACCTCCAACTAGATTCAGTACCACTAATCACAACCCCCTGAGCCCTGTCTTTCAGCCAGTTTTCAATCCACCTCACCGTCCATTCATCTAACCCATACTTCCTAACTTTACCTATGAGGATGCTGTGAGAGATGGTGTCGAAAGCCTTGCTGAAATTCTGTCCACATCTTTCTATCCAGTCATGTCATCGTAGAAGCTATCAGGTTATTCAGACATGATTTCCCCTCGGTGAATCCGTGTTGACTACTTCTGATAGCTTTCTTTTCCTCCATATGCTTTGAGATGACACCCAGAATGAGCTGTTCCATCATCTTCCCAGGGATGGAGGTGAGGCTGAGTGGACTGTAGTTTCCCGGGTCCTCCTTCTTGCCCTTTTTGAAGACTGGAGTGACATTGGCTTTCCTCCAGTCCTTGGGCGCTTTGCCTGTTCTCCAGCACCTTTCAAAGATGATGGAGAGTGGCCCAGCAATGCCAGCTCCCTCAGCACTTGTGGGTGCATCTCATCAGGACCCATGGACTTGCATATAGCCAGTTTACTTAACTGTTCTCTTATTTGATCTTCCTCAACCAAGGGGAAGTCTTTCTTCACCCAGATTTTCCCTGTTACCTCCAGAGTGTGGGACTCTGGAGGGCTGGCCTGAGCAGTAAAGACTGAAGTAAAGAAGGCATTCAGCAACTCCGCCTTTTCTGCATCCTATGTCACCATGGCACCTGTCTCATTCAACAGCGGGCCTACATTTTCATTTCAAAATAAGAATTTAGTTCTTGTCTATTGTTTGGTAATGTAAGATGAACTACGGCTCCTGTTTTCCCTATGGGAACATCAACAATTTTTAGAGGAATTTTAACTACTCTTGTCTTTTGTTCAAGATATTGTTTTAGCTTGCTTAATCTCACAACTAAGCACTGTTCTAAATCAGTTTGAAATATGAAGCCTGATACAGGTCTGTTCTGATGCATGTACTGGAGCACAGCCTTTGCATGCAGAGCATTTCTGCCCTGTAAGCATGTGGGACAGTCCACTATCAGTTGACAAATTATGCTAATATTAATAGAGAAGGATGCAGCATCCCTGAATATTTACTTATCTGAGGAGGAGAGATGATATCATAGACATAGTAAAAGCATGTAATTTACGACAAGAGGATAATTTAATTATGATATCCTACATTTCCTTTTGCAAAGTCTGCTCAAAATCTCATTGCTTTAGCACCATTACAAGAACAAGTAAGCACTTGTAAATATTATACATTTGTCTGAGTTTAGTTTAATTTTTTCATACGTGTATGTTTGCACTCATACAGGTAGGCTTATCTCTTTTATTCTTTCCCTGTTACTGTCCATTTTGCTTCTCTTTTTTATAACTCTTCGTACTCTGTAGATAAGTTTAGCATTCATTGCAACACTGATGAGAAGAAATGCATTGTTCTTTTGTAGGAACTATTATTCCTTTTACGTGAAATTAATAACAATGCGGCACTTGCCTCCTGCTACTACATGATGACGAGAACTTATTGATATGACATTGATATGTATATATTAACCAAGGTAACATCAGAAAACGTCAATAGGAAAGTAATTCAAGCAAATCTACACACATACAGGCAACTGTGGGAAATGAAATCTGGGTTAACAAGAGTAGATTAGTTTCATAGAGAATTCCTTTGCTAAATGCACAGAAGCTTAGTATCACATAAAGATGCTACCTTATACAAGGAGCAACATTTCAATAGCAAAGTTCACAGCTTTCTTTAGACATGGTACGTGGGAAAAAAATGAAGTAAGAAGAAATCAGGAGTGAGTGATCTTTTGCCAAGCAAAAAAAAAAAAGTCAGTCAATGCCCTTTACTCCTACTAGGTCTGGTTGTTCATTGTTTTTAAAATTAGTAATATGACTTTATATAATAAGATTAAAAGGCAAACACTGAAGTTCCCATTCATAGATTTGGTTGAATAAACAGCCTTGCTGAAAGCAGTCTACTTTGCTCCAGTTTCAGAAACTTTGTTTGATGTTTCAAGATTAAATGAAAACTAATCCCTCTTCTGAAGTTTAAAAAGAGCTGGTAAGATATGGTAGTTTTCTCTTTTCCTGCCTTCCCTCATACTGGTTATTGTTCATATGTTTTTTTCAGCATGACTGCCACTAAATCTATCTTTAACAAGTTTTTTCCCTTCCTTACAGTTACTCTTCCTTCTCTTTCACAATGTGTTCTTGTATCTCAATAAAGTAAGCATTCCTGAAGGAGTTTTAATCTTGTAATTTGTATGTACTGTAGTATATCTTGGGGCTAGAGGAGGATTTAGAGCTCCAGAAGCTTGGGAAATGTGATTTCACTAGCACTTTCTTCTTTAAAGTAGACTTTCTCAGAATTCTAAGATTTTTAAAGCCCATACCAAAAAAAAAGGTTCATTTCTAATAAACTTTCAATATCCATATTCATGCCATTTCAATTACATCTTATTCTACAGATTTGTTGCCTTAAAAAATACCCCCTCTATTGGATTGAGGACTTCATAACTTTACAGTGTCGGAAAATACTAACACCTTTACTTAAATTTTCAGAACTGGATTATAATTTGGGATGTGTCTACATCTGATAATTTTTCAGATACGGTAAAATCTATATATTTTACATTTAAAAAGAATTTCATTACGAAGTGGAATGTCAAGACCATTGGAATTCTCAGCATTTTATACTTATACTGGTCAAATAAAGATCTCAAAACATTTTGAACACTGAAAATACATAAAAATTGTTTTACTTTCAAATCAGTCTTTAAGACTCAGTAAGACAGTAAGAAAATGTAGAAAGAATGGCAGTGGATCACTGACTAACTAGAAGCCATGAAAAAAGGCAGAGAAGGTCTGAAAAATCGAGTCACAGAAAACCTGGAACTATAGTTCCTTTAATTCATTGTAGTAGTTTTGATACAGGGGAATTATCACTAAGTAAACAAAGACATTTTTTCTTTCTATTTTACTTCCCAGAAAAAATCAATACTGAAGAAAAGCTATTTTCCCAAAAATGTTTCACTTCTATTTGTATTTTCTTTTAGTCTACCACAGTTATGAAACACTGGGTCTTATTAGTGACTGGTGATGAGAAAGTTTTGGGTTTGTTTTTTTTTTCTGTTTTTTTTATTTTTTAATGTAATGCTAAGAACACAAAAAAGAATTAGGTCCCAAAAAAAGCTCACTGCTAGGGAAAAGTCAGTAGTAAACCTGGCACAGGATCAGTGAGGCATGGTAAATTGTGTTTTGCTCGGGGTCAGACTGGTTGCCCCATGTGACAGACTTCTCAGGCTGAGCTATGGCTTACAGAAAAAGTCAAAAATTCTATCTTGCTTCTGTGGGATATAATCTACAAAATTCAGTACTACTGTATGATGACAGTCACTGAAGAAGGAATCTCTCTTTTAATTGTGTAGGGATTTTTATCCTTTAAGAGACCAAAAAAGCCTCAAATGTTCCTATGCAGACCTCAAACCCCGAGATCTAATATTCCTGAGGAATGTGTTGATTTCTTTGCTTATTTTTGTAGGTCACAGGTCCTAGTTTACATCTTCAACTCAGTAGGTCTGTGTTTGTTTAACTGACTGACAGACAGTCACATGGGATTTATTTTATGATCTTAGAAGGCAGTACTTTACTATTTTTTAAAATTATGCATTTTTATGTTTTGTTGCTTGGGTTTTGTTTTTTTGTTGTATTTTTTTTTAATTTTTTTTTGGCACACAAAAGTGCATATTTTGAAGGGATACTTGCTAATGAGAAGGGATGTAAATCACATGCCTCTATTTTCACAGAATTTTCCATAAGCAATAATATTTTAACTTGTTGTAGTGCCAAATGCCCCAGCTATGTCAGGTTTTTACTTAGAAACACAAACACTATTTTTTGCTTTCCTGCTCATCACTTTTTATTATTGCGGACTTGACAATATGTAAAGTACATTTTTTACTTAATAACTGATTTAAATAAATTAGAAATGTAAAGAGAAATGTGTTTTCTGCTCCAAACTGCCCACACTAAAAAGTGATTGATACTGCATCATAAAGTCAGAAAAAAAACTCATGCAAAAATGAGATACATTTAATACCTTCTGTATACGAAAATGTGATATTTTAGGGTTGATTGATTTAGGCATGAGGATTGTAAACTGTTAGAGAGGGGATGTTATAAAAAGAAGACTGAGACAAGTAGAGGCTGGTGAAGATAACAGATTTTGAATGACACAACTTAGCTATACACACCTCTATACACACAATGCCTAACATGCAGCTTCCCTGTGTGACCTCAGGAGGCATTGTGCACTTCACCAATTCTAACTTTGGCAGAAATTTTTTCAGGTAGTTATAAATATTGTCAATCATGAAGTATCAACAAAATATGGAAACGTAAGAAGTAAAAAAATAATTAGTTTTGGTGCCTTGACTTCTTGTAGTTCTAGTAATCTTGAGCTTATATCTTGAAGAAGTAGCAGGAAAAAAGAAAACATTTCCTAATGGATTTTTTTAAGATTTATTATCTTCCCTTGAGCCACATATGCTATGATTGTTAAAACTCTTTAATTCAGTCTGGTTCCCTTGCATTTGCCACTACTTTCTGCCTGACCTGAGCAGTTGTCCAAGGCACTGAAATCGTATGGATGGCTCAGCCTGTCCAGAGATGCTTACACCCGCCTCTGATTTGGACATGATCTTTATTTTGTCCACTAGCACAACGTTTTCCTGACATGATTGCATTTCTTTACTTTTTCTTTACAAGGGTAAAGGATAGTTGCTTGGATTGCTGTGTTTCCTATATAAGTTGCCAAAAAGGACTGGATCATTTTCAGATACATGAAATGAGGTGGTTAAAAAGCTCTATTACTACTTTGGAGGTCAAATTCTGCCCTTTTACAGACAAAATTCCAACAAAATAATTTCATGCTACTTTAATATAGATTCATACGTGTCACAATAGAGAGAAATCTGTCTCTAACTTTGCACATTTATCTAAAAAGAACATTATTTTTAAGTAATCTTAATTTGGAGAAGGTAAGTTTAATTAGGGAAAAAAAAAACCAAACAAACAAACCAACAACAAAAAAAGAACACCACCAAAAAAACCACAATCTCCTACAAAAGAAGTTACCTGCTATTTTCTTTTTACACACCATTCAAATGCTAAAGTTTCATCTATATGCACCCTGCCATTTCAGCAATATAGAGAACCTGGTTTATATATTAAATTGTGTACCAATATATATCTCTTATCATTACCAATATATATCTCTTATCATTGACCTGATAGGTACAGCTTTGAGTGAGATACTAGGAGCTAAGACTAATTGGTTTAAATGACAACACAAAAAAAGACAAAAATACCAAAAAAGAAAAAACCCCACAATAGCATAAGTTAAATCACACTGGTATGATTGTTCTGTACTTTCAAGATAAGAAAGGTGGTTTTGTTTTTGTTCTAATACAGTTCATACCTCTTGTATTCAAAATATGGAGATATTCTCTGGAAGTTATTCTTAAAAGAATAGTACTAAAATTTATAGCATATGTTCTGCGCAGCTTACTGCATGTTAATGATAGAAAATAAATACATGTGTAGATGAGGTTTTCAGATGCTATAGCACAGTTCATTCTGACAGTGGCACAGTATGGTTCATTTTTAAGTTAATGAACATACATACAGTTATAGAAAAAGCATTGGAGCTTTAAAATTCCACCTGCCTGAAAGTGAATGTTACTTTGATTTGAGAAAACATTGTTATCCAACAGAATTTGTTGCCTCTCTAAGGAAAAAAATCATTATTACATATAGTAAAATCAGTGGTATATTTACATATTCATGTGTGTCACAGAGAACATGTGTTGGACACTTTAAGACGGTCTCATAGCTTTTGTCTTGTAGTCCAGAATTATTCAAGAGAGTTTTAAGCATGGCAGAAAGAAAATCATATTAGGCAATGAACCCCTTCTCAGAAAGAAGAATATTAGGAGTAGGTGAGACTTTTGGACATAGTTGCAAAATATAACATTATAAAAATTATTTGGGGTAACTAAATATCAGTCTCAAATATTCAACATTCAAAACACTAGTTTTCTTTGCATTTGAGTCTTGTTTCTAAATCTCTAGGTTTTGGGATGTCAGTAAAATTAACAATGCTTTCTTTATGATTTGGTAAGAACCTGGAAATAACAGCTTGAAAAGAACCATAGGCTGAATCCCAAACCATCCAAGAAATACTCTGAATTATTAGAATAAAACAACAATTTTGGGAAGTAGCTTGATTCGAGGAATACACAAATGAAGTAAAGGGAATATATTGTTTAAAGTGTAGACCCAAAATGATGGACCTGAGCTGGAGTTTTGGAAACAACTACTAGGATAAAATTGTATGAAATAATTCAATAGAGTTGTGAAGATGTTATCATATGGCTTGGACACAGCAAAGGGCTAGTATCAGTCACTGCTCTCAAACCTGACCTTGAAGTAAGGGGTGAGAAGCACTGTAAAACCTTGAATCAAAGTGTCTACTTGAGGAACTGAAGTCACAAATGCAAGGAGTATGACAGAGTTATTGCTGAAGTACAGGTTGAAAGAGAATCGTTTTTTCATGAGCAACTTTTCTTCGTCATAGAACAGGTAACAAATTCTGTCAGTCACTGTTAGCTCAGTAAACATATATGGAAACTAATGGGAATGTTGTTTTATAAACCTACATTTACAATTAACGAAACTATATTACTATGGGTAACTAATAGATCTCTAGAGATAAATAACCAATTTTGACACTAGTTCAAGCTCAGAATTGTTTTAGTTCATGTTCTAATTAATTCTCCTGTATGACCTCATAACATTCAGGTGCAAAAGGAGTTGCATTGAGCACAGAACTTGTGGCCCTTGCACTTGGATATGATTCAAATTCCCAGGGAGCTGTGGAGTACCCATACATGCGTTGCATTTGGTCATGCATGCCTGCTCTCTAGAGCAACCTATAATTACTCCAGTAGAGTAAGAGAAAGAGAATACAAATTCTCACATGTTCAAACCAACAGCCATTATTCAGTGCACTGAGCAGACTTAAGAAGTGCCAGTGGTGGAAAGAAAAGTCAAATGGCACGCACATTTCAGGTCAGGGAACAACAAGAGCCAGCTGCCTTCTTAGGTATGGGGAGCCAGGAAACCAAGGGGGCTCCCCATGGTGCAGACAGGGTAGGGTCTGGCAGCCAGGGCCCATCCACTACCTCAACCAAGAGAAGGGAATCCAGGATGCACTGGGCCAGCCTCAGCCCTGGGCATCAGGAACCTCCCTGGGGATGGGCCAGGGCTAAGCCACGATGTAAGCTCATGGGTGAGCCCAGCTCAGCTAGGCCCATGGCAGGGCTGTGGGGAGCTGGAGCTTGGCCTTGTTGTAACATCGCTGGGGCAGGGGCTAATGTCTCCAGGGGGCTGGCACGGGGTCCTGGGCCATGGGAAGGGTAGGGACAGTTTTGGGGGCTGGAAATAAGGTCCTTGGCAAGGGACAGATGGGGAAAGTGCCAGAGGAATGGTCAGGGACAGTCAAGGCTAATGGTGTCCTCAAGGCCCTGACAATGATCCTGTAAAAACTGATGCATTTGGTTTATTCCAACCAAATCTCTCTTCAAAGATGATGGCACTATTTTTTTTGTAAATAAACTTGTGCAATTGGACACTTGGGGCTTAAGCTAAGATTTAAGTGCTTTTTTATTTTGAAATGCAAAGTTAGGTCTTGAGGGAGTTCTGTGTGGGCTTTTTTCTACCAAATCACTCATCAACAAGCAATCTGGAACCACTCAAGTCTCCCATTGCTGAATCCGAACATAAAGTAAGAGCAATGATGCATGCTGGATCCAAATAATTTTATTACTTCTCTGAAGAGCTGTTTATACAGTAATTTGTCTCTCCAGTATGTCTGCTTGTATACAGAATGATTTTATATATATTGTTATTAATCGCTTAATCAAGAACACTATTTGTACCAGCCAGAATTTTGTATACTTATTTTGGTGGAGCGGGGAGGAATATGCATAACTTTAACTGAAAGATCCTTCTTTTTACTGTACTCCAAGGAGAACGAATGAACCAGATAATGCAAGTAAGCAAGTATTCTGGGCCAGGGATTTGGCTGGAACAAACTGGCAGAGATTAATTCTATGCCCAGCTGTCTCTAGTCTCTGAGGGCCACCTTGGCAGCTAGGCACTGGTATGGAACAGAGATGCTCCTGTCATTCACCGCTAGACACAGAAGATGAAAGAAGAGTTTGGATCATGGAAACAACATATTTTTTTGCAAACATAGTATCAAATTTTCATGACTCATTTGCTATAGAAGTTTTTTTGTTGTTGTTGTTGGAGGTTTTTTTGCTTGTTTAGGTTTTTTGTCTGGCAGAGGAGCTAAAATATGTAGTCCCTTATGTATTCATGACACGTATCTCTAATTTTTGCCACCTTGATTTCTAAATATGCACACACTGATGCACTCAAGACAAAAATTGCTATGGTGATGGAGGTTTTTTTAGTGAAAATTTGACTATACATTGATTGCATGTAACTGGCTAAGTCAGTAATAACCTCAGAAAAGGACAAGATCAGAGCAAAGGAAGTAACAAACTGAGAACCAGATGCTACTACTACAAATTTAATTTTAGAGCTGGCTGGACAACATCATTTGCAAAAATAAAGCTGGTGCTGTAAGGAAGTGCAATTTAGAAGTAGGAAGAGAGCTAACAAAATAGGATTATACACTGCAACTACTGAAATCTCATTCACTATAAATGAACTGATTTGCTCTAACTGGGTCTACATCATCTTTCAGGGTGACTTTGGCTAGATAGTGAAAATGTGTTCGGGGACCAGTGAGCATTAATTTACTGCTTTGGGTTTTGTTATTGTACAAAATTAAATATGTGCTCTAACCCAAATTGATTCTCTGAAGACTCTGTTCCAAAATATTTTCATAATCATTGTTGTGGGATTTTTTTAGTCTTCACTATAGTCTATTCCCTACATAACACTTCTCAAGCAATAAGTCCTTCATTAGCCCTATTTAACAAATCCCAAAGTGTCAAACTGTTTGTACCGTATCGGCAACACTAATTCTTATAATAGGTGCAGTTCCTAGCATTCTAATACAATGAAATCCATTAGGTATTCTGTCACCCTGGAAGTTTTTTCAATTCTTTATGTGGAGCTGTTTGCTGGTCCTTGTGTTGCTGTCAGTAAAATTTTAATTTTAATGAAGTTTTAGACAATCAGAGCAAAATATTATTTTAATTTATAATCAGTGAAAAAAGGTGAAAAATCTCTGATGATATTTTTAAAGGTTTCTAAATAGCTATTTTTTCAAAACTATTTTTTAAAAAAATTATGTATTATCTCATTTTTGTGAAGGGAAAATACTTGCGTTGACTTTTGGCTTCTTTTAATTATATTTTTTCTTTTTATCATATTCATTCCTTCTCTAATTTTTTTTTCAAAGTTTGCATTTTACTTCCTTAAAGATTTAGAATAAATTAGTAGATAAAAATTTTAATACCTTTTCTTTTTCCCTTCCCTTTACTCCAGATATTTCTGCCTATTCTCTCACATATATTTCTTACAGAGGAAGATCACCTCCCTCCTTCCTCCATCATCACTGCCTCTTCACCCCAGCCCACTTTTGTTCAAGGAATTTTTAAACACAATCATTCTTTACTAGAAACAAAATCCAGACAACAGAACCATATTTTAAAAATACCAAAGGGTTTTTTTAATCCATCAGAATATGTATGTTGCTTCATCCATAACATATTTGCTACTTTTAAATTTTAAAAAAAACAGTTTTGATTGAAGAAAAGAGAGCTGTAATAAAGTCTGACACAAAATGAAAGAATGACATAACCAAAGTAATGATATAGTCCAATTGCCCAGTACAGGCTAGAATCTGTGTGGCTGGGGAGCAGACTTGCTGAAAGGGACCTGGGAGGTTCTGGTAGTCAACAAGCTGAACGTGAGTCAACAATGTGTCACTGAAGCAACAAAGGTTCCTGGGCTGCACCTGCAAGGGCATTACTAGCAGAAATAGAGACGTGATCATCCCACTCCAGTCATCACGCATCAGGCCGTACTTGGAGCACTGTGTCCAGTGCTGGTCCCTGCAACTCAAAAAAGACAAGAACAGACAGGAGATAGTCCAAAGGAGGGCAGTGAAGTTGATCAAAATATCAGTGAACCTGCTGTATGAGGAAGGACTGAAGGCATTAGATCTTTTGTCCCTGCAAGGCTCAGGGAGGATGTCATCACAGTATTCCTTTACTTCAAGAGTGGCTACAAAGAGGATGGAGGCTCTCTTTTCACAAGGAGCCACATGCAGAAGACAAGGGACAATGGATGCAAGTGGTACTGGGAAAGGTTTCTTCTTGATATAAGAAAGAAATTCTTTACAGTGAGAATATTTACTAGAAAAACCCCCATAGAAGCGTGGTACAGTTCCCATCACTGCAGGTTTTCAAGATGCATCTGTTCAGGGTGCTAGAAAATCTTATCTAGGCTCCATTTACCAGGAAAGGCTGGAACTTCTGATGTCTTTTTGATGTCTATTCCAACCTGAGATGTTCTATGATCCTATGAAATAAATGCTTTAGTTGATTTCTTACTTATTATGTCCCAGTTCGTCCTTTCTGCTCTTTTTTCTCAACTTCCCAGTAAGTGAAAAAAAAAATCTTGATTTAAAGAAGCTTCTTTTTTGTAATTATTATTTCAAATTTCTACAGGAGGTTTTAAAGATATTTAACTTTATTTGAAATCTACTATATATTCATTTTATCTGTTGAATAATGCATAATAGCAAATATTGATCCAATATTGATGAATAATGCATAATAGCAAATATTGATCCAACTGCTGAGCTGACCAGTCCATTGTCTTAGATGAATGATGATTAGCTAATTATGCAGGTAACATTCAACCCAGTGTAGGACAGTCTGATGCAAACTACTCTTATACCCATGTAATATTTCCCATACTAAGAGGCACTAGGATCATGACTTGAAGTACCCGCTCCCTGTTCAAATCACTTGCTTTTCATAATTTTATAGTTAGTGACATGAATATTTTAAGTCTCATTTCTTCCGCAAACTCATAATATTTTCAAATATGTGCTTTCAAATAAAATAAAAGCTTTTGAAATCCTTCATTACAAAAATCAGTTATCACCAAAAAAAGAAACCTTCAGTCTAGTAACAGTGAAATTTGAGGAACATACTTAATTTTTACATTAGCAAGTTAAATGTGAGTTGCCTACAATAATTACCTGTATTCTAACATAATTTCTTGGAACTAAAACTTTAAAAAAATTATCATAAAGCTGAAATAAAGAACTTCAAATGAAGGAATAAAACCTTTATCATTTTCCATATAACCTGTATTTTCCTCCCTCCTTGTACGTAGGCTATAAACTATTGACAGGGTTATTGGCGGTACCCATGTCTCATTCACTGTAGAAGCCATGAGGAAACAAACTGAAAGGACTTTTTTATGTATGAAGATAACAACATGATGGCAAAAAGGATGTTTGTGACAAAGAATTCAAGCACAAAGAACAAGCGAGGTTGCCAATCACCAAGAAAAAAAAATCTATCTTGCAGTATGTATATGTGTCTTCCCTTACCTTAGTTTCTGAGTATTTATCTTCATGCTAACCCTCCAAGGCACAGAAGTGCTATTATCCCCACTTCTGGTCATGTAGATCTTGAGGCTTACATTCTCAAAGGAAATAAGGTTCCTAAACAAAGTGCAAACTTTAGTGAAAGCAGTGCCTTAGCTCCTCAGACATTCATTGTCTGTTTTACTCAAAACTGAGCTAGCATAGGGTGTTGTAACTTCTTACCAAGTTTTTAACCCCTGAATCCTACTTTTTTTTTAGTCAGGACATTTGGGTAACATCTCTGACTTAGCTGAATATAAGATAGAAACATTGCTGATTTTCCTAATGAGGAATAAAGACTTAGTACCCTGTAGTATTCTTTAGCACATTCTCAATTAGATTATACTGGTTGTGTTTCATTGTTTGCATTAATATATTTCATCTATGTGCATCAACATATCAAGGGGCAAGAATTAAAAGTATTTGAAGATATCTAAACAGGGAGATACGACTAGATGTTCTGTGGGATTTTCAGATATGTCTTAGCAGCTACCTTATTAAAATCAACAATGATTTTGAGCTTTTGATAGAGAATGGTGTTTATTGGTGGATCCTGGGTGAGCCTGGGTGATTTTCATTTAAGAAAATGCTGGGGCTGTCTTCTACCAAGGAATTACATTTCTCAAAGTAGCAGGATATGTGAAGGACAGTAAGAGGATGCTGTTTATTCAATTAGTCATACCTTGAACCATTCCTTCATCCAACATCAAAAGTTTCTTTTCCCTACTGTTAAAAATGTACTAACAACAGGGTAGATCTCAAAACAAGGAAAAAAAAAAGTACTGTTCCCAAAACAAGCAGGTTTTATTACTTTTCTCCTGAGGTGTTAATAGTGGCAGACTACAGTCAAAAAAAATTTAAAACTAGCAAGACTTTCATTAAACTTCATAGAGGTTGAAAAATATAGTTTCTCAGTGGAAAAAAGATTGTGGAGGGCCTTGAACATGAGTCAAACTTTTGAAAGGTGAATAATCAAAATGGTTACTCTTTAATGTCATTTTTGCTGTCAGAATGTCCAAATCTCAAAACAGCAGGAAATTTTTCTTTCTTTTTTTTGACTTCAAAATACTCAGCTTTGAAAAAGTTCTGAATCTGCCCTGTCAGACCACTCTGTGGAAAATGTAATATTTTGTTTCTCCTCTGAAAAAAAAATAAAAATCCAAAGTTTAGTTCAAACTGGACCTTCCAACAAAGACTGTTCTTCTTAATTAAGAAAGAAAAATAATAGAATGCCATTAACATTGGCAGTGTTATCCAGACATCAGTGTTCCATTGATGTTTTAATACACTGGAATTATTTGTAGTATTTTAAGATACTGCTCATTTTGGAAAAGATGATCTTAAACCTTCAGCTTTCATTTGAATTTAAAGGTTGTTGTGGTTTAACCTCCACCACACAGCTGCCCTCACAAGGGAGAAGAGGGGAAAAAAGGAGGGGAAAGGAAAAAAAACTTGTGTGTTGAGACAAAGAAAGTTTTAAAAAAACAATAACAGGAAAGGAAAAATAACAATAATAACAATTGCCATAACAATAACAATGATAGTAATCATATCAACAGACACTTTCACTGCCTGGTGAATTGGTACTGTCCTGAGCAGTGATTGCAGATTCTCAGCCCCTGGCTAACCCCATTAATATACTGAGCATGACACCTATGGTATGGAATATTTCATTGGCCATTCCATTGTTCTCTCTCTTCTTCTATGGGAAGCTTTTTGATATTCCTTCCACAACAATCAATAGAAAGAGAAATTAACTCTTTCCCAGCTGAAACTAGAACAAAGGTATAATAGCTAAGGAGGCTATTTTAATCATACACACATGAACAATTTGACAAGGAAATCTTGCTGGCTGATGGTCTTATTCAGTCAGATCTGCTGTGATTATTATGAAAAGACATGGATGACCACAGACCCGTATCTTGAGCCTTGTGACAGAAACCAAAATTAAAATTATAAAGCTCAGATCAGAAATCTCAAGAAAGTCTGTTTAAATTATATTAGAAGTTGATTCTAATGTGAGAAAAAGGCAAAATATAGCACCGCTAAGAAGAGGATTTTGATTTATTTTTGGATATGCCATAAGAATATATATACAATGCATCCTTCATGACCAATTGGTGAGAGATTGCACTTCATAAAAGTTTTTCATTTTTGCAACTTCGGTGCAAAAACTGAGAACTATATATATGATACTAGTTTCAAATAAAAAATGAAAAATGGAAGAAGGATATTGGTGTGTGAGGATTTTTTAGCCAAGAAAACAGCACATAGGATAGTTTTTACAGATGTGTTTAATCTTTATAGAAAACTGTTTCTTTATTGTTGCTATAGGCCGTAAGTTTGAATATATTTCTTTCAACACTTTGCAACATCCTGACCAGCAGTGACAGCCCTTGAAGAAATCTGAAAATTCTTCTGGCAAGCTTCTTATTTGTGCCTTCTGAGGGAGTTAAAGGCACTGTAGGCTATATGCTTGCCACTCTCCGTATGTTAGAAATGTCTCCCTTCGTCTCTTTTTTGTGTGTGGTCTGTTTGATTACTTAAATTCAAATCCAAAGATACTAAATTTGAAACTTAGATTTAAAGTGAATGAAGTACCAAAAAGATCTGAACATGTATGTTAGCATATATTAAGTAACTTATAGATCTAAGTGCACTGGTGTCCACATTTGCAACTTTACTTTGACAGGAAAAGGTAAACTTTTTTTTCTTTTTTTCAGTCAGAATAGGGTTTAAAAAGAGATAAAAATGAGCAAAAAACAAGATCAACAAAAAGTACAGCTATCAAATGCCCAAACTCGCCTGGTTGAACCTCTTTGTTTGATATAGGAAAGAGAGCTGAGCTTATATATTGCTTCATAGATATTTTTTTCAGTTAAAAAGTTGCATTTATCATAAAATACTTCGGTTCTAACCCTGGTTCTTCTTTATTTTCATGTCCAAATTCTCTTTAATTCAGATTGGTTTACTCTTTTCTAATAAAATTTTAATTGGTCTCTTTCAGAATCCTCAGCATTCTTTAAATAGCACAGTCCTACACAGTTACATGTGTAAGTATGTTTTGTTATAATTGAAATTACATTTTTTCAGATGTTGAAAATGTGCTCTGCACAGTAAATAGGTTTAAAAAAAATCACATTTTTAATTCAGACGTTAGCTCTAAGGTTACTGGAGCTGTATTGAGTAAGCAATTTTGCAACTGAAAAGAGAGCTCTAGGGAGAGCTAAAACTAAAACAGGCTTAAAAAAATCATTTTCCCTTCTCATGAAATTTTCTAGGATTTCAAATTGCATTGTTCATCATGGTGAAATGATGAAAATGTTCACAAAAGTGTGTTTGAATGAAAGACTGAGAAATACTCCTAGACAATCCATCCTTGGAGCAGCCAGCCAGGTAGGTAGAACACATAGCACGGCTGAGAAAGTGAGTTCAACTCTGGTATCGAACACCTTGTTTTCTCCTTTTTGAAATTGTACATGCTAGCATGATAGTTCTGTAGTTAGACCACTCTTCATGGCTGAAAAGAAATTGACTTTCATATTCCAAATTAGACAGTCTTTTGTACCAAATTGTGTGGGATCAAAAATTTCTTTCTGACCCAATGTTGCATCCTGTATTTATGAAAATCTTCATGATTAGAAGTTCAATTGAAATATATATTTCTCCATAAAAAAATAAAGTAAATTGGCAGTTCTAAGGAAAGAAATAAAGGACTAAAATGAATAATGATCAGTAACTATAATTAGATTCAAATTTCTAAACTGATATTGAAGAAGTAACCTTTTTATAATGACTCATCTTGATTAATACTTTGAATAATTATTTGTATTCCTGTGTCTTGAATATTCTTCAGACTTTTCCTGAAGAAAAATCATTGAGTTGGATATTATTTATTTGTTTTAAATTATGAGATTGCTTTCAGAAATGAAGGAGATTGATTATCAATATTCTTCAAGAAGAAAAAAATTCCACAGGGTAAAGAAAAGAACACCGGTAGAATTTTCCTTCTGCTTTTCTTTTTTTCTTTTTTTCTTTTTTTTTCTTTTTTTTTTTTTTCCCCTCAAAACTTTTGTGTGTCTGGAAAAGGCTTTAAAAGGTATTTGTAGCTTTTAAAACATGGATCATATACAGCCTTCAAAAGTAAAATTAATAAACTGTTCTAATGTTCAAATATGTAAAATACATTTGTTTTAAAAATAGTGCAAGTTATTTGAACAAAAGAGGTTATAATTTTGTCATGAATGTGCATAAGCATAATTCTACTATATCCTAGAAACTAACTTTTCTGAGAGAATAAAATACTTTTTAATTAATACTTCCCATTTTAAAAAGAAAAAAAAATATGTTTTTGAAATTTGTCACTTGTTGACAAACTTGTAGAAAGATACTTCCTGAAATTGTATTTCTCCTTATATTTTATTACATTCTTATTTTCTGGTTATTACTTGGAAGTGAAGCAAGCTGAATCCTTTGGCATTGCAGCTTTCCATAAGGTAGTTAGCTTCAAAATTATCTGCTTACTTCCACATAATTGAACCTCAGAATCCTGCTTCACATAACTGGTTGATGTGAAAGAATACTAGATAATTTAGAGAAACTCTTCTAGTAGCAAGCATTTAACGTACATCTGTACTTTTCCAGGCAAGTGACAAAACAACTAGTTACGACTCCATGGTGGTTTGATTTTTGGGGGAGGGGGTTGGGGTTTTTTTTGTACATGTGTTTTGTGGTTAGTTTTTTTTTTTAATTTATTTTTTTAGAAGATTTTTTTTCCTCTGTAATGACCTTTTTTTTTGTGAGCAGTTACAGACAGTCAGGAGAGGAATGTTTTCTCCATGCAGTCCTTACTTGCGTGAAGAAAGCTTGATTTAAAAGTCCTTGCTCTGATTTTCCATCTCATAGTACTAGAACATGCCACCTGTAGTCGGTCACTGAACTGCCTTAGATCATTTTAAGGTGCCAGTCTCTTCTTATGCACCAGAGAAGGAAATCCAATATTAAATATGTCGTCCTGGATTCCTCTTGGCAAGCTAGGTCCACATCTGACACATTTGCTTCTTTATCAGATTCGGACTATAAATCTCTTTTAAGGTATGCATTTAAAGTGACATAAATTTTACCTTCCAATCCACCTGATATCAAAAGGAATGGTAAAAACAGTGGTTGTGAAAAACTGAAACACTTTCTTTTATTAAGTGACATTTTTCAGACTAAATGTAAAGAGAGTACAGTGACTGTGTTGAACAGCTTACTCGAGTTATCTGGGCTGAGGCAGTGAACTCAGACAAAGAACAGTTATATCACTAATCCTACCTTTTCTCCTAAAAAAAAGGAATTTTTCAGGAATTGTAAACCAACAGGGACATATGCAGATGTACACTGCGCTATTTGCACGTGTAAGCACTGATCTGTCTATGAAACTACAGCATTTTGACACCATAAGAACTGGGCATGACTGAACTGTGTTCAGGGTAAGCACTGATCTGTCTATGAAACTACAGCCATGACACCATAAGAACTGGGCATGAATGAACTGTGTTCAGTCTGGTATTATCAATCAGGTTACAAAAATCAAGTTACGTGTGTTCAAACTTTGTACCTAAATCATATTTCCTATCACATTTTTATAATAGTAATGAATAAACAGAGTTGTCAAATTAGTCTATTGGTAAATATATTGTCCAAAGGATAAGTTATTTGGTCCTCTATTACCAGGAATTGAGGAATACTTCAGACATTCTGGTGGCAAGCAACATATAAGAGCTGAAAACCCCTCTACAGCAGGAAGTTATGCTGGCTGGCTGACAGCTGGGACCTATCAGCCTATAACACTGTGCTCACACTTCTAGACACAAGCTAGTGCCAGGTGAAGGATTATTTAAACACTTAATTTTGCCTAGAGAACGGCATTGAGTAAAAACATTTTAAAAGATGGATCTTGTTAACCTCAGCCTAAAATTATTTTAATCCTATTGGTATGTCTTCTGCATGCATAAAGCTTACATTGCTGCAATGTTTAAGAGCAAGAATGTGTAATTTACAGAGTTAGAATAAAGAAGCCTTGCTACCATAATATGAATGAATGGTCTACATGCTTCTCCACTAGTACATATAAATTCTGTCCTAAATCAAGATATTAAAAAAAATAATTTAAGGTGGGATTCCTCTGTTTTATTCTTCACTTCTCTAAATGAGTATTTGATGAAAATTCACTGAAACATTGAGTCCTTTAAAAAAATAAAAAAACCAAAATATTTTTGGGGGGTAAGAATCAAACAAAACATCTGAAAAATAAACAAAAAATGTTTTAGTATTTTTCACCTTTTAAGTCCTACCTCTGCTTTCTTTCAAGACAGTTATAGTCATGGTCAGGAACTTAGCATTTTTTAGAGATGAAAATAAATGCTTGGAGTGGAAGCAGTTTGCCAAGAAGCAAACGTAGGATGCTCACTGATTCAAAGTTGTTTGTTAAATAACACTCTCAAAAAATGTGCTTCTCACCTCTTCTTTCTTTTTGCGTCTTTTCCCCTCTGCCCCTCATACTCTATGAGCACAATATGCTTACTTATCTAGGATATTGTTGTTGTTGCTATTTTTGTGTGACTTGATATCTTTAACCCAGATGATTGCTCCATTTGGGTGGAATTTGTGTCTAATTCTAAATTGTCATCTCAGACGTATGTGCATTCTAACAGCTATGATTATATTTTTGAACCCTCCATCTCTGCCACTTACTAGTGTTCATATATTTATGTTCTGACTAAGAATTGTTATAAATCCTTATTAGATAAGGATAACTCCATCAAAATCTTTGTCTTGCAGCATTTTGTCACTTTTTTATTAACTTGTTCATGGAACTCTTCTTAGGAAGTGCCTCTACTCTTTTTTGCATGAAGTCTCCCAAAAGAATCTGATGTAATTCTTTTGCACACAAGGGCTTAAAATAACCCAGTTTAGAGGCTTAATCACTCAAAGGAAGCAATTTTTAGATTTAGAAAATTGAAAATATTGTCAGACTGAAAGGACTCCACGATAACCTTTGTCTCACATACTTTTGAATTACTTGGTTAGTTCTGCCAGCAAATGTGTGGTTTAGTGGTAGGAAAAGAAGGAATAGTTACCATAGCAACTGTCATACAATCCAGTGTGGCGCTTATGTTACTGTACCTCTGAGACAATACAAACCTGCCTTCTTAATCCCTTTAGTGTTACTGGTTGAATGATGTAAGCCTAGTAAAGTGGCACTTGTAGGTCCCTTGGCTGTACACTCTATTTTCCATCTCCTCCTCCGTAAAGTAATGGACGGCCTGTAAGTAGTATGAGATAAAAAACAAGCCCAACACTCAAAGACAGAAACTTAGTGCTCTGCTGGAAAAACACACAGCTTTCCCCCAGACTATAATGATTATGATTTTATGAGCTTTTTTTACATCCTCCTAAAATCTTTTAACACTAACTGATGTCAATAGAGATACAATGAACCTTGTTCAAAGCATAGGAGATGCCTCAGTACAGTTTATTTTTTCCTAGGATAATTCTATTTATTTATTGTGTTGCTTGGTAAAGTCAGGAAACATTGGGAACAAAATAAGAAAAACATAAAATTAAGGCTTCGGTGATTTTTTTAGTCACAGATTTTGACACATTTAACATGTGCTGGATTTCTTCTAACACTGTGAAATGACTGAAAGTTGTGGTCCCAGTGTGGTGGACAGATTCAAATGAATGCAGTCCTTTGTAGCAGCTTTGTCCTTAGTTTTTTATGTCAGTGCTATTTCATCAGTGCTTTGTATATTACCATTTGAATTTGCACTAGAATGGAGACTGGCATCTGTACCATAGGAAAACACTCCAACAATTCAGGTGTGGGGAATTCTGTGGAAGAGTTTAATGAGCATCTTTTATTGTTGCATATTGTATAACACATTTAAATATTCATTGAGAAAGAGGATAGATTGAAAATTAATTAAGCCTAGAAATTATGACACTTGCCTGAAATGTGGGGCAAGGGAATATTTGCTCTACTGAAAATTCAATTGATCTCTAGGAAGTGAAACAAAATTAACTATAAACGCTTCCATGTTTTAAGTGTTCTTATGGGATGTTTTGGTTCAAAACAGTTACATCGTTTGACTGTACTTTTTTTAAGGCTTCTGAAGATAAACCCCCAAATTTAGCTATTATTTCAGGAATTTTCATTTTTCTCCTGTGTCTGAATCATGATGTGTATGCTACTTTCTCAACTGACTTTTCTTTCAGACTTTCTTTTCTTTTCAGTTTGCTTGCGTCTTAATTTATAGAATCACAGAATACTCGTGGATGGAAGAACCTTTTGAGATCGTTGAGTCCAACCACAAAAAAACCCCAACAACAACAACAAAACCCCCCAAAACAAACAAACAAACAAACAAACAAACAAAAACAAAACCAAAAAAAAGCAACCAACAAACAAACAAACAAACAAAAACAAAAACAAAAAAAAGCAACCAATCAAACAAAAAACAAAAACAACCTTAAAAAAACCAAACCAAACAAAACAACAAAAACCAAACAACAAAAAAAACCCCCACAAAACACAACACCCCACCACATCACACCCACCCACAAACCAATAATCTCGGGCACTAGAGCATGGCCTGAAGAGCCACATCTACACGTTTCTTGAATACCTCCAGGGATGGTGACTCCACCACCTGCCCTGGGCAGGCTGTTCCAGTGCCTGACCACCCTCTCAGTAAAGTAATTCTTCCTAATATCTAATCTAAACCTCCCCTGCTGCAACTTCAGACCATTTCCTCTGGTCCTGTCATTATTCCCTTGGGAGAAGAGGCCAACACCCACCTCCCTACAACCTCCTTTCAGGTAGTTGTAGAGGGCAATGAGGTCTCCCCTCAGCCTCCTCTTCTCCAAACTAAACACACCCAGTTCCCTCAGCCTCTCTTCATATGACTTGTTCTCTACACCCCTCACCAGCTTGGTGGCTCTCCTCTGGACACACTCCAGCAGCTCAATGTCCTTCCTGTAGTGAGGGGCCCAGAACTGAACATAGTACTCGAGGTGAGGCCTCACCAGAGCCGAGTACAGAGGCACGATGACTTCCTTACTCCTGCTGGCCACACTATTCCTGATACAGGCCAGGATGCCGTTGGCTTTCTTGGCCACCTGGGCACACTGCTGGCTCATGTTAAGCCGGCTGTCCACCAACACCCCCAGGTTTTTTTCTGCCAGGCATCTTTCCAGCCACTCTTCCCCAAGCTTGTAGTGTTGCCTGGGTTGTTGTGACCAAAATGCAAGACCCGGCACACGGCCATCCAGCCAGTTTTTTACTCAATGAAGAGTACACTTGTCTATGCCATGATTCACCAGCTTCTCCAGGAGAACACTGTGGGGGACGTAATCAAAGGCCTTACCAAAGTCCAGGTAGACAATGTCCACAGCCTTCTCCACATCGAGAAGGTGGGTTACATGGTCATAGACAGAGATAAAGTTGGTTAAGCAGGACCTCCCTTTCATAAACCCATGCTAGCTGGATGTCCTGACACTCATAACCAGAGAAACTGCTACCCCTGTTTGGGCTGAAATGGGGTCATGGGCCAAAGGCAGGCATAGGAGAGACCCTGGAGGCTTGGTAGTATTGCCTTGAACACTTGATAGTATTCAAGTGTATTATTGCCCTCAGGGACTTGATATTCACATCAATTTGATGTGCAGATACAGAGAATATTTCTCATTAATCACATCTCCTTGCTTTGGTATTGTTAGTATAGTTAGTTAATGGTTTAAAGCTATCATTTTAAATAAGCAATTTTGATAAAATTAATTCTAAATTTTACAAATTATTTCATTTACAGGTGCTTCAAGGGCACTGAAATAAAAGTATATGTATTTCTCCAAAGACATGCGTATTCTTTTTTTTCCTTTTAATAAATAATAAAGCTATAATAAATCGCATTTATATACCTGAATAAATATAACACCTTAATTATCCATTTGCCAATATGAAGTTATAAGCATAATATTTTATCAGAATCATAGAATGCTAGAATGGTTAGAGTTGGAAGAGACGTTAAAAATCACTGATTTCCAACCCCCCTGCCATGGGCAAGGACACCTCCCACTAGACCAGCTTGCTCAACGCCCCACCGAGCATGGTCTTGAACGCTTCTAGGGATGGGGCACACACAGCTTCTCTGAGCAACCTGTTCCAGTGTCTCACCACCCTCACAGTAAAGAATTTCATTCTAGCATCTAATCTAAATCTCCCCTCTTCCAATTCAAAACCATTACCCCTCATCCTATCACTCCACTCCCTGCTGAAGAATCCCTCCCCATCTCTCCTGTAGGCCCCCTTCATGTACTGGGAGGCTGTTATAAGGTCTCCCCAGATCTTCTCTTCTACAGGCTGAACAACCCCAGCTCTCTGATCCTTTCCTCACCTGGAGAGGTGCTTCAGTCCTCTGATCATGTTCGCGGCCTTCTGCTCGATCTGATTCAACAGGTTCATGTCCTTTCTATGTTGAGGACTCCAGAGCTGAACACAGTACTCTAGGTGGTGTCTCAAGTGCAGAGGGGTAGAATCAACCCCCATGACCTGCTAGTCACGCTTCTTTTGATGCAGCCCAGGATATAGCTGGCTTTCTGGGCTGCCAGCATGCACTGCTGGCTCATGTTGAGCTTCTCATCCACGAAAACTCCCAGGTCCTTCCCCTCAGGGCTGCTCTCAATCCATTCTTCACCCACCCTGTATTTGTTCCTGGGATTGCTTTTGTCCCAGTTGCAGGACTCTGCATGTGTCTTGGCTGAACTTCATGAGGTTTGCACAGGTTCACTTCTCAAACCTGTCCAGGTTCCTCTGGATGGCATCCCCTCCCTCCAGTGTGTTGACCACACCTGAAGAATACCTGAAGTGAATTTACTTTGAGGCTATATGTAGTGTTTCTCACAAAATAGTAACCATTTTAAATGTACAATGATAACAGTTTTTATTCATGAGCATAGCCTGTTTGCATGTATGTGTTTCCAATGGGGAAAGTTGTTTAAAGATACAATATACATCCCACAAAAGAGCTCTAAATTTTTGTTATCAGTGATCTTCTGTTCATCTAACTGAGTTAATAAAAATCAGTAAAAAATCTGAGCTGTTGATTTATTTCTTGTTGTCTCAAAACTGAGACCAGAGAAGTGATGGATTTTTCCATGCAGAGACACCAGCCTATGGCTATTATTGTACTATAGCATGGTAAAAGTTATATGTGACACTGTACTGTGAAATGATTGTATCTTCTTCAGCTATGGCAAAGTTTTTGACATACCCAAGTTTTTTAAAAAGCAATATAAGAGAAGAAGAAATATGTGTGAGCGCAAATTGTGAGAATTATCCACTACCATAATAAAGCACCTCTGAGATGACAAGCACAAGAATTAACAGCACACAAAACACTATAAAGGTCTTTCAGTGAGGAAGATTATCTTGTTTTATAATCTATAGACTTTTAATGAATAATATGACAGCAGAATTGATTTGAATTTGAAAGAAGAAATCTTTTTTATCACTCTTTAAAAGAAAGAAGAAGCTATTTTAATTATCATAAGCAGTGGGATTTGAATTTTAGATCTCATCTGAAAGAGTATATCTCCTAGAGAGTAACACTACTTGCATCATGTTGGTTTTTATAAGGACTAGCCCAATGGAAAAAAAAACAATTTCTTTATAATCTGTGACTGTGTGCTCCCTCTCCCAGACACTAATCTGACCTTTATTTCCAGTAACCTGGCCCAAGAGATAACCACCCCTGGGAGTCACATTGAGTGCATGTAGTCATGACGGCTGCACTGGGTTCAACTTGATTTTGGTGAGACAGATAACACAATAGCCAAGGGCTAATTTGAGCTATGCTGGTACTGTGATCAATATACAAATATGACTATAAGTCAAGTATTTTACGCTCATAAATACTGAACAGCTCAAGAGCCCTTTGAGCTCTCCTGAATGGCGGTGGGCTGCATGCCAGGATTTGCCCTTGAGAAAGACTGCCAGTTCAAGGTTACTTTCACTTCTCGAGATTGAGAGGTTCCTTGCCGCAACTGATTCTTGGTAAGTGACTAATAGAATGCTAAACTTTGAAAACTTAGCTAAGTGATAGAAAGGATTGATTGCACGTATACAATGCTTTAGACGTAAACCGTAGGCCAAGTTTGGGACTAAGATTGGATCCAGACGCACCTAGACTCCTCTCTGAGAAGGAGTTTAGAAAGCAAGGGGGTCCGTTCTGAACCTCGTGACTCAACAGGAGGGTCTTCCTGGTAGTTCTGTGTGACCCTGTACTCTATACAGTAAATAACAAAGTATGTCTTTCCATCTGAAATCTTGTTAAAAAACTGCCACATTTACGATCAAATTTTGTTAAATCCCTTTTTCATATCAATAAGAGTGTTGCTGCTTCTCTCTACAAGTGAAGTGCATTGCTCCGTCTGCAACATAATCACACCACTTATTGCAACATCTGCTGTTTCTCTGAAAGTATTTTATATGGGTGTGACTTGACCTCCTATTTTCAGCATTTTAAAAGGCATATTAATATACAGCTATTCAAGATACAATAATTCACTTTAATTTAGTGCATAACTACTGAAAAGTTATAACCCTGAAATAAAATTTAATTGAATTTAAATAGGACTAATAATGAAAACTATGAATAACTTAATAAAAACCATTAATAGCTTCACAGATAAATGATCTTGAAGACTTCTATTGTATCAAAGAAAATCAATTTATTTGAACAATTGTTGATAGAATTGTCTTTATCCCTGCGTTTGTTTTCAAAGGAAGCAAAATATTTAAAATAAAGTCATGGAAGTCTAATTCGTAATTTTCAAAAATTAGTTTTGAAATATCATCAAATAATATGATATATATTCTTATTTCATACTTTCTGTGTCTTAGCTTCAGGAAAATGGGGTTTTTTCAACTCTTTATGGCTTTTATGCTTCTTCATTCTGGGGGAGTACTTGTGCACAATTAGTAGAATTTCAATTTTTTATAAACAGTTTAAAATTCTCCAAACATATTTTTCTGCATAATAAAGGAAAAATGTATTATATCTAAAATCAGAACTATTTAAATGAGGTTTTTGAAATTTTTTTGTTTCATTTTGTTTCAATTTTTGTTTCACAAATTTCTTGAAACTAGTCACTTAGAGAAGAAAAAGTCAGAAGCAGAAAATATATAAACATTGAATATATTTAAAAGAAATAAAGGCTTTGATTCTCAACGAGATATGAAACTTCCTAACAATGTTCCATTTCTTTCTCTTAAAGAATGATTTTTATGATGTAATGCCTTTCTAAATGTTTTTACATATTAGTTTCAATTGCTATGCTCATTTTCTGCTTAGAATGTAATTTCTAATAGCTTCTTATTCATAAGAAATTTTGCTGATGAGGCTTCACATAAATAATAGTATTAGGCTAGTAGAATCTATAAGATACTAATAACAAGTGAATCAATAATAAATTTATTGAAATTTATGTAATTTACATTAATGTAGAAGTTGTGTGAGACTATAATAAGCTATTTTACTGTTATGGATTTAATTGTTTCAGTTAGTAATATTTCATGAAGCTGTTTGGTTAGATTGTGTTTCATTTTACCTTCAAACTGATGTAATTTTCAGAAAAAGTCATGTCTACATCTCCCTTGATGCAAATTTCAATTATAATATACTAAAATTGTAACAATAATTGCTGTTGCAATAAAGAAGAGAGGTAATGCAAGGCACAGGTAATAAAAGATGTTTTGAGTTGGTTCTTTAAAAAGGATGCATTCTTACGTATTTAATATAATTATAAAACTAATGAAAAATGAAAAATACAATTTAATATCTTATTTTATAAAAAATGAAAACACAAAAAAGGCCTACACTGCAGTTGTAATTAATTTCATGCTTTTTCACAGTGAAATAAGCTCATATTTTTACTTTTTGCCAATCATATTTAATATTATGAGTCTATATAAATTAGAAAAACTATTCAGTCCTTCAGCACTGAATGCAATAGTCACTGATGTAAATATAAATAACCATCTTCTTCTATTTACCTTAGTTAATATCCTTAAAAAAAGTCATTGTGGATTTGGAACTTGAAAGGTACCTGTGCCTATTTCTTAGATTATTTGGATAGGATACTCTCAAGTATTTTCTTTAACTAACAGGTAAACAGGTGGAAGGATATCACATAACAGGACTCTTAACTTCACAAAGAAACATTCAGATGATTTGACAGTGTTAGCACAAGTTTATAGTTGAGTGCAGTTTGCAAGCAATCTCAAAGCTATCTGAAGACAATTGTAGGACTACTAATAGAGGTTGCAAACAGTGCAGCATTTAACCTTAATGTGCATTTTTTTCAGAATGAGAAATCAAACTCTGGGACTAATTGCCTTGGGCAGTAGGTTCCCCAAAATCAAGCACCAGTGACAGATACTCTAAGAACTCAAATATCTACTCTATTTGGAAGCTCTTTGTGCATTTAGCTAGGTCAGTGTGGGACATACTTGTCTTACTATTTACCGTTCCTTAAAATAATTAGCCCACAAGAGAACAAAATAGTTTTTACCTTAGACAAGTAAAAGTCAGTAAAAGATTGCAAAAGAATAAAGTATTATTTTCATTCCCAGTAAAATATGAAAAGTTACCTTGTATTATTGAGGAGAAGAAATGGGAAAATAATTTGCAAAAAAAAAGATAAAATCATAGATAAGCCATGTGACCATGAGGAATTAGGGAAAACTAAAATCTGTGAACCACTGTCATGGTAATATACAAGCATGGAACTAACATAAATCAGACCAGTTAATCTTTATAGCCATATTTTAGGTGGAAAATTAACTGTTTGAGGATCCAGATGGCACTTTTCCTTTTTAGTTTGAAACTTGCGTAATTTGGAGTAGAAAATGTTAAAAACATGTTCTTTTCAAATAATATAACTCTTACATATACGTACACATGTATATAACATATATTACATGTATGTGTATATATAGGGTTTATATATATTATATCTTTCTACTTGTATAATAATTATTTGCAATGAAATGCAAAGGTAACATGTTCACTCCAGTTTTGGCCTTGAACCCATGTCAAGGCCAGATCTGTCACTGAGCAGCCATTGTATCCAGACTTCTGTGTAAGCAATCAAGTTGTGAGAGCGAGCTATGCAAGGACCCAGCTGGGTGCTCATCCTGCACCCTTCAGCCTCAGTACCAGCCTCAGTATGAACTGCAGTACCAGCCATGCCCCTACCCAGCCTGGCACACCTGGAAACCTGGGCTCTCATTAAAATGCAGCCATTCTTTTGGCCCTTATCCTCATGATGAAGGAGATAAATTAATAGTAAAGGTACTGACTTTTTTTTTTTTTTCAGTACCCTGATATAGCTGCCTGCTTCAGAAGGTCTTCTATCATTCTGTGAACACAGTCAATGTCTGTAAAAGCAGTTCTGATTACTTGCTCTCCTTGGAATATGAGGATCACTATATTTTTTCCTACCACTACTTTTTATGATCTCAAAGAAGCCATCACTGGGTATGTACATAGCCCTTCTATCCCCATCATTGGGTAGACGATTCGTATGCTCTACCCATAGTGTTTAGTGGGAGTCCAAATACCCAATGAAATGCCAGCTTGGTATTATGTCTTTTCAACTTAAGTTCAGAAGCTGAGTATTCAATATATGAAAACGTACAAAATCAAGGATCTCTTCTACAACTGGGAAAATACTTCATCAGGAAAAGCATAAGTTGGAGTAGCTGAGTAGTATGATTGAAGTTCATGTACATACAAATATATTTGCTTTAGAAATATGACTTAGAGATACATCTTCCCAGCCAAAAACAATTGAGGGAATAAATTTTTCAAATGTGAGATAAGTTCAAGGATTCAATCTCAGAAAGGAGTAGTTGCAAAGTACTTGTATCATCATCTTTCCTTATATTTGTGAATTACATAGAGAATTAACATACTGTATTTATAATTTATTCTATTTTCTACAGAAATATTTGCCATGATGCATACATGTAAATATTTAAAGATATATCTTCCAGGTTTTTATATTTCATTTCTACCTTTTACATACTTAAAAAATAAAAATTCTTTCAGGAGAGTACATTCATGAGTTTAGTTGACATTCTTTATATAATCATGTCACTTCACATGAGTTATTATCTCATGAACATTACTAGTGTTGAGGGATAGTTTTGTATTTGCAACTAATGAACTGTATGTTCTTAAACAAATGTTATTTTAAGATTTAATTCCAATATATTGAATAGATGGATTTATTTAATGTCAATTGTCTTGCCTGTATTTAATTTAATAGCTTTTAATTTCCCTATAATTAGTAACAGTAGCCTTTATAAGCCTTTCCCAGTAGAGTAACAAGCATCCTGTGTGGTTTCTTTTTTTTTCTTTTTTTTGAACAGAGGAGAGTATTGCATACATGCTTTGCTCATTCCCACAAATCCTGTGACTGAGCACAATAAACTTAGTCCCATCTTCTCCCACCTAACTTAGAGAATTCAGCTTTTAGGTGTTAAGAAAATGAGAATAACTATATTGATTTCATGTGGCTAAAAACCTACCCCATTATCCTGTCTCCCACGAAGAACCTAGATGGATGCACGTTAATGGATACTTGTATTAAAGCAAGAGAAGGACAAGCATCTGTAATATACCCTCCTAACATTCTCCCAGTCTCCAGCTATTTTGAACTATTTTCTGGGCTTTGTGAGGTTTATATATTTGTAAAGCCCTTGAATCTCTCTGCCAACTATTCGTCAAAGCGGCCCATGAAAACACATAAGCATCTTGCACCAAAAAAAGTCCTTTAGCAAGCAGTGACTTCTGCAGGAATACAGAGTGCTTCCTGTTGAAAAAGTAACTTTTTTGTTGTCATTCAGAATGTGTCTCTTGTAAGTTGAGCCAAATATTTAGGTGCTTTATCTAAGCATTTGTTCACCTCTACTTTAGCAAATGCTTAATTGCTTCCCGCATTTGGTTTTACGATTCAATTTTCTGTCACTGAAAAAATCGGGACTTTATAAGAAATTGGGTAATAGTAGTATAGTAAATTGAGTAGATAAGGGTCTGAGATAATCTTATACAACAAAAAGAAAAGCTAAGTGTGAGCTGAAATATATTCCCTCCAGTAAAGTGAATGTTCTTATTGAATCATAGAATCATTTAGGTTGGAAAAGATCTTTAAGGTCATTGAGTCCAACCATAATCCTAACACTGCCAAGTCCACCATTAAATGATGTCCCTAAGTACAACGTCTACACATCTTTTAAATACCTCCAGGGATGGTGACTCAACCACCTCCCTGGGTAGCTTGTTCCAATGTTAGACAGCATCTTCAGTGAAGAAATTTTTCCTAATATCCAATATATTTTTACTTATATATCTATACTTTGACTGTATAGAGATAGACTCCAGCAACAAAGTTGAGTGTTTATGGGTAAAGGCGAAAGGGAAGGCTAACAAGGGTGATTTTGTGCTGGGAGTCTGCTATAGACCACCCAATCAGGATAAGCAGGTCGATGAAATATTCTATAAATGGCTGGCTGCAGTCTCACAAACACCAGCCCTTGTTCTCATTGGGGACTTCAACCTACCGCATGTCTGCTGAAAATATAACACAGCAGAGAGCAGGAAGGCTAGGAGGTTCCTCGAGTGTATGGAAGATAACTTCCTGACACAACTGATAGGTGAGCTTATGAGGGGAGGTGCCTCGCTAGACCTACTTTTCACAAACAAAGAGGGACTAGTGGGAGATGTGGAGGTTGGAGGCCGTCTTGGGCTTAGCAATCATGAAATGGTTAAGTTTTCAATTCTTAGTGAGGTAAGGAAGGGGTTTAGCAAAACCTCCACCTTGGACTTCTGGAGGGCAGACTTTAGCCTGTTCAGAACGCTGATTGGGAGAGTCCCTTGGGAGATAATCCTGCGGGGCAAAGGGGTCCAGGAAAGCTGGACACTCTTCAAGAAGGAAATCCTGGAGGATTTCTCCTCCAGGAGCCGGCTGTCCCCATGAGGCACAAAATTAAAGGGCGGGGAAAATGGCTGGCCTGGATGAACAAAGAGCTCTTGATGGGACTTAAGGAAAAAAGGAGGGTTTACCACCTTTGGATGAGGGGACAGACAATTCAGGAGGAGTACAGAAATCTTGTTAGGTTATACAGAGAAAAAATTAGGAAGGCAAAAGCCCAGTTGGAACTCAACCTGGCCATTAATATAAAGGACAACAAAAAAAGTTTCTATAAATATGTCAACAGAAAGAAAGTCAGGGAGAATGTCCATCCCTTACTGGATGTGGGGGGAAACATGGCAACCAAGGATGAGGAGAAGGCTGAGATACTTAATGCCTTCTTTGCCTCCGTCTTCAATACTTGGACCAGCTACCCCCAGGGTATTCAGCCTCCTGGGCTGGAATATAAGGATGGTGAGCAGAACAAATCCCCTGTAATCCAGGAGGAAGTAGTTAATGATGTGCTTATGCACCTGGACACGCATAAGTCTATGGGGCCAGATGGGATTCACCATGGGGTACTCAGGGAGTTGGCAGGAGAGCTCACCAAGCCTCTCTCCATTAGCTATCAACAATCCTGGTCAACAGGAGAGGTACTAGATGACTGGAGGGTGGCCAATGTGACGCCCATCTACAAGAAGAGCCGGAAGGAGGATCCGGGAAACTATAGGCCTGTCAGCCTGACCTCGGTACCAGGAAAGATCATGGAGAGGATAATCTTGAGTGAGCTCCTAAGGCAAGTGCAGGGCAGCCAAGGGATCAGGGCCAGCCAGCATGGGTTTATGAAAGGGAGGTCCTGTCTAACCAACTTGATCTCTTTCTATGACCATGTGACCCGCTTTCTTGTTGAGGAGAAGACTGTGGATGTTGTCTACCTGGACTTTGGTAAGGCCTTTGACACCATCCCCCACGGCGTTCTCCTGGAGAAACTGGGGAATCATAGCATAGACAAGCGTACCATTCACTGGATAAAAAACTGCAAAAAGTTTCTATAAATATGTCAACAGAAAGAAAGTCAGGGAGAATGTCCATCCCTTACTGGATGTGGGGGGAAACATGGCAACCAAGGATGAGGAGAAGGCTGAGATACTTAATGCCTTCTTTGCCTCCGTCTTCAATACTTGGACCAGCTACCCCCAGGGTATTCAGCCTCCTGGGCTGGAATATAAGGATGGTGAGCAGAACAAATCCCCTGTAATCCAGGAGGAAGTAGTTAATGATGTGCTTATGCACCTGGACACGCATAAGTCTATGGGGCCAGATGGGATTCACCATGGGGTACTCAGGGAGTTGGCAGGAGAGCTCACCAAGCCTCTCTCCATTAGCTATCAACAATCCTGGTCAACAGGAGAGGTACTAGATGACTGGAGGGTGGCCAATGTGACGCCCATCTACAAGAAGAGCCGGAAGGAGGATCCGGGAAACTATAGGCCTGTCAGCCTGACCTCGGTACCAGGAAAGATCATGGAGAGGATAATCTTGAGTGAGCTCCTAAGGCAAGTGCAGGGCAGCCAAGGGATCAGGGCCAGCCAGCATGGGTTTATGAAAGGGAGGTCCTGTCTAACCAACTTGATCTCTTTCTATGACCATGTGACCCGCTTTCTTGTTGAGGAGAAGACTGTGGATGTTGTCTACCTGGACTTTGGTAAGGCCTTTGACACCATCCCCCACGGCGTTCTCCTGGAGAAACTGGGGAATCATAGCATAGACAAGCGTACCATTCACTGGATAAAAAACTGCCTGGATGGCTGTGCCCAGCAAGTTGTGATTAATGGAGTGAAATCTGGTTGGCGGCCGGTCACCAGTGGTGTCCCTCAGGGCTCAGTTTTGGGGCCAGTCTTGTTTAATATCTATATTGATGATCTAGATAAGGGGATTGAGTGCACCCTCAGTAAATTCGCAGATGACACCAAACTAGGTGGGAGTGTTGGTCTGCTTGAGGGTAGGAAGGGTCTACAGAGGGATCTGGATAGGTCGGATCAATGGGCCAAGGCCAATGGGATGAGGTTTAATAAGGCCAAGTGCCAGGTCCTGCATTTTGGTCACAACAACCCCAGGCAACGCTACAAACTTGGGGAAGAGTGGCTGGAAAGATGCCTGGCAGAAAAAAACCTGGGGGTGTTGGTGGACAGCTGGCTTAACATGAGCCAGCAGTGTGCCCAGGTGGCCAAGAAAGCCAACGGCATCCTGGCCTGTATCAGGAATAGTGTGGCCAGCAGGAGTAAGGAAGTCATCGTGCCTCTGTACTCGGCTCTGGTGAGGCCTCACCTCGAGTACTATGTTCAGTTCTGGGCCCCTCACTACAGGAAGGACATTGAGCTGCTGGAGTGTGTCCAGAGGAGAGCCACCAAGCTGGTGAGGGGTGTAGAGAACAAGTCATATGAAGAGAGGCTGAGGGAACTGGGTGTGTTTAGTTTGGAGAAGAGGAGGCTGAGGGGAGACCTCATTGCCCTCTACAACTACCTGAAAGGAGGTTGTAGGGAGGTGGGTGTTGGCCTCTTCTCCCAAGGGAATAATGACAGGACCAGAGGAAATGGTCTGAAGTTGCAGCAGGGGAGGTTTAGATTAGATATTAGGAAGAATTACTTTACTGAGAGGGTGGTCAGGCACTGGAACAGCCTGCCCAGGGCAGGTGGTGGAGTCACCATCCCTGGAGGTATTCAAGAAACGTGTAGATGTGGCTCTTCAGGCCATGCTCTAGTGCCCGAGATTATTGGTTTGTGGGTGGGTGTGATGTGGTGGGGTGTTGTGTTTTGTGGGGGTTTTTTTTGTTGTTTGGTTTTTGTTGTTTTGTTTGGTTTGGTTTTTTCAAGGTTGGACTCGGTGATCTCAGAGGTCCCTTCCAACCATGGTGATTCTGTGATAAACTTTCCCTGGCACAACTTGAGGTATTGAGGCACTTTCTAAATGTAAAATAATGTCTCACAGTTAATAATACTTATTTGAAATGGTCAGTGCCTAGTACAACTTCATTTTTAATATTTAGAACCAACATGAATTTGACCAGAGCTGTGTTGTAAATCTATGTGAAAGGTGTGACACCTTGCCTTGTGCACATAGTGAGACAATTTCCTACTGGTCTCTTAGCTCAGAGGCCCACTATTGTGACATGAGGGTCAGACAGAAACCAAGATTTGGAGCTGGATTTCCAGTCTGAGCCAAATTTCACTTGTTGAGCAAAATACAGTGTATGGCAAAGGCACCCATTTACCTGAATTCTAGGGATGGTGATGTGTGTGGTGGTGGTTGAAGTATTCACTCTGCTGAGTGAGGCAGGTGGAAACGATCCCCTCTTCAGACCTTCTCCAGGTGTCTGAGCGTGCCAACATGGCTGGTCAAATGAGTGACTTTCCTCATACATTGAGTTTCAATGTTAATGTAACTCATTAAGCCATGTTAATTATGTCCTGTAGTCTATTATAGAAGGAATATGCTGTCCATCGGAAATGTAGAGGAAATTCTAGAAAGCGGTGTGGTATTTACACTGCACAATACTGTATGAAGGTTGCAATTTCTAGGATTGTGACATCCCAGTTAGCCATCTTGCCAAAATTTACAGATTCACTTTTATGAATTCAAACAAATACTAAGTTCTTATAAGATCCAGGGTAAGAGATCTCAAGGGTAGGATTAGCCAAGTACAGAAAGATTGTTCTGATTTCTACATATGTTAGGTCTGGCAACTTTCTATGGGTTGGTCCATGGGGGCATGAGGGCAGGGCCTGGCAGCTGGGGTCCATCCCAGTGCCCCAGCCAGGAGCGGGAACGCCAGGGAGGGAACGAAGGGACAAGACCAGACCAGGATCTAGGCTCATGGGTAAGCCAGCCTAGACGGAACCTGTGGCCCAGCTGGGCAGTGATATGGGGAGTTGGAGACTATCGCTGCTGCAGCATTGCTGGGATTGGTGCTGATGGATCTGGGAGGCTAACATGGAGTCCTAGGGCATGGGCTGGTGGGGGACCCCCAGGAGGGGCTGCAGGCAGGGACAGTCAGGGTTAAAAGTCTGACAACATACGCCTTTCTATATATTCAAGATGTAATACAGGCCTTCTGCAGATCCTTTTTATCCTTACCGGTATTTTGATTGCTACCCGCAGTCTGGAATAGGGCAGGGCCAGCAAAATGATGACACAACTGAGTTAGAGGAGAGCACTCTGCGTTTTCTTAGCTTTTCAGCCTCAAATAAGTAATCTGAGCTTTTATTTCATGCTTCCTTTTAGAAATTGAAGTAGTTGGGGTTTTGAGGATTTTTGTTTCCTGAACTTGAACTAATCAGAAGGAAGGAATGGTCTCTGTTATATGAAGACAAAATGATGTCCCACTGTTTTGCTGCTGATAAGAAAGTTTCACTATCACCACTGTTTAGCACAACCTACTTCAATAGGAGAGTTTTACTGCTTAAAAAATCTGCCAACTATTAGATTAGTGTCAGATCTGTGGCATTCCCAATGATTGGCTCAAAATAGAGCTGTTCAAAAAAGCTGGTATCTAATAAATATTTATAGGGGTTTTCTTCTTCTTCTTCTTTTCTTTCTCAGTTAATAAATGACTGAGAAAAGTATATTATTTGCCTGTTGCCCTTGAGTTAAGCTATAGAAGTGCAACTTAATTAAAAAATACTTTTGGCAGTAGGACTGATTTACATAAGGGTTAGATAGGTTGGAAAGCCAGAAATAACAGCCGATAAAGAATAGAAAATGATCTGGTTTATAAAGAAAATGTTCACCATTACAAAATGTGCCAGTATTACAGTGTGTCAGGAGAAAATAAAATTACTGGTCTAGACGCTATAAGCAAAGAGGGTCTTTCCTAAATAAATACGAAGGATGTTCAGTGAAACAGCTATGAAGAACAATAGTAAATGAAATCTATGAAGAGAAAAATGCCTCATACAATAAGGACTCATATTATTTTATTACCAGAAAATAATGGGAAAATCAAAAGACTGCCATATGTTTGTTCTTTTCAAAACTGTTAATTTTAGAAATTATTTATTTCCCTCCTTTTTCCTATCAAGTAGAAGATAAAGATATTTATTAAAAATTTGATGAAAAAAACTCCGTAGAAAGAAAGGAACAGTATTTATTCTAGTTATGACATCCACTTTTTTCCTTGAGCAGAATACAAAAATATAAGTTAAAATAAAATGAAAGTACAAAGAAAAAAAAAGTTTTAAAGACATCAAAAATTCGTATGCTTTCTTAGCAACATGGTAGCTAATATTGTCAAATAATCTAAAAATTTGAACAGTATTCAGAAAATACTGTTGCTATTCACAAGCTTTAAAAACAACTAAAAATTTAAAAATAATGTTTCCAAGCCATAGTCCCTACTTGTTCCATAATCCTACAAGGCATTTACACTTACAAGGTATCTCACTGATGTGTATTTATTTTTAATCCCACTCCCTCTGAAATCCTCTTGGATAACAGGCTTCCCAGAGAGGTGGTGCAGTCTCTGTCTCTGGAGACATTCAATACCACCCTGGACACATTCCTGTGCAACCTGCTCTAGGGCAGCAGGATTGGACTAGGTGATCTCCAGAGGTCCCTTCCAATCTCATATAATTCTGTGATTCTGTAACATATCTCCTTTATAAATGCAACCAGAATTTTTGCATCAAGCTCAGAATCAACAAAAATAGGAACTTAGTGTTATTATTTACTTTCTGTCTGTAGGCTTAGATTTGATAGTGTATTCTTAAAGCTCTTGGATAACCTCTGTGTAGCTTGTATCACTCAAATGAAAAAATGTTGTCTGTATCATGCTTCTGTTAAATGTCTTTGAGATGCTTATGGAGGAGGTAAAAGTCTTATAAGTATCCAGCGATTAGTCTCTTAGGCTTACCTATGCAGCTTTGGAAGACGGAGAAAATCCTAACATAAATAAGTAAGGAGCATTTTAAAGATAAGTTTCTAGATTTGCTTGTCAGAATGCAATGGGAACTGGATAGGTTCATTAATTCAAAAAATTTTATCACAGAACTGATGAAAAAAGCTTTTCAATTTTTTATAAAATATAACCAAAATACAGAAAGCTTTTCAAAGACTAAATAAATAAATTATAATTAAAAAAAACCATAAAAATCCAAATGCACAAGTTTAAAATGAGTGAAAAGAAATGCAAAGCACGTTTCTGTAGCCCAACAGCATACAGAGATGAGTGTTAGAATGACTGCTTATCTGGAAAGAAATTGGCCCTACAGTGAGACAGGAGAGTCTCAAATAGCAAAATATACTTGCTATGTTATGATTGGAAATTGCAATGATGTCTTCAGAAACAGTACTATGACCCATCATTGTAAAAAAATTTACAGATGCCACCTCAAAGCTATTAAGTTTTTAAGGCTGCAATGACAATGTTTCCAGGCTTAAATCTCAAAGTCAATCTTAGTTTGGTTTGCTACAGTATTTGACATTTCTTACTGTCAAAGAAGATATTGATAAACTGTACACATAGCCTGAAAGAGAGCCAATTTAAAAAAAGCTTATTTTAATACAATCATGAAAAGCCATGGAAATGTTGTAAATAGGAAGCACAAAGAAATCCTTCCATTCTTTTCAGCTAGAGGGATTTCCAAGGGGATTTACCAGCTAGAGCTGAATACTGTGCTGAAGTGGCTGAGTGACTCCCAAGTGAGTCTGGAAAGAGCAAGCTCTGATATGTCTGCAATTGCCTGCACAGATATAGCTATAATAGAGACCTATGACATTGCTTCTAGAATGCTCATTATATCATACACAAAAGACTGTACAACTATATTGCCATAGTGATATATGGCAGCGTGAGACCAGGAAAAAACAACTGTAAATGTAATAAGCCACCTCTTATAAAAATAGGTATGATTAATGATCACGCTTAAATCCCTTCCTTTTTTATAGTTCTGATCAGCATAATTCAGGGTTCTAATGAAGAGGATCTTTGATTTTCCTGAAAACATTATATTGTGCTGCCAAGATAATATGGAACTATATAGCCATAACTCAAATACTGAGGAGCACTCTCTCCTAATTATGCCATTCACATAAAAGCCATCTTGGAAGATAAACTTGCCCAGCCTAATAATTGACCTAAATTTCTCCTTGCCCTTCCATCTTCCCTGGTTCATGTCTATTTCTGATCCTTCTTCCCTTAGCAACAATTTCTTCTGTAACAGTTTTTGGAGAGGAGAAATTAAAATTCAGTAGTTGTGTCATAGACACAAACCACTTTTTCCCCATGGCTAAGATATCTAAGACTTGAAATGGTAAATAGCAGCTTATTGTCTTGTCACTGAAGTGATGGGTAAATCTACTTACGATGCCCACAGAAACTGGACATGTACAACCCTCAGTGTACTTGTTTGTTTAACGTTTTCTCTGATTCTTTTGTATTGCTGCTGATTACTGACCACAAAAAAAAAAAAATCTAATACACATAGCAAAAAGATACAGTTTATGAAAAATTAATCAGCAAGTACTCAGAATTAATTGAATGGATAGGAAATCAAGCAGCATATAGTAATCATGGAGATATTTTCTCTGCTACCCAGCAGAGATAAAGTTGATTGGTTATATGTAGCATAACACAGGAAACGTCAATGAGATACAGAATTACTGCTGGAATTAGAAACTATTCTAATCTGCAGACAGCTTCAGTAAAATAAATTGTAAGGTATAGGTGTAAATTTAAACATTGTATAGATAGAAATGCATATGTGTGATTACACGTGCTCTCCATTTCCTGGATATTTTCTATCCTTATGGCAAATTCTTGACAAATATTCTTGGTGACCTAGGACCTGGTTGATATATACAATTTGTTTTAAAAAATAATAAGCATTCAAGACACTATTGACAGTAATATTGCAAGCAGAATTATCATGAAAGTGTGGTATTTGTTTTAGTTCCACCTTGAAGATGATGAAGAAGGAAGACAGAATAAAATCAAATTAATGTGGAAATTGCAAAAGCTAATAAATAATATACCAGTGTCAATCCACTTCTAGTTGATTTTTGATAGATATGTCTCCTTATTTTAATCAGAATATTGTCAATACGTGAAAATCCTTGCAGTTTGTGTCTGCCTCATGACTTACTGTCTGTGACAGAAATAATTAATAGTAGGAGAAAAGAGGGAGCAAAAAAGAGAAGAAAGGACAAATTAGCTGACTTAAAGACAAGCTGTTCTTCAGAAGCAGTTCTTTAGAAGTTTTGATGAAAAATTAGGTTATGAAAATAGTTACAACATTCTTGTACCACTATGAGTAAAGAAAAAGAACCTCAATGCAATGATATGGATTAGTACAATTTATTAAGAGACCTTCATGATTTCCTGCAGAACTGAATATAAACTGGTTCAGGAAATGGTTCCATATTTTTAAATGTTCTTTTCTGTTTCAGACGGTTATAACTGAAAGACTGAATTGCACACCAGGGTTAAATAACTGAAGCACTGATATTGGTAAAAAAAATATTTTAAAATGCAGAAGTGAAAATTTTTAAGGCATAAAAAGTGTAGATACCCATTTTTGCAAAAAAAAAAATACAGTTTAAAAAAATACACAGTCGTGATTAGGAAGATAACCACATACCTAATACTGATCCAAACTCCATTTTTTTTGTTTGAGAGACTAATGTTTGAAGATGTTTTCTTTTGATAATGACTTTTTTAAAAAAAAACTGTTATACATGTGTAGCTTATTCACTCCTTTTGTAAATAACATAAACACTGATAAGCTGGGAAAACAGACATTTTGAAATGTTTTTTCCCAGTTATACTTTGACAAAAGCCACCTAACTTTCCTGTTCCTGTAAAATATTGAAAGAAAAAACCAAAAAGTTGAAAAGTTCTGCCTGCATCTAAATATTGTTATTTTTATATTAAAGTGCTTCAGGTTATGTTTTCTTTTCATCAAACTTAAATAAAGATAAACATCCAATTTTGGAGGTGTGAATCTGCTGCATTGAATATCTACTCTGATTATGGTTTGAATCTTGAGATTCATTGCCTGAATTTACAGTCTTTTTATACCATACATATTGTTTTACTTGTAACACTTAGAAGTTCTCTGTGCGGAATAAATCTTCTAAACAGTATTCTAATTATTCTAAGACCAAATTTCACAAAATTGTTGAGTTGTAGGGAGCTTTAGAGCCTAGTCTAACACTACAGGATGTATAACTCTCCTTTACATCATTCTTCAGAGCTTACCACTCCATATGCCTTTTTAGACAACATAAAGCCAGCAAAATAAAATTAATGAGATTAGATTGTATTTTGAATGTGACTTTTTTTTATTTTTACATTATATTTTTGTAATGACATTGTTTCAATGTCTGAAAGAACAATGATGACTAGGGTCCTTACTTGTTCTTAGTCATCAAGGCCAAGGTGAACAGGCTTGAGAGCTTCTCAGTGACACAAGTCAGGCAAAATGGGCTTGCCTTCTGATTTTCTGCATTGATTGATGCTTTTATGTTATTGCCCTGCTCCCCCTCAAAAAGGGATCTCCTCTGATTCCTGTACAGATTATCTTGTTTTCTTCCATCTTGCCAAACAACTTTCTAGTGCTTTTAGCAGGATGTCCTGCCTATTTTCACGCTTTCCTCTACCTGGTAATTTTGTTACTTGGGTGCCTTGGAGGTGCAACTATGGTCCTCTGTTCTGTGGTAATCACATTGTTCACATACTACTGTAAAATTTTGTCTGGCTATGCCATCGCAGTATTGTTAAATGCTAACATACGGTTATTCAGTGCACCACTTAAGCACACTTACATTCAGGTTCAATTAATTATATCCTAATTAATACATTTATAATTGACGTGTCACTGACTTCTGCATTAGCTACAATGACAAGGTCTGTCAATATACATTAAGTTAAAGTCATAGTTTTTATTTAGAGTGTCAATGTAAACTAACTTCTTGGCAAGGAGACAGTTCAATCTTGAAAAGTTTATGGAGTACTCCTAAGTTAGTGTCTAGCGTTGGATATGAAACAGAATTCTCGCATGGCTTTGGCCACTGTTTGTCCTTTATTCCCTGATTGAAGTGCTAGTTCTTGATGTCTTGTATCAGGCTAAATATTTCTCTTATGAAAATTTGTTTCCATTAGTAAAGGAGTTCTGTCTGCCTTGGTGAGGTACTTGCATGTGCTTCATGACTCTTTTGGCTGGATATTGTTGTCATTTTCTTCTGAATGCCAACATTTCTTTTACTCTATGCATAACCCTTATGATATTTCCAGGAGCTTGTTCAGAAATGTTTTGCTAAATTCATTCTTCTGTCATTGATTTTCTAAGTCTTCTGGTTGACTAGTCTTTCCTTTCCCTGCTCAGTAGCTTCTCCCCCAGAAAATTTCTCAAGGGCAGGACTTTTACAGTGTTTTAACAACCTTTCACCCGAAGTTCCTTACATATAAATTTTAAAGGACCCTGTACCATAGTTCCCCTATTTTTCAAAGTCTTCCAGTTAGAAAAAGAAATAGCAAAAAACACAAATAAAATAGAGAGGTACTGGTTTTTAGGGATAACCATGGTATAGCTGTTCTTTTTTGTTATACTACCATAACCCTTAGAGAATTCATTAAGAAACTTTCAGTTTCTGAGAAACTACTCTTTCTGGTTTAATATTGTGCTTCTGTATAACCAAGTAAAAAATTGTTAATGGAATACAATGGCTTCTCCTAAATCCTAACTTTTAATTGAAGGCAAAAAAAAAAAATAATCTGTATTTTCAGAATGTTAAAATAAAAGATAAAATACTTCCAAAAAAATTATGTCTGCATGGGGAGATGTATTTTGGATGCATACAAAGGTCTGCATACAGGCATAGGTAAGGGTATTGTTAATTAAAATAGATTCTTATACACTACTATGATGATCAACAGGTAATTCTATAGTGTAATAACAGAGTCTGTCAGGAGGTTGCGAAAACTACAAAGTAGTGAGGGAACTAGCCTTCCAAGATCAGTAAACAGATTTAAAAAACATATTTAATTGAGAGAAATTGTTTATACATTGCCCAATATTTAGTCAAGATTTGAAATGAAAGTCAAGAAAAACTATTTAAAATCTTGAAATTCTTTTAAGAACTTCACAGAATACTGGAGTCAAGAGATGTTTTATTCTGATTCTGGACATGGCTGACTCATGGCTGAGCTTCATCTCTTGCTAGCCAGCTCTAAACTTACAGATGGACTGTTGAAATCAGCTCAGGGATATATTTGCTTACTTAGTCGAACTGAATTTTAGCTGTTTTGTGAGGTGATGAAGTAGCTGAAAATTATATTCATGGTACTGGAACAGATTTTGTAAAATTACTGCATTTTTGGCATTTTATACTATATTAAAACCTGGTTTCAAGCCACAATGGAACAATCACAGTTTCTCTGGTGTGCGTGTTCATGTTCTGAAAGAGAAATGCTGGCTTAAAATTACAGATGGTGGAGAAGATCTAGTTTAGTTACAAGAAATTCATAATGAAGTCAGTTATTTCGGAATCAATTCCAGGTTTTAGAGGCATTTTTTTTCTCGTGTCTAAAAAGGAAGACAAGTTGCACGGCTAAATGCAAGATAATATGGCAAAAGGAAGTTAAAGCATTTTTATATTCTCCTTATTCTTTGTTCAGTTGAAGGCCAATGCAGTCAGTCCTTGGGATAAAACAGTCTGCCTGCATTCCCTATAGCCCTAGACTAGTACAGAAACAGCAGGCTTGAAATTTTTGAGTTTTTCAGTGTCTCATAACTCGAACCTAGCTCTATTTTTACATATATTTCACCTACTTATATATGACCCACTCAGCCAACTCTGGGAAGAGAATAGTGTGAGAATATACTTGGGGAAATGCTGAAGTTTCATACAGGCTGCTATAGCAGGATATAATTCATAAAATTCATAAAACAAAACTATTTCTAAAAATAAGTGCTTTTCTTGATCAGAAAAATGGAGAGATATTTGTGACAAAAGAAAAGAAAGGAGGAGTAGTTCCTTCTGCGGAGCTACTTGCAAATTGTTTTGTATTTTCTGAATGCAAGTGTAGATCTTCCACTGTATTCTGTTACTGCAGCAGAAGTGCCATTTTGCTACTGGAGAAAGGACAAGGTTTATGTTGCAGTCCTCAATATTGTTAAAGTAAGAATAATTTGGTTTATTTCACAGAATCATACAGTGGTTTGGGTTGGAAGGGACCTTAAAGATCATCGAGTTCCAACCCCCCTGCCATGGGCAGGGACACCTCCCACTAGACCAGGTTGCTAAAAGCCCCATCCAGCCTGGTCTTGAAAATTTCCAGGGATGGGGCATCCACAACTTCTATGGGCAGCCTGTTCCAGTGTTTCATCACTCTCACAGTATAGAATGTCTTACTAATATTTAATCTAAATTTCCCCTCTTTCAGTTTAAAACCCTTCTTCCTATTGCTACATTCCCTCATAGAGTCCCTCCCCATCTCTCAGGTGGGCCCCCTTTATAGGTCTCCCCAGAGACTCCTCTTCTGTTCTCCAGGCTGAACAACCCCATCTCTTTTAGCTCATCTGCATAGGAGAGGTACTCCAGCCCTCTGATCATCTTTGTGGCTCTCCTCTACACCCATTCCAGCAGGTCCATGTCCTTCCTGTGCTGAACAATTCAGAGCTGGATGCAGTACTCCAGGTGGGGTCTCACAAGAGCAGTGTAAAAGGGTAAAATCACCTCTCTTGACTTGCTGGCCACACTTCTTTTGATGCTCCCCAGAATGTGATTGGATTTCTGGATTGCGAGGACACATTGCCAGTTCATGTTGAGCTTCTCATCCACTAACACCCCCAAGTCCTTCTCGTCAGGGTTGCTCTCAATCCATTCTCTGCCCAGCCTGTATCTGTGCCTGGGATTGCTGTGACACAGGCGCAGGACCTTGCATTTGGCCTGGCTGAACTTTGTGAACTTCGTAGACTTAATGGATCTAGTTGTCTTTGATATCCCTGGCCAGATTTATTTCTGGGTTTTAGCTTGCCTAATCTGGTTCCTGATTGCTTGGACAGTTTCTCTGTGTTCCTCCCAGTCTACCTGTCCTTGCTTCCATGCTCTGTAGGCCTCCTTTCTGCTTTTGAACTTGTCCAGGAGCTCCTTGTTCATCCATGCAGACCTGTTTTTTTTTGCCTGTCTTCTTCTTTCTTGGAATGCACTGCTCCTAAATATGGAGGAGGTGATCCTTGAATACTAACCAGCTTCCTTGGACCCCTCGCCCCTCCAGTGTTTTATCCCTTGGTAACCTTCTAGGCAGATCTCTCAAGAGGCCAAAGTCTTATGTTTGGTGTCTTCAAAAGATGACACTCATTTAGTAGAAATTCAAGTACTGGATTGTTTCAGATTTTGAGTAAGTTACTTTCTTATAAGTAAAATAGCCCAATAAGTAAAATAGTCTGATCTCATGTTCTTTAAATTAGCTAAGGCTTATTAAGGTTGTTTAGAAGGGAGTGCTCTAGCCAAGGGTTCTCCTGACAGCGTGTCTTATTATGAGCATGTTTGTGTACACAATTAGTACACAACCAGTATCTGAAAGAAATCTGAATTTCAGTGTATATATAACTTGTTTAATCAGGTTTATCCTTTCTGGTTTTGTTCTGGTGTCTGTGATTCATATGCAGCCATACCCAGTAACCAAATTTAGTTCAGTCCAATCAACAGTTTTGTTTTTATTTAGGTTGAGGACAAAACTCTCAGTTAATGAATCTTCACCCTGTGAAATTAAGATTTACATGTAGAACACGGTTTCTTTTGCTACAGTATCTGACGTCAACAACCAGTATTACTGTTTGTATTAAGTAACAACATATGAATAAATGTTCATATATTTTTATGAATTTTAATGTATTCTCTCCATAGACTTCAAATACTGTAATAGAATCCTCGGACTCAATGTTACTAACATGTGAATTATTTTCATAGAATCACATAATTGTAGGGGCTGGAAGGGACCTTCAGAGATCATCTAGTCCAAACCCCCTGCCAAAGCAGGTTCACTTAGGGCAGGCTGGACAGGAACACATTCAGATGGGTTTTGAACGTCTCCAGAGAAGGAGACTCCACAGCCTCTCTGGGCAGCCTGGTCCAGTGCTCTGTAACCCCCAAAGTAAATAAATTTTTCCGCACATTGAAAGGGAACTTCCTGTGTTCCAGCTTGTGTTCATTGCTTCTTGTCCTGTTACTGGGCACCACTAAAAAGAGTCTAGCCCTATCCTCTTGCCACTCACCCTTTAGATATTTATAAGCATTGACAAAATCCCCTCTCGATCTTCTCTTCTCCAGGCTAAACAGACCCAGGTCTCTCAACCTTTCCTCATAAGAGATGTGCTTTATTCCCTTGATCATCTTTGTAGCCCTCCGCTGGAGTCTTTCCAGTAGCTCCTTGTTCTTGAACTGGGGAGCACCAGAACTGGACACAGTAATCTATATGTCTCCTCACCAGGGCAGAGTAGAGGGGGAGGATGACCTCCCTTGACCTGCTGGCCATGCTCTTTTTAATGCACCCCAGGAGACCATTGGCCTTCTTGGCCAACAAGCATGTTGGCCCACAAGGGCACATTGCTGGCTGATGGTCAACTTCTTGTCCACCAGGACTCCCATGTCTTTTTCCACAGAGCTGCTCTGCAGCAGGTTAGCCCCCAACCTGACCAGTATATGGAGTTATTCCTCCCTAGGTGCAGGACCCTACACTCGTCTTTGTTGAATTTCATCAGGCTTTTCACTGCACAACTCTCCAACCTGTCCAGGTCTCACTGAATGGCAGCACAGCCTTCTGGTGTGCCAGCCACTCCTCCCAGTTTTGTGTCATCCGCAAACTTGCTGAGGGTACACTCCATCCCTTAAAGCAGGTCATTGAGGAATATGTTGAACAAGACTAGACCCAGTGCTGACCCTTGGGGAATACCACTAGTTACAGGCCTCCAACTGCACTCTATACCACTGATCACAACCCTCTGAGCTCTGCCATTCATCAAGTCAGACATGATTTCCCCTTGGCAAATCTGTGTTGACTAATTCTGATAGCTTTCTTTTCCTCCATATGCTTTGAGATGACATCCAGAACAAGCTGTTCAATCATCTTTCCAGGGATGGAGGTGAGGCTGAGTGGCCTGTAGTTTCCCAGCTTTGGGGAGCCCATCACTGGACCCAGCATCCAGATGTGTGTCTCCAAGGATAAGATAAGGTGGTCCTAAGAAAGATCACTTCCCTTGACCTGCTGGTGCTTTGCCACAAGGGCACATTGCCTGCTCATTTTCAGCTTGCTGGGATCTGCCCCGTGTCCTTTTCTGCAGACCTGCTTTCCAGGCAGTCAACTCCAGCCTGTAACAGTGGCTGGGGTTATTATTCCCCAACCGCAAGACTTTGCATTTTGAACTTCTTGATGCTCTTGACTGTCTGTTTCTCTAGTTGTTAATGACCCTCTCAAGGTCAGCACAATCACCTGGTCTATCAAATATTCCTTGTTTATGCATACAGTGCTCCTGCTCCTTTTGCTTGATTTCTTGGGATAGACCATTCTTGAGCCCAGAGCAGGCAATCTTTGAAAATCAGCCAGATCTCCTTGTTCCCTCTTTTACCCAGGGCCATATTTCATGGGGTTCTTCCAAACAGGTCCCTGAAGTCCAGGGCAGAAATGCTCCTATTTGTCTCATTTGCTCCTGTGAGGATGCTGTATTACATCATCACTGCAGCCAAGACTGCCCTCAACCTTCTCATCCTCACTCAGTTCTTCCTTGGCGATAAGATCTGAGGCCAATTAAGCCCTTGCTCTTGTTGGCTCCCTGATCATTTGTGTTAGAAAGTTGTTGGCAATGTAACCCAGAAAACTCCTTCTCACTTTTTCTTATGGTCCCGTCTCTTTTAGATGCCTGTATATCTAGCCCATCTATGCTAGTGTTCCTGATAAGGAACCTCACATATAAGGAAAAACAAATCTGTTTTTCAGTGGACAGTATTTGATTTTTGCATTTGAAATACCAGGACTACAAGATACAACTTGAGAACGAATTATGTATATGGAAATTAATCTTTGGTTATAGAGAAGGTCTTTTTGGCTAGGCTGATCTTTCATTATTGAATTCATGCTTCCAGCAATCTGACTTTATATGAAGACACATAGTCCAATAAATACAATACCAAATAAAGGTTATCTTGTCTGTATTTCAATAATTTATCCATAAATTGATGATGCAGATAATGCTTAGCCTGCCACTTACTGTGTGTGTATGTGTAACATATAATACTATGGTCTAATTACTTTACTGGCATGAATTTAGAATTCCTTCATTACTCACATGACAAGGCTACAAATCAGAAGTGCTAGGTTCTCCCAAATGAATGCCAATAAAAACCTGTTATGAGTCTCAAGGATGGATTATCTGTGACAGGATGACTGAGCAACAGCCAGAGAATCGCTGAATATGAATAGCTCCTGGAAAATTAGCCCATCAGTTTGATGACTGAATTTTAATTAGGAAACCTTTGTGTTTTCTCTAGGACTTTGAACTAGGTATAACTTGTATGATCTGATTCAATCAGATGAGAATTATGAAAAAATCTTATTTATCTCTTGGTTACTTTTAGTTTCATTAGAGATGAATTATGAGTATTAGAATGGTAAATATCAAATATAGGCTTTCCATTGATACAGAGTCTAAAGAAGAAATAGGATTTGAGGATTACAGTATTTCCATAATTTTTGCGAAAGTTTATTTTTTAAGAAGGGAAAATTCTGCTATCAGAATTTTTCTTGCATTCCCACCATGTGGGCCAAATCTAGATTTTAAGATGCTTTCAAAGTAAAATTAATTCCTGATAAGTGTGAAACACAATGAATGGTGTGCAGATGTGGAGATCTAGCTCTGAATCAAGGCTTCTTGAAATCCAGACCCAAGCCTTTCAATTTAAACCATCTCTGAGCAAAATAAAGTAATAACAGCTTTACCTTGCGGCTCTAATAATGTGAGATGAAAGATATGCTAAGATTATAGACAGGCATTATTTCTCTCCATTCAGACTGAACTGGATCAATACTTCTTTTTTAAATTACATTTTCACTCTAAGAGGGAAACTGCCACTTTTCATCAGTTCCATTAATACTAAGTGCTCCAAATTTCAGAATGATATAATTGTGTTAAAACTAATGTCTGATCAAAAAAAGTTACATTTATATTGATTTACTCTGTAGCTCTCAGAATGGAATTTGCAAGTTTGTCAGGTTTGTAAATAGAACCTTTTAATAAATCTAGAAATATTAGTTTTTCTATAAAGCCGAGCATTTAACTATTTCATACTGCATTTGGTTATTAGACAAAGAGAAGCACTGGCAATTTAAAAATACTCTGAATTCATTAAGATATATTTCTTCTTTTGCAGTTTATATCCTCTACATGCAGGAATATATTTCTAGGATAAAATCAGAAACAGTTAAGCAATTTACTTTAGATCTGGATGTAGCAACTATATGTGAGAAGAAAAATTAAATCATGAATCCTGGAATATGTGTGCCACTGAGTAGATTGGATGTGAGCGTAGAAGAGTGGGACCACATACGGATTTTACTTTTCAGTACCAACCATTAAGTTCTCATGTAAGAGAAATGCTTTTGAAATAAAATTTGACCCAAAGAGCTTATTTTCTTTCAACTTCCCTCCTCCTCTTTCTTTCTCATAACACGGTCTTAAAAGGCTTAAGGTCTAGGATTTCAGGGTTTTTCTAGTTGTGCTTTTGTTTTATTTTCTATTAAAATGTACTGTGATCTCAGAGTACAGTTTTCCACTTCTGTTTTGTGATTTGGCTATCCCACACTGTTAGAAGTATTGTAAATCTAGGATCAAGGCTTTCCAATATTGACATTTCAGCTGATTAGGGAGATAATAAGTTTCCACTCTGAGATTTATATAAATATATCTCTCAGATTTATATAAAAAAAAAAAAAATCTCAGATTTTTATAAATCTGAGAGACACCTCTTGTATCATTGCATTATATAAATTTATTATGCTCCTCCATAAAAGCAACTGTTCAGCATAGTTCCTGGTTTCTTGTGTTATTTGTTCTTTAGCTTTGCATATAGCCATAGCTTTCCATATGACATCCTTTGCGCTTCCCTCAAAGTGAGATTTTCCTATGGAACATCTCCACATGCTAATCCCAGGAGCCCGGTCTGACGGTTTGAAACTCAATAGAGAGAAAGAGTTCTAAGATTGAAATTCAGAAATCAGAGAAGTGCATGTCTGATTCTGAAATTAACTGTATAGCTGTTCGACATCGCTGTTATGGCTTTAAGGACAAAAAAGCAGTATTTCTTTTTTCAAAATAAATAATTCAAAATCATATATCATGCTATTTTTAAAGAGGAATAGTCAAAGTGTTTACATCTTTGCTATTTGCTGTAACTTCACTTCTTTATTTTCCAGCTCATACTTCATAAACAAGGAAAGCAATAGAATATTTATTTCTTACTGAACTACACTGACAATGGGAAGATTATTTATTTCATTGTTAAGACAAGAAAGGATTCTAACCTTAGATAATTAAAGGTTAGGTCTTTTAAAGAGACAACGTCATGATTATTTGCAACCTATCCAAACCTCCAAGCAATTTTTCCCTACTAATAGTGTTAAGTAGAGGAAGTAAGATATGATATTAGCTTGTCTTATGATTCAGGGATAAAATTTGCATTACTTCTTTATTAAAAGTACAGTTAAGTGGAAATTTAAAATGAAGAATATTTCTGCATTTTACTTGCATTTTTCTCCTTATTTAAATTATTTCTAATAGTTATAATAAATGTTGAGCAATTTAATTTATATTAAATATGCAAACCATCACACATTTCTTTTCCTTAGGAACAGACAAGTAGTTTTAGACAAATGCCAGTCATACTCCTTGTTGCCAATAATGTCAAGCCATAAAAGAAGATATCCCCAGAATGGGTAAGAAATAATAAGAAATTGACAGCATATTCCTTTACTTGCTGTTTTATAGATTGGACCAGTGTAAAAGTATTGGGAAATCACAGGAAAAAAATTATTATTATTCTAAATGGCTTTTCCATTTGATGCTTTTTTGTTTTTCTCCATTGTCTTTGTCACGGACAGAGTGATTAACTTCACTAGTCAGAGTGAAGCAGTGAAATATTTATTAAGGTGAAACAGTGATTTAACAAAACCAGTAGTAAGTGTGATAAAACCAGTAGTAAATGCGATAGTGCTTTACGAGATTCAATGTCAGGGTACACTCTATTATTTACTGCACAGAGGACAGGGTCAGACAAGCTGTCAGGGAGACCCTCCCGTTGAGTCACGAGGTTCAGAAAGGACCCCCTTGCTTTCTAAACTCCTTCTCAGAGAGGAGTCTAGGTGCGGCTGGATCCAGTCCTAGTCCCAGACTTGGTCAACGGTTTATGTCTAAAGGATCATATATGCACAATCAATCCTTTACATTACTTAGATAAAATTTCAAAGTTTAGCATGCTATTAGTCACTTACCGAGAATCTGTTGCGGCAAGGAATCTCTCAACCTCGAGGAGTAGAACCTTAAGCGAGCGTCCTCACAAAAGGGGAGATCCTGGCGTGCAGCCCGCTGCCATACAGGAGAGCTCAAAGGGGCTTTTGGGCTGTCCATTATTTATACAGTAAGATAATTGACCTATAAAATTTCTAGATCCCCACTCCAGACAGTATTTTGACTATGCTTGCCATCCATCCCCCAAAGTCCAGGTGCAAGTTATCACAGCTGCTGTTGTGATGGCCGTGGTGGCCAAGGCTGGGCAGGAGCCGGTGTGGGGGGCGCAGGCAAAAAAGGGAGAGCACACCACCAGTCTTACACATAAAGAAAAAATCAGATCCTCTGCATTTCGACAGAGAATCTGTGCAGAACCATTCTAACTGCTTAGTACTGTTCAGCACAACATGTATGAACAGGAGGTAAGTATGATCCATTAAAATTTACACACAGTCCAGTATTGTACAACTTAGCAACCTAGTCTCAATATTTAAATAAATCCTACCTGGGAATGTACGAGTAATCTATTATACTATCACGTAGTACATGAAGTATTAGACAGAAAAAGAAATATGCAGATTTTGGAATAGATCAGAACAGAATAAATACATGACATGAAACATTGGCAAGAAACTATACTGGTAAAGGGAGACTTGAATGGAGTGGTCCACAGTACACATGTAACCATCTATGCCTAATACCCAATGTATCTTTTATAATAGTGAATTCTAGAAAACACATCTGGAGCTCTTACGTGTATTTATTTCCCTACAGAGGCAGCCTAAATGTTACTCCTCTCTCAAACAATTGATAGAATACTAGTCTTCACTGCATGCTATTTTTTCTCCAAACAAGAAATCCTGTGCTCTAAAAAAGCCAACAACGCTGTCAGCCCTGTTTAACCTCCAGTAGCGATTTCAGCAATTTGGCTGTCTGTCTTCTCTGAAGCCTAAAAGCTGTTACTTCATTGTCATAAACTGGAATAGCTGATGGTCATAGTTATTTCACTGCATAAAGGTTGAAGCTGAGAGTTTAGGACAATTAAAAAAACTTTTCTGCTTGCTTTGTGTGTGTTGTATCTAACTTTTTACTGCAGATGAAGTCCAAGGTTTTGCATTTGGAGTTGTCATTCTGTCAATTTTCACATGTATGCCTTCAAAATATTTAAGAAAGGAAGACTGATTCAAAAAATCAGTTTAAGTCTTCAAAACATCAAGTATGTTGCTACTAACAATATACAATCATAAATCCCCTATATTTTATAGAAGAAAGTGTTTAAATTACCTAATATTTTAAGGAAAGGAATGTAATGAAAAACACATTAAAAACTTTCTGAAAATTGCTATAAAACCAAAGAATTTAAGTTATTTCAGTGAACTCAAGTGAACTGATCCTAATTACATGCATTCAGTTTGAATTTCAAATGTGGAAAAACACAGGAAATCAGAAGTATACTTTGGAATGTATTTTGTACATTAGAGAACAGAGAGAATAAAAATCTCTCTTAGGTAAAAGTAGGCTACTAAAATATTAACTGGAGTGAGAAGTATAAAACTGTCAGGCAAAGAAATTCTCCCCTATCTCTGCCATTCCCCTTGAGGTCTGTTTCAGAAAGCATTATACCAGAAATGTATGCTTAGAAGAAATAATTCTAAACATTTTAAATATGGTTTAATCTGATTCTAAGATAAAAGTGCAAGGAAGGTAAAAGGAAATTTTACTTGAATGCCTAATTTTAGGAATGTAATAGCAAAACTTGCTAAAAATTGCATTGAAATATTATGGGAAAATGCTCAGTCCTGCTCTTGATGCCGAAAGAAGGATTTTCTTGTTTCATTTCCCCCTTTTAAAGGGAAATCTATTTCAGTCCTAGCTGTTGTGCCCTTCAAGGGATTTAATGTCCTGGCTTCATCTCTTCATCCAGGAAGGAAAGGAGACATTGCACTTATTTTATTCACTGGGTGGAATACGCCAGCCCTCACTTTGTGAACAACAAATGAGGTGCAAACTCTACCCTGTCATGTAGAGCAGAGTAGATTCTTTTTCCATTTAAGCCAAGACCCCAATTAAATTATTTTCCTCTCTAACTGGAATCAAGAGCAAAGAGAAGAGTTGAGACAGCAGTCATTCCTCCTGTGTGCACTCTTCTTTCTCTTTTAATGGCATACACGAACACAGCTTTCTTGCAGCACCATGGAAAAACGTGGAGCTCTGAAACTCTAAATTGAATGCTGTTCTTTCCAATCTGTTCTCCGTACTACGCACCACCACAAAGATCACTGCATCTGATTCCAGAGCCATAGCAGTACATATTCTCAGATCCCAGGTACTTACCAGATGCCCCATAATCTCCAATTTCTGAAATAGGCTATGAGACCAAGTGCCGAAAGAAAAATCAGGACTGTGAGTTGCCAGAATAGTTTTGAAACAACCATTTTTCAGGTATCTTAGTTTTCACATCCCCAGATCTTTGTAATAACGCAAAAAGAGACAGGGGAAGGAAAGTTTTAAGCCTGTTTTGACACTGTTCTTATCTCATGTAACTACTGAAAAATTTCTGTATTTCAAGATGGGATTAAATAAAATTTGGTACCTTAAAACTCCATTATCCAGACGTAGTTCTGATCTAGTTCCCCCATAAACAGATAGAAGGAAAAAGAATAAGATCAGGTTTTGTTTTTCAAGCACATCTTATTTTGTAACAATTGAATGAATTCTCATAGCCATTTCAGGCTTAGGAACCAGAGAGAGTTATAATCTAAGTAAAATCTAAATTAACAGCTCAGCAGTAACATCCATGCTCCCATTTCAGACGGTTGTTTTCTTTTGCTATTATTTACATTCTCTGTAGTTACTTTAAAAGTGGATAGTTGATGAGAGCTTTATTAATCAATTTTACTTCTTTGAAGCTGCTCACCGAGGAGTAAGAAATAAGAAAACCTTACTGGGAATTTTTAGGGGCAATATATCCTCTATAGTAAATGGCTATTCTGTTTTTATTGTTCCCTCTTTCCAAACACATTAAAATTGAGCTCTAAAATACTTAGTAAAGCAAGTGCTTACCTTCTAACAAAGAAAAAATAAATTTATTGCACTAGGCATCATAGAATCATAGAATCATAGAATTGTTGAATTGTCCAGGCCAGAAGGGACCTCCAAAGGTCATCTAGTCCGACCTCTCCGCAATCAGCAGGGACACCCACAACTAGACCAGGTTGCCCAGGGCCTCATCAAGCCTCACCTTGAATATCTCCAGGGATGGGGCCTCAACCTCCCTGGGCAACCTGTTCCAGTGCTCCAGCACCCTCATAGTAAACAGCTTTCTCCTCATCGCCAATCTAAATCTGCTCCCCACCAGCTTAAAGCCATTGCATCTCGTCTTGTCACTACAGGCTCTCCCCAGCCTTCCTGTAGGCCCCCTCAGGTACTAGAAGGCTGCTCTTAGGTCTCCCCGGAGCTTCCTATTCTTCAGGCTGAACAACCCCAGCTCCCTCAGCCTGTCCTTGTAGCAGAGGTGCTCCAACCCCCTGATCATCCTTGTGGCCCTCCTCTGGACCCTCTCCATCAGGTCCATGTCTTTCCTATATTGAGGGCTCCAGACCTGCACACAATACTCCAGGTGAGGTCTCACAAGAGCAAAGCAGAAGAATGCTCTAGAAGCATGCTCTAGAAGAATGCAGAAGCTCTAGACCTGCTAGTGGCGGTGACCTATCAGTGGCAGTTCGTCCTTGATACATCTTTATATAGGATCTTTGTTAACTTATAAACTAGAAAAAATTTGCTTTTATTTCCCAGAATATAATATAGCATTTTATTTTCTCAGTAAAAACATTTTAGCCCTTTCATGATAGACAACTGTCATGGTTTTAGTTGGGATAGAGTTAACTTTCTTTCTAGCAGCTGATGTAGTGCTATGTCTTGGATTTGGGATGAGAAATACTTTTGATAGCACACTTGTGTTTTTAGACTGCTAGGTAGGCAAGACCTTTTCTGCTCCTCATACCACCCTGCCAGTGAGCAGGCTTGTGGGGCCAAGAAGTTGGAAGGAGGCACAGCCAGGAGAGCTGACCCCAACTGACCAAAGGAATACTCCATGCCGTATGACATCATGCTCAGTATATAAAGCTAGGAGAAGAAGGAAGGGAGGATGTTCGTAGTTATGCTGTTTGTCTTCCTAAGAAACCATTACATATGATGGCGCCCTGCTTTCCTGGAATTGGCTGAACACCTGCCTGCTGATGGGAAGCAGTGACTGAATTCCTTGTTTTGCTTTGTTTGCGTGAGCAGCTTTTGCTTTACCTATTAAACTGTCTTTATCTCATATGAGTTTTTCTTCTCACTTTTACTTTTTCCAATTCTCTCCTCCATCCAAACTGGGGCAGTGGGCGAGCAGCTGCGTGTTCCAGTTGCTAGCAGAGGTTAAACCATGACAACATATGCCAGATTATATATACAAATGTTATTAAATCACTATTAACTGTTGAAGAGTTTTTATTTCCTATTTTATATTCCAAAAAATGTGAGTTAAAACTAAAATAATGCATAGAAACCATTCTTGTGCTAGCATATAGATATTATGTGCCATTAACTGATTGCTAACTTGCAGCTGTGCTGAAAACTTCAGAATTTCCTTGCACTGCTAGTTTAAAGGATCTTTGGCGGGGCAAAATGCTATATAACATCTTGTTGTTCAATATACCTTTGCTACTAATATCAAAATGTTCATTTTAATATGGCTTTTTTTTTCTTGGTGGGTCTCAAGAATTCCAATTATGAGATGTTATATTAAGATACAGAATTCCAATTCCCGGTACAGTGTTAATCCAAATTAATAAAATGCAGCTGAGAGAAACCACTAGCTAAATATAGGAATGTATATAATTGAAGATACTTTAATGAAGATAATTTTTAAATGCAGCTATGGGAATTTGGAAATGACATGAATGTACCTCATGCACAGTAAATAGACGGAAGAATTCTGGAAGTTTATGCATCAAAGCTGGTCATGATTTAAGGGTTCTTTTCAAAGACATTTAGCTGCCTTGGATGTTAGCATAAATATTACTATTTTCTCTTTTGGACTTCAGATGACATTGTAGCAGTGTAAGTTTTGCTATAGCCACACGTTAAAAAACCAGACCAAAACCAATCAACCAATGAAACAAAAATCAAGTTTCAGCCTGTACTAATATATGCCAGTCCATTAATTTGTTTAATTTTGTTAATTTGTATTTACTCTCCCTTCTGAGATGTTGTGCTGGGGATCCACAACAAACTAGATGTGACTGTCATGCACAGAATCAGTGTTCACACACAGGAACTAATTCTGTTCTTGAACTGGAGTAATAAACTGAAACAGTGACAAAATAGAAAACATGAAATGGCAAAGCAAGAACCTGTGACTATCCATACTCATAGTAGGGGTGCTGAGTTAATTCAAAACATGGGAGACCAAGCCGGAAGACTAGCATTGATATCTGTTGAGTTTAGGAATGGGTTTCTACTGTGAGGATGCTGCCTTGGATGACTTGGAGGGAAAAAAATTGTTGTCTCAGCTGACTGCTGCTCTCTATGGTCATATAGCTGAAATGCATTTACTTTCTTCACCAGAGACTCTATTTAAAATATTGCCACATTCAGATAATACTTGATGAAAGTAATATTAAACATAAAATTTGATAACATATACATTATAAGTAACAAAGACAAATGAATATATGAGAGTATAAAGATTAGAAAACACGAGTGTGTTGTCAGCAAGCATAATATATGCTCTCCACTGTTTTAACTGATGTAAGTTTCGATTTTAACTAGAGTACCTGTAAGAAGATAGCTAAAGGCATAATTCAAAATGACAGCATAAAAAAAAAAAACATTTTTTTGATTTATGAAGCTTCTTGAATAGAGAAAAATCATAATGTGAGGTCTACATCTAGATCCATTTCTTGGGTAAAAAGATTCCATCACTATTATTTAAAAAATGAAATTATATTGATTTTTCTTTTTATTCCCCTAGTCATAAGAAAATATTTTCAAGATTTTGGGGGTGGTGTTTGGTAGTGTTTTGAGTTACAATCTGATTGACATCACCAACACACACAATCAGTGTGAAATCACTGATTGCGCTTTGTTGTTTTTTAGGAAAAAAAATTCCATAAATTGATATTTATGACATTGTTTTCTAGTTCTTGTGACACTGAATGTACAGTGTAGATGCATCTCTTTGCAGATGATTATTTACCAGTTGCAAAATGATGCTTGCCATCCCTGATCCTAAATCAATCCTGTTATCCACCAGGTTCTTGAAAAATGTAATATTATCTATTGTTCTACTTATAGCTACAAGTCTAAGCACCAGATCTAAAGAGCATGTGGTGAATAGGGAATTAAGAATGTCAGGTTAATAGAAAATGTATAAATGTTAATTTTAATAGCTGTAGTTTGGTTAGGAGAGAATGGTGATGATCAATACCTTGTATTAGAAATTATTGCTAGTAGTTATTCATCTATTAAATAAGAAACCAACATAACTTCACATTTGGTATAATAAACAGACAGACTTAATGAACTCGGGCTGAAATACCGACTGAAATGGTGATTGAAGAATGTAAAAATTTAGGTTTTCTTAGAATCTTGACTTCTTATCTCAGACTTCTTGTAGTGGGCACACAGGGTCTGCAGGAATGTATAGCTGGCAAGAGGGTTCAAACTTATAGACAGGGGAAGAGTTTAACTTCAGACATCAGCTTACAACCTACCAATTTTGTTAAGAGTAATACAGATGTTATTTATTATAAAAAAATACAAGAAACCAACATACTTTTCTATATCTGATAGTTATATATGAGAGAATTTGGTGGATACCTATTCCACCTGTGTTTCATATTTAGTACCAGTTACAGTGCAACTTGTAAAACAGGGAAATGCATGACGACTCATCTGTTGAAATTTCATTTGGTATCTGAGATCAGTGGTGTTCTAAATGCATCTAGAACCATAGATAACATCATTTTAATTAAAAATGCTAGCAAAGTAATTACTTTTTAAGTATATGGCCACAGATAAGAAAATTGGATGACACTGAAATTGGGTTTGTAAGAAAAGGCATTTGCAATAAAAAGTAGCTATTAGCCTTTTCAATGGCAATGTGGGAGATCAAGGCTATGGATCTTTGCTCCTCAGGTTGGGAAACCTGTTTTATGAGAGGCGATATACTTGGGCTTTAAGGCAAATGGAGTCTTAGTGATTTTTCTCGTCTCAGTTTCAGTTTAATTACTGTCATCACACAGAATAGCTTTTGTTCCTTTATTGGAGTAGAAAACAAATGGACCCTTCTAAAATGACAGGAACATGCCAAGCAAGTGGACAGTCAAGACTGGAGGTGAAGGGAAGAAACTTGGTTTCTTCCTTCCTTTATTTTTTTTTTTTGAATGCGATATTAACGCAGTTCAAGTTTCAGTGTTGTAAGGTTTGAAGGAGTATAAAATGAGCAAGAAAGAGGCAACCTTTCCTGATGTCTCATTATAACCTGTCTGATTCAAGATTTTTTTTTTCCAAGTGTCAGCTGGCCTGTTAATACCCTTAACAATTACTTTGATTAATTTTTTGTTATATTCAAATATATTTTATTCATTCTTTCCTCAGTTCATGTCTAAATTTTCAAACCAAGTATATAAATTCTTATGAGGGCACCAGGATGAAAAAGGGATGTTACTTTTAAAAAAATAGCAACTTCAATTAATTTCTACTTTCAGGAATTTCTTTTTAATATATAATCTGACAATAGTAAGTGAGCGGGAGCTGAAAGTGTCCAAAATACTTTTTCTTGGTAGCTTTTCTTAGAAGTGAATTATTTAAAAGTCTGAATTATTTTGAAGCATAATTTCTGGGCTCACTTTACTTCATAACTATGTGTTGTATGATAAGTCCTGTCTTGTACCCTTTGGCAATGTGTAGTAGTGGTATCATTGTCTGTTTTAAAAAAAAAAGCAAAAAAAAAAAGCATCAAGCTTTTGAAAAGTAGCAATTTAGTCAAGTTCTATATATGGATTAAGGGTATTTTCCAAAAAAGATGGTTTTTAAACGTTATCAAGCCTCTGACATGCTCACTTCATTGTCTTTACTGGGCAGCATTCCCAAATGCAAGCTTATTCAAAGCTCGTATGAGAGCTGAACATCCCAGGTAGAAGACAAAGTTGTCAGGTGACATAAATATGAATGTTTCAACATTCACTGACACGTTAAGCTCCAAGCTTTTAAGCTGTGAAGCTGTTTTTGAAGAAATAGGGAATGTTATGTTGAGATTAGAACTGACATAATGCAGAAAAAAGCAAGATGCATCTCATTGCAGGAAGGGAGGCAAGTGAACTAAGAAAATGGAAGAAAGCAAACAAAATTCTGGTTTAAAATTACAGATCTTGTGACATCTGGATCTATTTAGAAAATTGCTGTAAATCTGTACAGCCCAAAAAATGCTTTTAAATTGCTGGCAGATTTGGCTTATGTTATGAATGTGTTTTAGGGGAGAATAACCATTCTATTGGCAAATTTAAAAGCCAATGTATGTGTTTTCATATCGTCTTACTACTACATAGGAAAACAAAAACTAAAGAAACCAACCAAACAAAATCTTACTGCATACGCTTAATTGCATATTGCTTCTTAGAGTCATTAGAAAAGAGTCTATAAGATTATATGACTTTTTTGTTTGTTTAATTTTTTTCCCTAGTGTAACTTGTGCCAACTCTCTCCTTTTACCTTTTTACCTTCTTACTTTTTGCTCAAACTTGCTTTGAAATTTTGCCTTGGCCTTCTTCAGAGCTTCCTTCTATCCAGCTGATACTCAGCCTGTGTGGCTTCATGGGGTTATTGTATTCCGGATGCAGGATTTAACATTGCCTTACTTCATTGAACTTCATGGGGTTCTTGTCAACCCATTTCTTCAGTCTATCAAGGTCCCAAGTGTAATAGCCCTGCCTTTACCCTACTCAGTTTGATGTTGTCAGCTAGAGAACGTGCTCTGGACATCTCCAGCAACTGGCTTCCACTTGGATTATTTTACTGCTGGTTGCAACTCTTTGAGGCTGGCAGTCCAGGTAAATTCATATACTGTCCGCCAGCCCAGTTCAAATATGTTGACTTGGATTATAATGGTACTGTAGGAGTCAGCGCTAAGGTCTTGCTACTGTAAGCCACATTCACTGTTCTCTGTCTTCCTATACCAAGTCATTCATCTCATCATAGAAAACCATCAGAGTTGTGAGGCATGCTTTACCTCTTAAACTGGATGCTTTGTCTTTCTTTAGTGAAAGGACTTGGAATTTCTTTTACATAGTTCATATAACTGTAATGAGTGACTATAGATAAACAGCCAAACGTGTTCTGAGACTTCTCAGCAGAGGATCCTCCTTGAAATATTTCTCTATGGCAAAGAGGATTTCCTCTACAACACACAAACGAGACCTTATCTCAGGCTACTGGAGTAAAGCTTCAGGTACCAGTCCAAACTCAGATTCTGTACTGTGTGAAAAATCTCAACTGAACGTGGATCTATTTGAAACAATTTCAAAAACGTGGTCATTATGCTTCATAGGTCACGACATGAATGTTCAGAGCTGCTCTCCACATGTCTCAAGCATCCTCCCCTCTAAATCCACAAATTCAAAAGGAACGCAACATTGCAGTAAATACAGTTTTAGTCATTTAGGGTAAAATTGATGATAGGTATAGCTACATACAAAAAAAAGGTATGCAAAGAGCATACCTTTTTGCCTGTACAAAACAGCAAACCATGACAACTGGAAAATATTATATTTCCCTTTGGGGAAGATTTCACTTCTCTTTTGAGTGAATTATTCACTTACGTTTCACAGAATACCAGCTCAGCACTCTTCTGTGCAATCATGTTACATAATGGTTTTTGCTTAAATGGGACAAATAACAGAGTGTCTAATTCTTAAGTATTGTTTTTTGGTATAATTGCCCTCATTTTATATATTTTTATCACAGATGGAAGAATGCAGCTGTAGTAGAAAGCTCTGTTCAAGGATCCCTTTGATTCTTATACTTCTCCATCCCCATGCTCACCCCCTCTGTTTTTTTCTCCTTTTAAGTTGCACATGTAAGATATTCTAACCTTCAGATAGCTGAGACACATGTTATACCATGAAATTATGGTTAAATGATATTAAGTATCCCAAAATAAACATTTCTCAATTGAATTAGTTAGTGGTGCAGATTACTTGTATAAAAGAAAATAAAATACAGTTTTAGTAAGTGTGGAACATTTTATTTGCTTTTGCTTTTGGAAGGAGGAGTTATAATATCTGTAATAAACTTTTTGTTCTAGCAGTGTTCTCTGTTTTTTTCTCCTTTCTGTAGAAAGATCCATCTGTGTTAATCTTTCATAGCTGAAAGTACATATTAGTCATTAAAAACATGATTTTAAATCACATCATTACAGAAAATGTTGTGAGGCATTAAGGTTATGTCGCAAATGGTACTGTTGAAAAATGTGAAACCTTGGAAGGAGAATTATTGAGTAAGCAATATTGTTTTTCTAATTTTTATACTTTGATTTAAATTTAACAGAGTTAATGAGAAGTTTTTACATTGACTGTTACGTCTGCTTGTAATATTCTTGAATTTAAAATAGTGTCAGAGATTAAGGAATAAAACAGTTTTAAAAATAAATACACAAAGATTTGCTATTTCATTTCCATATTAAGTGCAGTGAGAATTATATGCAAAATATTTTGGACAAAAGATAAAACTCTAAATTGTGATGTTGTCTTTTTTTAAATGAGTTCTGTAGCTCAAGTGTGAGGCTAGATATATCTGCTGCTGGGTTTGAAAATCTATTCAGAACTATTATTTTGCTGAAAGCTGTGAATTTGGCTTTATTGTTTGAAGTACAGATTGGAATAGACAGGGATATTCACATGTGCTGGAAATCAACATTTTTTTTTTTTTTTCCTAAAGTATTTTTCAGTAATTGCAAGTATAGAGACCTTTTAATAGTAATCTAGGAAAGATATAACCTAAGTTGTAGCCATAATATGACCGGGTATCAAAGAGTAATTAATATCAAGCATCAGTGATTAAAGACTTTCTAGAGCCTAAAATAAGTGTTAAGTGGCACTTGTAGGTGATTTATTGACTAGAAGCTAAATAAGCTTTCTAAACTGTGATTCCTAAAGGCTGATATCTTGCTGAATGAAACCATTAAGTTGAAGTTCAAATTATATTCTTCCAAGAAGGATGCCAAAGTTGCTGGGTGCTTGTAACAGCATTAGATTTCCAAGATGGAGGGTAGGTCAGGCATAGGGCAGGCACAAGATCTCAATCATTTATTTGCATGGCACATTCTTAAGGGTTTTGTTTGTTTTCTTTACAGATAAAAAATCAAGAGAATTTTCAGTAGGAGCTACATTGGCCAAAATATGATTATTTTCAATGGAAACTACAAATCAAAGCAATTAAGAACTTGGCTTTTTTGTAAACTGAGATTATTTGCAAGGACTAGGTAATTAATCGATAGAGTTTTCCAGAATAAAGATAACTGATCATAACCTTCTTCCCGAAAGTGACATTAACCCATTGATTACTCTGTTCTCTATAAAGGCCTGATCTCTTATCATCAATGCTTACTCTTACAGAAAAGGTAGATTTTTTTAGCCTGGAAAAATAATTTTGTGTACTTTTCAGTGACTAGCGATACTGTACTTGATTTCCTATAGGACCTTATCCAGAGGTTTTCTCATAGCTGGAACCACTGAGAGGTATATGGAGACAAGTTTTTAAGACAGAGACAACAAGACAGATCCTATCCACCAAGTATCTTTTAAGCTTACCTCAAGCCTCAGGAGTTAAGTGGAGTAATTCCAGAATCATTGAGTGAAGGGGAAAAATTGCACGTCAATTTAGGTGTCAAAAGGTATGCTGAGTATAGCTCCCTCTCTTCTCTTAGAAGCTGCTAATAAATTTTTGTGGGAGAAGACATGACTTTCCCCTTTGTTACTGTGCAGCTTTTTTCCATAGTAAATTGGCATAATTTTGATCTCATGCCTTCTGTAATTTACTGCAGACTGTGTTTCTTTTTTCTGTAGAAAGAGGGAAAGAAAACCATGACATTCACTTTAACTTTATTGACTTCCATCAATTTGTTTTAATATTTAGCAGCTGTCTTTTTGGTCAATAGTATAGATATAGATTCCTGGATTTTTTAAAAAGAAATCTAAGTATTAAATTAATAAGATTTTAAATTGTGCTTTCTGAATCTCCTTAGCTTTTTCTGTCTTTCAAAGAATAACTACAATCAACTTAACTCGTTACAAATTCTCTCTGAAAAGTTTCATACAATTTATTTGGTGATTTTAATATAAAAATTAGAGCAAAGCAGTACTTGGAATTTCTCTAATGTGCAATCACATTCACTGCCCAGAGCAACCATTTGGTAGTTCTTTACACTAGGGAAAATATCTAATCATTAGTTTCTTTAGCTAATTCAGAGACATTTAGCATTTCCTAAAATATAATTATTAAGTAGGTTAAGATTTATCTCATTAAGATATCCACTGTTTCTTTAATATAATATACTTTATTTTTGAAAGTAGGATACTTGCTTTAAATATATTTCTTTCAGCCACTGTCACCTTATTCTTTTTATTAGTTATTATTTAGTCAATGCTCTTTGTGATTTAGTTTATAACTGAATTTAATGATCTTGGTCTTAAATTTCATGTTTAAATATTCAGGTGTTCAACTTAGTTTTTAATAAGACAAGAGCCTTGGTAGATATGCTCCTTTCTCCATGTTCCAGCAGACACTTTGCTCAAATGTCACCATAGTAGAGGGGCTTAACAGTTCTAAAAGAACTGAGTGTGGAAAGCTGTCAAGTCCAGTGACTTTATCAGTAGACAGAGACAAAATGGTAGCTATGAGGTATGTTGCTTTTACATCATCTTTTGTGTTGCAGAAAGCTGTGGGAAGTTTCTAGTTTATCAATTTGAGTTTTGTAAGTTGGTAGATAAACTAGATTGAACACAGGCCTTTATGGTTTTTTAAATTTATTTTCATTTTTTTTCCCCCTGCTTCTTCTTTTTTAAGTAACATTTCTCTCTTCTTGAATTTTCCATGATCTTTCTTTTTATCTTCAATGTAACATTTCTGTCTGGTCTTAAAAAAGTCAAAAAGTGTTACATGCAATAGCAGGGGTTTGGAAGTCTTTGTTCGTTCATGTAAGTGCTTTTCTTACAATTTTATTAATGAGACCCAGTAGGTCAAGGGGTACCTCTCCTCCACTCTGGTGAGACCCCACCTGGAGTACTGCATCCATCTCTGGAGCCCTCAGCACAGGAAATACATGACGCTCTTGTACCTGAGGGCAGTTTCCCAGAGGATCTTGTTGACTAACTGCATGATGAGGTGGAAGTTTGATTTCCTAAAACTCAGGGTTCTGACTTCACTCTTCACCTGACCTCTGTGCCTCAGGACTGTGAACTCAATCAGTGTGTGATCACTGCATCTCAAGCTTCCTCCAATCTCAACGTCACTGATTATCTCACTAGCATTGGTGACCAAGAGGTCCAGTATTGCACACCCTCTGGTAGTGCTGTCTGTTTCATGGTTTAAGAAGCTATCCTTGATGTACTCCATGAGTCTCATGGATTACCTATGACTGTGCTACTTTTCCAGCAGAAATCAGGGTGGTTGAAGTCCTCTAGCAGGACAAGAGCATGTAAGAAAAATGCTTCAAGTAGTTAAGTAAGAAAGTTTTGTCAATAACCTGCCCTTGATTGGGTGGCGTGTAGTAAACACCAACACCAACCATAAGGTTACTACATGACTCCTAAAATACTGTTTTAAAATGAAAAGGACACTGCAGATATATTCTTTCTCTATCTAAACTATCTTTATATTTAAACATGTAGACACCTTTTTTGGTTAAAAGGCAAGAAAAGGTGTTGATAACCAGAAGACCAAGCTTTGTGCCCTCAAATTAGAAATTATTTTATTATTTCTTTCTTACTGTAGGAAGAAATATTGTACATTATCATTATGTTGCCTTGCATGATCCCAGGTACATGCAGTAAATTTCTTCTGTTATTGAATTCAAGATGTGGTGGTTTGGTGTTTTGGTTTGGTTTAGTTTTATTGTATTTTTTAGTTTTACTTTATTTCTCCAGAGTGTCTGTGAGTTGAAATAATGTGAGCCCCACTACTGAAACAAGCCATAAATTAACTGTTTTGGGAAAAGGGACAATCTGTGAGGGTGTGGCTGGTCATATATCTTGGTTATTCCTGTATCTGTCATAAACAGAGAGCCTTTGATATAAACACGTATTTTGAAAAGATAGTTGTACATCAGAGGGGAACGGTGAATGTGCCATTCACTTAGTAAGACTACTTGTTGTGCCCTTTTAAGGATCTTGGAGTGTCATCTGGAGACTCAGGTTTTTGCCAGTGTGCTAAAAGGGCCCAATACAAAACCCATTAATGTCAGTGGAACAATCCCCATAGACTTAAATGAACTTTAAATCAGGATAAGCAAGTGCTCATGTCAGTATTTTATCTGAGTCATATAAGGGCCCACAAAGGAGAATAGAGGTTTGCAAGCTAGAATAAAACACTTTCAGGTCCCAACAGTAAATCTCACTAGGTATGATTTGACGGTCCTAAAATGGCACTGGGTTTTGTTTTATATTGGCATTGATGAACAACATGAGCTGACAACTTCTAGCAGACATGCAGAAGCAGCTTGTATGGAGGGAAAGACCCCTGACTATCAAAATAAAGTACCTTGCAGGAGTTGCAAAAACTGTGTTTCCTTTCCAACAACTTTATTGTTTTGCTAATTTTAGAAAATCTCCAATATCAAGATTTTGCCCTATTGTGTAGTTGAGGCAGATTTTGCTAATTCCTTTTCACAGCAGCAGTAGTTGTGTGGTTTCTTTTTAAACCAAGCAAATATGAACATTTTATTTTGGGAAATACTGCTGTACATATAGACATAAAAATTCCTGTGGACTAAAGCAGCTCAGTGGGCACTCAGAGAACATTCGCTATGGGTCAGTAACAGAAACAGTGGATGTTCAAGTGGTAGTGACCTCTCACCTGTTAGCAAAAATAACATACCTCTGTGAAGGATATAAATATACAGTTGAACAGATGATGCAAACTGCAGCTTGTTTTCACGGATTGCCCTTATTGTTGTAGAAAGTATACATATCTACCCTGACTTGATACCATTTTTTCCTCTGGTCTTCTCATTATCTAGTCATCATTTGTATAGATTTTGGAAACTTTGAAGATAGGCCTTAGATATAGCTGGCAATTTAGCTTTCAGAGCAGCTGTCATGCAAGAGGAGATGTTGTCATATAAGAAGTCCCATCAAACATGCAGCTTTTCGGTATAGGGTAGAAGGGAAGAAGAGGGAAAGAGGTTATGGGAAACAGTGCATGTCTTTGATTTACTTATTAATTTACTATTGAAATTCTTTGTTGTACTGAGGAATGGAAGTTTGTTGGCAGCTTAGCCTAGCCTATAATCCCTTGTTTTTTCCAAACATTTTCTGAAAATTGAAATCTTGAACAGATGAAACAACTGTCTTTAAAAAATCACAATAAGCATCTGAAATGGAATTTTAAGATGCTCACAGAACAGAATATTATTGTTTTACAGGAAATCTCCAAAACTGAATTGATATTTATGATGCAATCTGATACATGATAGATACATAATTTCTCAGTTTTAAGACTAATTTCACATCACGTTGCATTGCCAGATCTGCCAGTGTCCCTCATGTTTGAGCATTGTTACAGACAAAGGAAGTGTCAAAAAATGAATAATGTACCTTACATCAGCATAAGTAATTAGGTTTGTGTGCTTACAGGAGATCAGAACACTTTTCAACATCAAAAAGATTGATTCAAGCTAAAACATACAGCAAGATAAAGAACAACTCTGGAATAGATTTCTACCTCTTCTACCTATTTAGAGTGAGAAGTGAAGTCTAACAGCGGGTGCTATATAATAATGGATGTTGTCTTCCACGTCACAGATGAACTCCATTGTCACCAGCTATGGCGAAGATTCATTCTCTTTTATTGCAAATGTTCCATTTTGGAGACCTCCTTCATTATACAGTGAGCAGGAGGAAAAGTGCATTTGCATTGGAAAAAAGTACCAAAGAGACCTGATTAGTACTGGTCAGTTTGCTCCCAACAAACTTACCCAGCCTTAAGATATTAACACAGACACCCCCTCCCCTGCCCCTACCAATCAACTGTTCAAAAAAACCAAAAGAACAACACACAAAAAAACAACAACGGGAGAAGAGATAAAAAAAAAAAAAGAAAAACAGAAAAAGACTAGGGAGGATTTTCCTTGCCCAGCAAGTCAGCAAGTCCAATTATCTGCTCCTGAAGGTTACTCATGACTTAATCTTGTTCATACACTCACATGTCCCTCTGTTAGGGCTGGCCCATATCTGCATGGTTTTTTTTAATCTTCCTTTTAGGCACTGCTTCACAGCTTCATTTTCTCATGTTTAGAAATCACCTTCTAATTTACAGTGTAATTTCCAGGCCAATTTACCTACCTTTGTCCTAGCACTGATATTGTCTTTTAGCTTTAATAGCCATCGCCTCTCCCTTGTGTTTGTTCCCAGACGTACCTATAGAGAACAATCATCTACCCTCTTATCTTATGTTTTGCTAGGCTAAACAAGTAAAGCTCTTTCAGTAAGCTCATGTAAGATAGACTTACCCTCTTTTGTTTGCTATGCACTAATTCTATTTCAAAAAAAATTATCAGAAGAGACACTTGTTGGAAAATAAAGTTTCAATGTATGCTACAGAACATTCAGAAAAGACTTCCAAACTTATTTCAAGCATAAGCCTAAAAGTTTGCACAACAAATGTTTTTAAGTTACAGCTAATTAAATCTGTAAATCAAAATTGCAGGTAATCTAAGATCAGTAATAATGATGCTACTCTATCTACAGAAATTTCAGGAAAATTAGACCAGTCCAATTTACCATATATCACAAGCTAAGCCAGGAAGACTTTATTTTCCTTGTAAAACAGGAAATGAACTGAATTAAGAAAAACTAATCTAAAAACTAAGGAACGTGAAGAGGAGAAGACACATGTAAAGGCATACTGTCAGGGCCATGGATGGAGATGCAGTCTTAGAAGGAGGTGCTCCATGAAAAAGAAGGCATCTCTGAGGGATCATGGCCCATGGAGGAAACTACATCAGGATGTGGATGACTCTGAATAGACTGTGGACCACAGAGTCCATGCCAGGGTGAGCGTGCCCCAAAGGGATGTTGACCCACAGGGGAAACCACAGCACAGTGGGGATGCCCCCAAAGAGATGGTGGACTATAGAGGGGCCCACACTCGTTCAGAGTTACCTTTGAGGGACCATGGCCCATGGAGGAGCCCATGTTGGTACACAGAGAAAAAATAGGAAACACAAAACACTTAAGGAAAAAAAGTACAAATGAATGAAACCATTACTAACTTCAGCCTCCTGCATTATCAGATTACTAACCAAGGGGATTGGGAGAGACTGTGTGTAACCCTCAGCAAAAACAAAGGAATCTGAGCCTAGAAAAGAGGAAAGAGAGGTATTGAACTGGAGTTGAGCCTGGGAAAAGGGAAGGAAAGGTGCTTCCCTACATGTTTGTTTAGTTATTTGTTGTCTTTCCCTTTTCTTTTTAGTTTGTTTTTTTTTTTTTTTTTTTTTTTCCTTAAAAACACTTGCTGTTGCCTGAATCATTCTCTGCATCTATCTGGTATTTCAGACCATAAGGGCAGAGAAAGGCTCTAGTATTCCGGTTTTTTCCTCTGTTTCCCTGCTTTTTCTCATTCCCCTGTTCTTTATTGCTAATTTTTTTTTTTTTTTTTTTTTTTTCCGTCAATAACCACATCTGTAATTAAAAGTTTGTTTCAATTGGTCATTAAGGAAATAATTTTAAATTCTCTGTTTAGAGACTGCTTTGTCCATGACAATCCAACAAATTCTTGAGGCTGGTATTCAGGATCAAATTCCTAATTTAAACACAAAAATATTATATTTAGAAGTTCAGAATCTAGGCTTAACTGTCATCCTGCAGTGACTTAATATCAGTTGTCATCTAAGTTTCTTACAGTAAATAAGTATCCTGGCTTCTAAAGGATATATCCATGAGGTGCTGGACTCAGGCAGGCCCACATCTGTACGCGAGGCTCAGTGGCTGCAGCAGTCACACAGAATATAAAAACATAATTCAGTTCTCTCTTCTGAATGAAATTTGAAGAAATTTGAGTTGGTTTCTTCATTTGTTAATTCTTCTCATTAACTTTAGAGCTTTTGCTTCTTCATGTCTTATCCTAGTTAAGCCAATGAAGAGAAACAGGTGTTTCTGGATTACAGACCACCCAGACTATTTAGGCTTTTGCTGTAAGAAGGCTCTTTGTTCTTATTTGTTGAAATTGATAGTGAAGAGGTGGATGACACCAGAGGTGGAAATCTACATCTTAAAAGTCTATTTCTGAAGTATGCCAAGGATGAAAACCAATGTATGAACCACATGTTATAATGCTTATACAGAACTTTGTGATAGCTATTAGTAGTACTTCCTACATTTATAAAGTGTTTTTCATGACTGGAAAAGCAGCACACTCTTAAATCTATTATTTGTGGCAGTTTTTAATCCATCTGTGTATATGTATACTTAATAGTGCTGTTTTACTTACTCTCAAAATTTTATCATGTTTTACAATATTTGATGATACTGAGCTGAGATCAGTGGAGTCATGATAATTTATAGTAAGTGAGGATCTTAAAACCCAGCTCACTGAGCCTCATGGTTATATAAGACTCTCTTTTTTTAGTGTTGTTATATGTTTCTAGACATCAATGATATTGTTTATGAGGACAAACTTTTTAATTTTTTTTCTTGAAATTCTAATGAAATCAACTAACAAAATGTATCCAAGGGTATAAGTTATGAATCTGACTTCAGGGTTTTAGTCACATCTCAGCTGAATCATAGATTTTCTGCAGCATATATTTTATTATGTATATTCACACACATATATATGCATACATACAGCATTTACTCCAAAAATGCAAGTAGACAGAAGATAGAATTCTCTTGTAATAGTGCCCATTTTATGTTAGATTAAGACACTTATTTTGTGTAGATAAATGGGAGAAATTCTGGATTAATGAAGAAATTTTCTTTACTATAATGAGATACCCTCAGATGCTTCTGCAAAGCTTTTAACTTATTTAATGTCCCATAATGTATCTTATTAAAGACCCTGAAATGCTATGCTTTTTTAAGTGCCATATTTATCTCAAACAGTGGATTTATGATTTACCTCTGTATTAAGATTTAGTTCAATTTCCAGTACCCAGCAGTTCTTATAGTAGGTTAGACTCCTTAATTGTCCGCAGTCTTATATTTCTTTTTATCGTCAAATCTCAAGGGAGGAATGGAACAAAGCAAAAAATTAAAGAAGAATCAGTGAAAGAAGATAAAAGGAAAAGATAGCTTTAAAAGTTTTTAAAATATTTTATATTTAAACAGCCATGATTCCAAAATAAATTTAATCAAGTATACATGTGTCATCTCAATGGGATTTTTAAAAAACAAACAAAAAAAAATCAAAAAAACACAAAACAAAAAATCCCCACAATACTGAAAAAATTCATATAATGTTATAAACAAAAATTTTACCTAAACATTGATCACAACCCTCGATGTAAGCTGTTGAAACTTACTTAGCATTCACTGTTTAATCAGGGATCGATCTGTGTGCTGCAGAGTTGATGCCTGATTCAGTATACTCTGCTATGGAACTAGAAAATTAAATCTATCCAGGAAAAGGTGCAGAGATAAGAGGTATTTTTATTTTTTTTTCTTTTTCTTTATTTTCCCAGGATGGCTTGCTACTGTTTGTTGGGCAAACAAATGTACAGTACTGAAGGCTCAATACAGTATTGTCAGCCAAAGCTGTCAACAACCATCCTTACTTGATTTTTTTTTCTGCTTCTAATCCAGTACCTAGTTGAAGTTAAGTCATTTGAAGTCACGTATCAGTTGACTACTTCAATACTAAATGTAATACAGAGATTGTCTTCATTGAAGAGAAACAAAACATGGGACTATATAATATTTCCTCTCCTTTCCTCTTTGCTGCTCTCAACACACAGGGCAGTTAGCACACGGAGCAATTTGGTTATCTCCCTCACCACCACAACCTTCCTTCTCAATGTTGAGACAAAGAAGGAGAGCCAATATTGACCTTGCAAGCAGTTCTGCACCTTTCTTCTTCACTGAACAAGAAGAGTTTTCAGTCTGCAAAGCTGTGAGTGTATTACCTTGTATAATGTTAAAGCTCTATAACTTTGTATGCATTAATTTCTCTTAACATTATGCTTTGGCCAGAGGAAGTATAGCAGAAACAGAATGCAAAAAGAAGATAAGTCTGAATGAAGAGCCGAAAGATCAATGAGTCTAGATCACAACTGATTCATCCTTCGTTTTCTACTGCAGCCAAGCTGAAATGCTCTACTTTGACAAAATGAAATTTAGGATCTGCTTGACTTACTAGAAATACCTGCATTTTATCATCTACTGGTGAAGACTGGACAATAATAAAGCTTCTGAGTTCATATCTCAATGAAATTCGTGGTGCTGCAGTTGCTAGTGCTTGATTATACCAGGTCTAGGCATTCAGACATCAATCTATATAACTGGGTTTTGCTTCTAGGTTAAAATAATTAAGGAGGAAGATCCAGATAATCTTGAATAAATTCTTTAGTTGACTGTATTGATAAAAGGTACCAGAAAAGATCAATGGAAATATTTATATAGAAAATACAGATTTTTTGAAAAGGAAAAAAGTGTTTAAAAATTGTTTCCAATCTTCTCAAATAGATAGACTATCTTCATAAAAACAATTATGAAAGAGACTGGAAATTATGTACTACCTTATGTTTTGTATGTCATAGTATCCTTAGTGGGCACTTTTTGACAATGAAGGTGCAGCAGACATCTAAACTGATCCTCTTGTTACCTCATGAATAGATAAAATGTCAGCTTAAAACACTTCTGAAAAGTCTTTTCAAAAGATCTGAAATTCTTCTACTGGTTATGCATGTAACCATAATATGAAGACTCTTGAAAATTCCTGCTAAAGCAGAGAATAGAACTGTTCAGGATTTTCAGTTAAAATATGTATTCCCCTATATAACATGTTACATTTTAACAAAATGATCTCTTTTACTAACAAAATTGTTTAAGAACTACAGTGATTTTCAACCAAAAAATGTAAAATGGAAGGGGTGTTTTGTTTGTTTCTTTTTTAGTCTTATGTTAGGAAAGCATGCTCAAATTGCAATCTAAAGATACTTTGAAAACATGTTATAGCAAAAGAAAGGTGTTTTAGAGCGAGAAAGTTATTTTTTGTAATTGATAGCTGGACATCATAGTGAAATTCAATGAAGTTCTTAAAAGTTAAGCATATGATAAACTTTGTTGATACTTACTGGGTGGACATAAAGTTAGAGACAAATGCAGGAGTTAAAATCATTCATGGAGGCAGAGAGAGGAAAAGTTTATTAAATATTAGATGGTGCCATAAAAATGATATAATAACACAGATTCTAAGACAAATTGTACTAAGAGGTGAAAAAATGAAATTATTTTTACACACAGAACTTGACAAATTCTGTTGTCTTCATTTGGTAATCAAAAACATTCATGAGACTGGGCACAAGTTGGAAAATGTCTAAATGAATAACAGAAGTAGCTTTGCTAATGTAAAGAACACTGTGAGAGGCTTGTTGTAAAAAGCTCTAAGAGAAACATTTGATAGTGACCAAGAACAAATAGGAGAAAAAAATATGACTGGAAAAAGATACATTTCTCTTGATGGGACTAAATGCATGCAACAGAAAAGAGAAACAATAAAAAGAATGTAAATACAAAACAAAATCAAGACAGTGACAACAACAACAAAAACCAAAAAATGCCAACAAATCCACAAGAGATCCTGAGATGTAAATGGGTGTTACCTATTTCTGCAGTTCTAATTCTGCTTAGGAATCTATAATAGTAAACCATGAGGAGTTTTGATCAGTGTCAATAAACAGAAGGTGAAAAAGCTTCTTTTGCAGCTTTTTAGCTCCTCTAAAGTGGAACCACCTTCAAACCAACAAACATCTGTTTTTCAAATGAAGTAGTTATTGATTACGTAAATGTTAGATGTATAAAGCAAATAGACAAATTTTGCATTGTGAAATGTACCTATACATCTGTAGACTGATAGATAATTGATAGTGAAAGTAAGTTAGATTAAATGTTAAGATCTGTTTAGTAAAAACATTATGCTCATCAGGGTAAGAATTTATGCAAAATTACAGGATAGTTGATAGCTCCCGTTATCTTACAAGAAATAGAAATAATAGGAAATGAACCTTTGTCACCTTGTTCAGAGTAACATTTTAGTCAATGTATTAAGGAGAAGAAAAATAAATATTGATATTCATCTGCCCAATTATGTGTCTGACGCATACATCAAGTCTCACTTTGTTGGGTGGGAAGGGAAGAGGACAGAGGGAAAGGTATTTTGGGGGCATGGTACTTTACATCCTAAGGTAACTAAAACAGGGCAGGTGAATGATTTTTGTAAGTGGATGCTAGATAACTGACTGAGTTGTTCATTGTGTGTTCTCTTACAAACAAAAATTAGGTGGGAGCAATAGCGACTGTGGTGCCCTGTCACTTGTTGGGATAACATCCCTTCCTGAAGGCTACGGTACAGGTACCGTGTCTTCCTGATTCCTTGCTGGATCCTTCTAGTGTGCTGCAGGGCCACGCTTAGCATGTATATGCTGCTGCGTGTAGCACAGGGAGGATGCAAGACTCAGAAAGAGTCAGAATGCTATAAAGTTTTGGCAGAAATAGACTTCATTGTACTCAATGTGAAAGCTACCATGGGTGAGAATAAACTCATCCCAACAGCCGGTTGTCTAAAATGAGGACTGAGCATAGAGCTGAACATAAGAAGCCTGCTTTAAGGAGTTTCTTCTTAGTGTTCAGGTGCTGCTGTTCTGTAAACTTGGAATTGGTAACAGTTAAGTGAAGAGTGAAAAAAGATTATAACTTTTTGGATACAAGAAGAAAATAACTGCAATATTCACTTCAGCTTTTTCTTTTTTTCTGACTGTCTTTGGTTCATATACATTTGTTCTTGAATCCAGTTCTTGAATCCAGTTCCTGTCAGCTGCTGAGTCCAGTCCCAGTGCTTGCCAGTGACATGATTGTCATCCTGGGAGCTAAATCCTGGTTTTGTATATATTTGTATATTTTTCATTATTTTCTTCTTACTTCTTTATGCAGTTCTTATTTCTTAATCTATTTCTTATTATTTCTTTCATTATTAACTTTTTATTTTTATTGTTTTCAACCCATAAGTCTCCCTTATTCTCTTTCCTTTTCCCTTCTGGGAAGAGAGAGGGGTCAATAGATAACATCTGTCATCTCTTTAGTGGCCAACTCAGCCTAAACCTCAAAAATTGTGCACATCTTATTCTTTGAAGAAAACTAAGTGTTCTAAAAACATGCACTTCAAGATTAAAGAGAAAGAATTATTTTAAAAATCAGAAGGATAGAGAAGTGAAATGCAAACAAGCATGTACAAGTGCTCTTTTTTTTTTTTTTATGAAAGTATATTGTCATTTTTGCATGAGCTGTAAGTTCAGTGCTTGCCTTGGTACAGAAAACATGGAGTATGTTGCATTTATTCTGAGTGAATCATCATGTACTTTAGCAGATTTTCTAGAAATAGTACTATCAGTAGCTTCCTCACAATACTACAGAAAAAAAAAAAAATGCAGTCTGATGAATCAGCCTTGCCAAATACATGGAAAATAGCTTAGACAACAAAAGGATGGAGAGCAGGCAACATCAGAAAAAAATAAAAATGCTCATACCTCTGAAATTTGCCTTTCGTCATTCCTCAAATGTGTGTTAGATGTCTGTTAAATACACTGGATCTTCTGTAATATATATTGCACATGTCTTTGAGTGTATGTATAAATATGTAAATAAGGACATTTTCTAAAACTTCTAATTGCTCTATCTTTCTAATTAAGTATCAAATACAGTTGATTAGAGGGATTTTTTTTCCTAGTTTTCTCCTGTTAATACATTAAATTCACTGTCACAAAAAAGGTGGCAAGTGAGCAACAGGAGAGACTAGAGGGTCAGGGGAAAAAAAAAATTCCTTCTTCTCCCTTGCCTTCCATTTCCCAGTGTGTTTACTCCATCTCCTCTTATTGAGGTGTGGCACTCAGGTGGTTACAGTGTGTCAGCCAACAAGTGTTTTTCCAGCATTTGTGGGAAAAGGAATTAATAACTGGGTAGTCAGTGAGACAGCTAGCAGCTTGAACAGAGTGTGTTCAAGTCCCAGTGATTAGGAAATTACTGACAATGAAATTCATCTGCAAAGATGCCTCCCATTTTCAAAAGGAAACCAACACTGTTCGCACATAGTTAAGAGATGCATTCTGTGTGTTACCAGTGAACTGCTACTATTTAAGAAGCACATTAAAAGAAATATAATCCTGTTTGGCAAAAATTGATTTTTATGTAGTGAAAGTCAAATTATATTAAGAGCATTCAGACACCATTGAAGTTATCCCTTGATTTGAACAATGTGATAATGCCTGTATGTTTTTATCTACACAGTCAGAAATTATATAGTTTAAACTCCAACGAAGAATGAAATAATGCACCCTAAGGTTTAGAAAAATTAGACCATTGAAATAAAAATGGACAATTCATACTTATTTGATTGTTTGTATAATACCAGAGACTTGGTGTCTGAAACATAAAAAATTAAGGAAACTTGATCTTAATAAAAATGTCTACATGCAAGCAGTTAAATGAATGGATCTTAATGCAATTTCAGAGCCATTCAGAATTTTTTGCCATATGTATTCTCGAAGTTGGACTCCCTTACACTTTTATGTACTAAAACTTACTTTCCAAGATAAAGACTAGATGAATGAGTAAGGTCTGTCACAATTTGGGATAAATAATGTGTCTGACAGCTAACAAAAATCTATTAGGGTTTTTTATAGATGGACTCAGGCTTCGATTTTGCAGATTATGTGCTTTTGTTGTTTATGCTGTATCGGTAGAAATTCTCACTAGTGAAAGTCTGGAGTATGCATAGTGTTTGGACCACAAAGAAAATCTTGTTTTCTCTGTATACTCTGACCCACTTGGGTCAGGCTCTGTACAACACCCTAGTAGCTTGTATGCAGCAACTATTTCAGATGGGAACAAAAGACTTTCTTTTTCTTACAATGTGCACTTTTTTGCATCTGTCCTCTCTGAACTGTAGAAACCTTGGCACAAGCTTTCTTAGAATGCATACAGAAAAGGTGAATATATTATTAACTATTCCATTGCACACTCACACCAGATGATAGCTCAATTGTTGTAGTTTTTGGGCATTTTCCATGACTAATTACCATGTGCAAATATTTCTTGTCAGATGGTATTGCCAGTTAGTGAGAGAAAAATAGATTAACTCACTTATGATAGATGGAGATTTGCCATTCTTGCAAGCATTAGGTTGCCAGGAAATTGTTTGATGCTTTATCATTAAAAATAGATACCAAAATAAGTTTGGGTTAGTAAAAAGAAATATTCTATTCAATCAATGAAAAAGTTGTAAAAATTCCTAACACTAACATGAAATTCAGTTGTGAAGTAGATTTACAAAAAAACAATAGTGTTTTGAGTATGGCACTTTCAATAAACAGCATAATAGAGAAGTTTGGTATAAAATGGACATGCTAGCTTAAAGGCATAAGAGATTTTTTCTTTTTGCATTTGAGTGTATGATCTTCAAACTATGGCAGGCCTTCCTGGGCATTTACTGTAATTGCTTCCAAGTGATCATAAGATTTCTTATAATTTTTTCACCCTTTACTAAATTTGCAAGTTACCTGTGCAATAGTATATCATGCTCACTTTCAAAGCCTCAATTGTATATTTATGCTTTTGTGTAGGATGTTATAAAATGAGAAAAGGCAAAACTGAAAGGGACTACAAGAATGCATATAGCCTCTTGAATTGTCCGAAAGCATGATCAGCTGTGCTCATTCTTAACTGGTGTTTCTCTAATCTTAAAAGACCTCCAGTGACAGAGGCCCTATCCAGTCTCCAACCAATCTACTCTAGGTTTTCCCTATCTCTCTAATACCTAGCTTGTCTCCTCCTTGCTGCCATTGAAAACTCTTAAAAGCTAACACAAGGAAACAGAGAGAAAATGTTTGTTCAATTTACGGATGACACCAAGGTGAGAAGGGTTGAAAATACACTGAACCAGGGGATTAGGATTCACAACTTCTATTGAAATGATTTGGGGAAAATATTGAGTGAAGTATTGTAAAGAGAAAAGTATAGCAGCACAGTGAACTATGAGCAATAGCATTGTGGCACTGTTGGATACTTTGCAGCCATCCTATAGTATTTTTGTCATCTGTGTGTTCCCTACCTTATTTCTGAGAATATTATGCAAGTCTTCCTCTACTTCCAGGAACTTAAAAAAGCTGTAGTTGCCTTCTGAGAAAGGCAAGTTCCTATGCAAAGACTCACAAGTGGTGATGTTGACTACAAGGAGTCTAAGGTGTCCCAAAGCAAATAGGAATTCTGTTGTAGATTCTAAAGAGCTAATTATACCTTCATTTCTAATACTAAGAATAGCTAAACATTTAATAAATTTCCATTGAGTCTCAGTACCTTGTTTACTGTAAGATCAATTTGCTTTGAATGCTTCAAGAGAAAAGTGTCAATAGCAACATAAAATTTTATGTATAGTTATACAGAATCATGTTCCTGAGGTAAAAAATCAAACTTTGGGCCAAATGAGAAGCTCACTCATTCTGACACAGCTAGCAACTTTACCACATGTTTGTGGCTGCCTGAAATGCAAGACTGCTGTGCAAGAGAATGCAATCCTCAGTAACTACATCCATTTCTACTTGTTTTTAAAGATTCTGTTAACATAGTTAACTGAGATTTTGTGAATTAATGTTATATCCATACAAATGTTGCACTATGTCAAGCTATGAGGCTTGACTTTTTTGTCTGAAATCAATGAGCCTACTGAGATCACTACCATTCTTAAAAGGAATCTGTGATTATACACATATTACATTTATCATATCATATAACTGTCATGGGCTTAATCATTTGAGATTGTATTCTAATGGTCTCATTAATGAATATGTATAACTTTTATTTGTATGTTTTGTACGGATAGAATGAAGAAGAGACCAGTTGTCACTGTCCAGTTTCTTACTTTCCTAGATCTACGTACTTCAGGTTTCTCTTGTTCACAGCTCAGAGGAGTCTGAAAAGATAACATCCTGACTACTTGCCTAGAAAATTATTTTGCTCAGATATAATGGTTTCTTGAGTATGATAAAAAAGGAGATGTAAATGCATTTTTCAATAATATTATTAATTTTTAAAAGAAAAAACTGTGGATTATATTTAGCTAATTATATATTAAATTAACAGTGTATGTTAATATATCAGTTAATGATATGTGAAATTTTGCTTTACTTTACATACCTTTAGCTGCCATTCATCTTTGCCCTATATTTCTCAGGGTCTCACTGGAAAATTGTGGATGAAATTTTCTCTCTATCAAAAGAAATGAATACATTTTTTCCCTTGGTAAAAGTTGTAGGTTAATTAATAGGTTAATAAAGGGAAATTTTACTTACTAAAAATAAGGGAATATCTTCATATTGACAAGACATTAAACGTCACTCTTTATTAGTTTTAATCACTGTCACATTACAAAAGATTTTTCTTTTAGCTACAAGTAGTTAAAACTTGAAATAAACTTGAAAATAGATAAGAAGTAGGATTTAATATTGCTGAAAGCATGTTAAAAAAATGTACAATTTTAGCTCAATTTACAATAAATGGGATATATAAACAAATTAGGGTCTGTCTCACATATTCACAGAATCATAGAATGGTTAGAGTTGGAAGGGACCTTAAGGATCATCAAGTTCCAGCCCCCCTGCCATGGGCAGGGACACCTCCCACTAGAGCAGGTTGCTCAAAGCCCCATCCAGCCTGGCCTTAAACACTTCCAGGTATGAAGATATTACACAATTAAAAGCCCAGCAATTGATGTGCAGTTGTAATTGGTTTTCTAATATTTTATTATCCCAAAAGTTGTAGTTACAGAATACAGTATGACATATAAAGGCTTATTTATGGAACATAGAAGGTCAAAAAGAAAGGGAATAGATACACTAAAAATGACATTTTTTTAATCTAAGTAATTGTAACAAAAAAAGTTCAGTGGTTCACCTCTTGCTACTTAGAATCTAACGGAAAGCTATCATATTAAAATCTATAAATTTCTTGGCTATTTTTCACAAACGATACTTCAAATTGAATGGAATTAGCCACAGCAACAGTAACCTTTTGAAAAAACTTATTTAATTTATTTGCAGCTCTTCTGATTTGGTGGCCTTTTGTTGATAACCTCAGACTTCCCTGAAGTCTGTGTGTGAAATGTCAGTCAAAACTGGTCTAACTGCTTAAATCTCTCTGATCTTTACATTTTCTTGTATTTTATTTTTACCTTACAAAATATAAAAGATTTCATTTTCAAAATAGAAAATGAAAACAATAAATTATAACATCAAAGAAGGAATTGTGTGTGTGAGGTACAAGGAATTACAAACTAGAATGCACAATATGGTTAAGTAGAAGGCATTCACACTGTAATTCTTTCAAATTTCCAAGTAGATAGGAATACATTGGCGACCTCCAAATATATTTTGGAATAATTGCGGAGTTTATAATGAAAAATGCAACTAACTAGTGGATTACCCTTTACAAGAAATTGTTGAAACAGTTAACTTTTTTTTTTCTCTGTCTAAACAAGAGTAATGAAAAGTAGTGAAGTTTTTTAACCACATGCATGAACTGCATAGAAGAATGAATTTAAATATTATATCTTATTGCAAAAGTGAAACTGGAGTTACATTGGTAATAGATACTTGAAAAATTGTTGGGCAAAAAATGACTGAATGTTTACAGTGGGGTAGAAGTGCTGAGAGTTTACAACCAAAAACAACACATAGCTACAAATAGGGTAAGTGAGCTAGACATGGGCTCGGTTTGGAACAATAATACTCATGACGCTGATCTGTCAAAAAGGGGTTTTGTTATGAAAAACCTATTTAATTTGATAAATTATATTTCAAGATCAGCTGAACTATGCTTTTAGGTTCAGATTTCCAGTATTGTTTATTTTCTTTAAAAGAATACATTTGGCCTACTTTGTTGACTTCTATAAAGAGAATTTTAGACTAGTGTACTTTATATAAACTACATGGGGAAAACAAATTGATTTCTTATTGTCTGAAGAGATGAAAAGGATGATTTGCTATTCCAGTGAAATCACATTACACAGATAACTGCAAACTAAGCTATGTGCTTGTTTGACTTTACTGATATGGGTGGTCTTGTTTCTCTCTGTGGTATTCACTCAAATGCTTAAGATTGTTCATAAGATTAAAAGAGAAGATGCTTTCACGGAAAAATTTGATCTTGGAAAAATAACAGATTTTCTACATGATATAGACTGAAATCATACTATTGACTCCATATCAAAACCATAAAATATTCCCATATAAACACATTCTGTTTTAAGATGTGCATGCTTATTTAAGCAGTATGTCTGGGTCTAGGTGTCACACCACCAGACCGTGAGCTGCTTACAAATACAGTGCATCTTTCCAGAAACTGCTAGTGGAACAAGTTTTTTTGCTTGACATTAGGATATTTGGGCTACAAAGGCCACTCATTTCATTAGGGACTCTTCAGTTATAATTCACACCATTTTGAAGTAAAAGATGTGGTAATCTGTTTTATTTTTCAAGGAAATTTTCAGTCTGTGTACTGTAATGAAGTCTTAAGACATTCTCTAGAAGACTCTACTTTGACGCCCAAATATCTCTAATGTCTTCCTAATGATTGTGACTTGACAACTTTAAGTTGTTTTACTGACTTTCAGATTTGAAGTACAAAATTCATTCAGTTGTATATTATTTGGTATTAATGAATGTATGAAAACAATATCACATGGTTGTCCACTGAAATTGGTATGAGTCTGATTGCCAAAAAATATGTTGTTCTATCTTGCTAACATTAGTTATGCACAGAAGCAGTACAATGGACTCGATGCTGCCAGGATTGATGTGTTACCTTAACACCATTTAGAAGGAAGTTTTCCACTGGCTCAAATTACTCTTCAACACTGGAATAGCACATATTATTTACCCCGATTCTTACTAAACCCACCAACAGCTAACATATTCAGTGTGGGTTCAATTTGAAGCTGATTTTCTACCATATCAAGCATGACTTTTTCACTGAAACATTAATGGGAAAAATAGTTGCATAAATATAAATCCATAACAATATAATTCATGCAGGCAAACCTACCTAAGTTTTATTGTGGTGTCTGTCATTGTAACAGTTCCTTAAATGAACTGTAAGAAAGGTTAAAAAAGTCAAGGAAAACACTCATTAATTATACGTAATTTTTTAGCACACTACTATGAAATTAAATGTTGCTTCTTCCTTCCCAAACTTTCCAAAGCTATTTGCACTTACTTGTCTGAAAAGCTTCTCAGGGAAAAAAAAATGTTTCATCTCTTCTATATTGTTAATTTTAGTTTTATTTTAATATTTATTTAAATGAAAATTTTGTTTATATGCAGTGGATCTAGATAGAAATTAAATTGCACACTGGACTGTACACCTCTCTTCCTGAACAGTTCACAATCTGGACTAACAGTTTTGCATATTTGCAAGATTACAGGCATCAAAAGAACTGTTGAAATATGTATAGTACTACTTCTTTACATTGAGATCCCAGAAGTACCACATTAGTTACAAAAAGATTTCCCTTATACTCCACTCCAGTTGTTTGCATAGCTGTGTGTGTTTTTACACACCTGGAAAAGCCTTCATATATTACTTCCTAGGAACACAAGGGTAGGATACTAATGTATGAAAAAGCATTCAGTATGTGAGATTTTGTTCTGGAACACTTCATTGTTAAGCTAGAGCAACAGGAAAGAGATTTTGATTCCATGTATTTAATTTCCTGGAAGTACAGTCACATGTTGTTCCTTACAGTATTAATATAATTGACAGTGAATAGAAAAGAAGTCCTAAATTTAGTAAGGCTTTGGGAAAAAGTACATTTTATGCAGAATCGTTTTTAAATTTCAAAGAGAATATTTGTGTGATCTCCTGAGCTCTATCTCATAATGACGTTTTCTCAGGTTGTTTGAGTCACATTGCATGCTGCTTGGCAGAGTACAAGGAATACAACTTGATTTGAGTTGTCACAGTGCAATGTGTCCTCAGGACAACTTTGAAAACAAAAGAACAAAGTACCATAAAACTGGCTGTGGCTTTCCAGTGGCAAATAGGAGTTTTCTTTTGTCTTGTTTTTGTTTAATAAACACTGGAAAGCACAAATTGGAAACAAGTTCTCTTCGCTGTCTTCCTGACTTCTTTTTTTTTTTTTTTTTTTTAACATTGAACAGTGGCAGATCACTTCAGCTTCAATGAAATAGTAACTGCAGCCTAGAGCAGTATATGTAGTTCACAAGATATGCTTGGGCAACCTCTAAAAATGAAGGAAGAAAAGAAATCCTAGCATGCAAATGTATTGCTCTTTTTGATTAGCTACAGAGTAATGAGTATATGAAGGGTTTTGAAAGAGCTTATATGTTGTTGACGGTCAATGGCAGTTTGGTGTCATATTTCCTACATGCTTTTTGAAATTTTTATTTATAATGATTATGGAAGCTATAAAACTGAGAAACCTTGAGGCTGATGTCTCTCATTATCACAGAATTGCAGAATCGCAGAATAATACAGTGTTGGAAGGGACCTCTGGTGATCAGCTAGTCCAAACCCACTGCCAAAGCAGGTCCACCTGGAGCAGGTTGCACAGGAAAATGTCTAGGCAGGTTTTAAATATCTCCAGAGACAGAAACTCCACAACCTCTCTGGGCAGCCTGTTCCAGTGTGCTGCCATCCTCTCAAAGTAAAGAAGTTCCTCTTCATGTTTAGATGGAACTTCTTATGTTCAAGTTTGCCCATTACCTCTTGTCCTGACACTGGGCATCACTGAAAAAAGACTGGCCCCATCCTCTTGATGCCCACCCTTTAAGTATTTATGGGCACTTTTCAGAACCCCCTCAGTTGTCTCTTCTCCAGACTAAAAAGACCCAAGTCCCTCAGCCTTTCCTCATAAGAGGGATATTCTAGTACCCTAATCATCTTTGTGGCCCTTTGCTGTACCCTCTCCAGCAGTTCCTTGTGATAGATCACTACACAATAGAGACATTCCCATCACTAGTGTTTCTATTATGGGTCTACAAAAGTACTTAAGATTGTAGACCACTGTTCTAATACTTTTTGTTTCCACTGAATTTGCTATAATTTTAATTAAAAATATGATTTGTTTCATAACCAAAATTTTAGCCACTGTTCATATTAGAAATGTTATTTTCTACTTTTAAAGATCCCTTTCTCTTTCAGGTGAGTTGGTTTTTTATTATTATTCCTTGTCATGTGTCATGTAAGTTATACTTCCTGTTTCAAATCTCTTTGCCTCCTAAAGAATCACAATTAGACTTAGTGCTAGGAAAATAAGCCTTTCAGTCCAAAGGATGACTACGTGACTGTCATGTAATAAAAAATGAATATCCTTCTGTCTTTTCACTGTCAGCTTTCATATTCTGCAGATGCCTTAGCTTCTTTAGCTTACTCACTAAGTGATCACTCTCTGATGGCTGAGGGTTCTAATGAATGGTTATTAAATTATGCTGTAATGTTATTTCAGTACTGTGACTATTTGATTCCATGTTCCAGAAAAAACAAAAAAAAAAAAACAAAAAAAAAAAAAAAAAAAAAAAAAAACAAATCCAAAAAAAAAATTATTTTACAAAACAAGAAAAACGAGGACAACTGGGATCTGGATCTCAGGTACCAGAAGCAGCCTAAGGGGAACTCTACAGAGGTTTACTTTGTGTCCTGGTCAAATAAATTGCAAATAAATCAGCAAACAACTTGCTGAGCACCCTGTTGCTGTAGCTTTCAGATTAGTACCATTTCTTGAGCACCAAGTTTATGAAATGGAGTAACCCAGCAACAGATTTTACTTGATATGGTGTTACAGTAAGAAAAAACTTATAATGCATGAGAATGTCTAATTTTCTGCAGGTATCTGGTGTCTGCTTTAAAGTTTGTCT
>NW_015090805.1:13451913-13522612 GCF_001431845.1 Calidris pugnax | reverse complement strand
TTTGATTCCATGTTCCAGAAAAAACAAAAAACAAAAAAACAAAAAAACAAAAAAACAAAACACATTCCAAGAAGAAAGTTATTTTACATGATCAGACATTTTTCATGTTTGCTAAACTGCAATGCATAATATTATGATTTCCATAAAACCTCTTTCCCATTCCTTTAGTTTATTTTTCCTTTTTGCAAAGTACAGGATAAGCAAACTAAATGGATTTAACAAGAAACTTGACTGGAAATAGATCTTGTTCAGCCAATTGCATTTTAAGGACATCTCAGCTATACCATATCTAGAAGGACAGAGTTGCTGATCAGAAAAAATGTGTACTGAATTTGATGTCTTTTCTTCCAATACGTGATTTTATCTACTAATCTTTTTACTCTTGATGGTCAGAGAAAAAAATATGTCAGCTTATTTTGTGTTGAGCTAGTGGTATTTTTTTTCACTCTGTCAGTTTTGTATTTCTCTTTTTGTTTGTTTCTAAGGAGAAATATCCCCAACGAGATGTCCAAGTGTGATTTCTGTGTTTCAAGAGACAACAAACTAAAGCAGAACTGTCAAAGAAGAGTCTTATTTAGCAGAGGTAATGAATGAGATTTATTCAGCAATACCTCAAATACCCAAAGCAGTTACCCTTTTGATCAGCAGTTCTCTAGGTCTTACTGATATGCCCATCTTTGGGAACATATTTCCCTTCTTACAGTTTGTTGCTGCCCTTATGGAAAAATAAAACCCATTTTATGATTTCACTGTGTGCTTCCTGATTAAATTTGCTAACTTGGGCATAAATAATGACTAGACATAAACTGTGATTACTATTTCAAGAAGTTAAAAACCTTTCAAAAATTTCAAATAAGTGACCACTCTTATAACACAGATTCTTCCATGCTCAAGGTCAGACCCTCAGTTACCTTTATGGATCATTCAGAAAAGCTGAAGAGTGAATGATCCCACTAAGCTGCTCCATGGTTAGGGGTATGTGTTGCTCTTTGGTGAAGGTAAGAGATAAGAGTCCTATTTTTGTTAATTTAGAAATAACTATTTCTCATGAAGATGCCCCTTCTGAGGTGATTATAACACACAACGGTGGATCAAAAACTATCAATCTATTGTAGTTAACCTGAAGATGGTACTTCACTGCAATCTCTTTTACAAGTCTGGGCTTGAGACAATAACAGTATCAACAAAAATTAAATTCATTTAGGCATACTCACCTTTTATGAGAAGAAGGGGTCACTTTCAAATAAGGGAACCTTGTGGTTATTTTTTTTTCCTATAGGCAAACTGCTTTACAAGCTTGTGTTGAAAGGTATATAACTTTGGATATGCTACATGAATTACCTACAACAACAAAAATAATTTAAATAAAAAAACAGGAAATAACACAAAAACTAAAATTAGCCCTTCTAATTGTTAGTTTGGAACTGCCACTGAGGCTTTTCTTAAAGAGAAAAGTAAAATTTTATTTCAAGAAGAAAAATGAATGCTTTAAGTCACTATACTGAAATATTTCCAAAACTATTTGAATGAAAAACCTCACTATTTGATTGTCTCAGCTACAAGGGCTCTATTTCATTCTTATTATGAAAATATAGGCCCAATTTTTTCAGTTTGATTGAACATTCCCCAGTTGCATTTGGGAGGAGATCGCAAGAACATGCACAGGATGTGATAAAATTTGGTGGATAAAGGAAACAAACTCTTATTTCTGAAAAGTGGAGGAAGTGCCTCCTCTGTCCATCTGACTTAAACAAAAAAACCCAGCAAAAGCAAACAAAAAGTCCCCTCAAACCAAACAGACTTTCCGTAGCTTCTTCTCTTTATCTGACATAATGGGACTTCTACCTTATATTTCAACATCTTCTGACCACTGCAGTCAGACCTTTTGTAATTCTTTCTAACCTAAAATTCTTTCTTCCCACCGTGCTGAAAACAGTTGAGCATTCAAAATAAAGTTAAAAACTATTGTACCTGTTGAAGTCCCAAGTTTTGTTTAAAAAAAAAGATATATAACTATATTTTATTCCCATGGACAAAAATTGGTCAAATATAAAACAAATATATATAAGTATATGTATGTGTGTTTGTAAGGGTGTTTGGAAGAATGATGGAAACAGGGAAACTTTACAACCTTGACACTTTAACTAGTAGGAGAAACAAGTCTTTAAACTTACATGATAACTATGACTGACAATCTCTCTTTGCTCAGTTGTATAAAATGGATCACAATGAATGATGCATTTAATCTGATAAACATGTAGGAATCATTGATTTGTCAGAACCACTGTACAAACAACCCTGTCTTTCCTTCATCAGTGTTTACTTTATTGAAAGAACTGATTTAAGCAATCGTGCTGGTTTTTTCATGTGTATTTTTCACTGAAAATGAACTTTTTAGACGACTACAATATTGTAGGAATTTTCATAGGATTTATTCAGTAATCTCTTTTAGGAAAAAAATAACTTGAGTTCTTTAAAAGTTTTTTTAGATAAAAACTGTGATTTTTTTTGTTTGTTTTGAAACAATGTCATGTTTATCCATTTCTTTTAAGACTAAAAGAAATTATTGGCTTCTTCACAGTCCACTTTTCTATATGTGCTCTATTTTACATAAATCCAGAAAATTTACTTAGATTTTTAAAAAATATAGCTTTATAATATTCATTTTTCCATTGGGTGATTAAAAGTTGATGTCAATTATTCTGATTAAATTTTCCCAAAAATTGGTTAAAATAAAGTGTGTAGACAAAGGACAATATAAAATACAAATGAATTAGAAGAGTCTAAAACTTTGTGCAGATATGATTTAGAAAACAGCTGAAGAGATGGGTTTTTTATCTCAGATGTAACATAACATATTTCTGCTCTTCAAGTATATACAGTATCATTTAAATAGTTACTGGAAATTTACAAGGAAATATGAAATTAGTGAAATTAATTTTCCTTTAGTTGTATTCAATTAATTGTTGCATTCTTGGTTTTGTTGGCAAGAGGTAATCTTCAAGTTAGATGAGATTTCAGTCTTGTCTCCAAAAAAAAAATTATAAAAGAATTTTTAAAACTTTTTCAGATCCTTTCTGAATTCATTGTTCGCTTCTCAAAACTGGCAGCCTCTTCTTCCTTTAAAACAGTTATTATCATACTGTGTCTGAAATAACGAAAAAAGATCTTATTTATTACCACTATGCATTATTAAGAGTACTTTCTTTTTTATTAGCATTCACCAAATATAATTTAATCTTATTTAACATTGACAAGAAAAGAAATGGAAAAAAAAAGTAAAGTCTCAAAATGACTGAGCTTGACAACTCCAACTCAGGAATGCATCCCAATTCAGGGAGCATGCTAAAGCCTTTGTAATTTAAATATTTGCTAAGAGTTAAGCAATTTCCAAAGTCATTTTCCCTACTGAGGAAGAGACCTATAACCAAAAAACTTCATAGAAAGAGTATGGTATCAAGGTGAGTCTTTCACATAGTTCAAATGCTTGTCTCAAAAGCCTGCAGTTAGAGCTTTCAAGCTGCTTTCTTAAAGCTTTGCTATTCAGGTATCTACATGACAGTTTTTATAATTAAGTGCCTAATGACCTAAAATACCTGTAGATATGTTATTGTTTCATGAACATGGACTGAAATGTTCAACAAGCCTTATCTATTCAAAAATCAGACCCTTAATAGTATTTGACTTACAGATGAATTTTCCCTTGGAATATAATGTCTTTGTGTAAAAAATTGGTGGGTTAAAATTACTTCAGAGACGCTTTCATAGAAAAATCAACTTTACCTGGTTTCTCTCAAATTCTTCAGGAATTTAATGAGAGACAACTATTGAATCTCTACATGGACAATCAGGTGAAACCTCTTTTCTCGCATTTTTTTTAGCAATTAAAACTGTGGAATGAGACCCTCCCATTTCCTCATAGTTTGTTGAAATTAGAGCTGTTAATTACCAGACTGATGACAGTTATGAGTATTCATATTATTTTTCCAGTTTAAATCATAAGTTCATTACTGCCAATTCTAAATTCACCGAATATGTTAAGAACACAATGTAAAATGATTCTAAAATGCATAAAAACATTAGTCACAGATTTACATTGCTATTAACAAGAGTATAACTCTAGCTTTCATAATTTTTGAGGGAAACAAATTTATAAAACTAAATGATTTTCAGACTGTGACTCAAGGATGAAAATAGAAACAGAACCTAATTTTGAGATGTTTGACTCAAAACTAAAATCAATAAGGTTGGATCAACAGCACAATTTGCCCACATACAGCTTCTGTCATCTTAAGGCCTGTGGAAGAACATTTTTTGAATTATGGTGGGGAGTAATAAAGGGATGTAAATGCCAAAAATGAACTAAAATCCTTGTTTATCTTTGATTACAGTCGAAAACCAACAACAAATTCCATATTCACATTTTAAGGAAGATGAAGTGGAAAGAGAATGCAAGAGAAGGAACAGTTCTGAGAATACATTTTCACAAATGTACTTTTGTTTGACTGGACCGTTGTGATTTTTTTTAGAGTCTATTTGCCTGTAGCAGTTGCTACACTATTACAAAAAGCTGAATAGTCTTCATTCATCATATTTCATACAATCATAGACTCATAGAATGATTAGAGTTGGAAGGGACGTTAAAGATCATCAAGTTCCAAGGGTGAAGACTGAGGCAAAAAAGTGATTCAGTAGCTCAGCCTTATCCATATCTTGGGTGGCCAGGTCTCCCATTTCCTTTCGGAGAGGACCCACAAGTTCCCTAGTCTTGCCTTTATCCCTGACATATCTATAAAAGTTTTTCTTATTGTCTTTGACATCCCTGGCTAGATTTAGTTCTAAGAATTTATTCTTACATAAAATTTTTTAAAGAACTGTGTTGACTTCACTTTGTTTCCATTGAAGATCTGTGGAAGGTTTTCTTCTTTTTTCCCCATTTAATTCAATGGTAGCAGGCAGTGAATGTATTTGGGAGTTGCATCAGTAAAATGACAACTCAAGGACATTTTTGATTAATATATCTAATCCTTTACATAGTCCTTATATAAACACAACCAAAAAGACAAAATAGTCTCTGCTTTAAAGACCTTTAACTACTTCAGTCATTGCCCCAGGCAATTCATTGAGAATAATTTACTTCTGTTTTTTTGGTTTATGTTTTTTGGTTTTGCCCCTTTTCTTCCCCTATCATAAATGATTTAGCAGGTAGTGTGTGTTCTGGTTTGTTTTTCAAAAAGAAGCAATTTAATAGAACCAGGCCCCACATTTTCTAAGAGGTTTCACATATAGTGGTATTTTTCAGAGTCAGACTTTTTCAATAACAGTAAGATTTCTTAAACTTTCTCTTGGAATACTCTGATAGTTTATGAATTAAGTCAACAAAGTCCTAAAACTGAATATGATTTCACAAGGATTTATATGATGTTTGAAAAATCTTATCAGAAACCACGAACTCACATTGAAAAATCCCAAGAAGAATGCTCAGAGAACATTATGTTTGGAAATAATGTACCCTTTGTATATTTTTGGTTTCATGGAATCATGGAATTGTCAGAGTTGGAAGGGACCTCTAGAGATCATCTAGTCCAACTCCCCTGCTAAAGCAGGATTACCTAGAGCACATTACTCAGGACTGCATCAAAGTGGGTTTTGAAAATCTCCAGAGAAGGGGACTCCACAACCTCCCTGGACAGCCTGTTCCAGCACTCTATCACCCTCACCATAAAGAAGTTCTTCCTCATATTTGAGTGGAACTTCCTATGTTCCAGCTTGTGCCCGTTGCCCCTCGTCCTATTGCTGGAAACCACTGAAAAGAGTCTTGCTCCATCATTCTTCAACCCACCCTTTAGGAACTTGTAAACATAGATAAGGTCTCCCCTCAGCCTTCTCTTCTCCAGGTTAAAGAGTCCCAGCTCTTTGAGCCTTTCCTCATAAGGGAGGTGCTCCAATCCCTTAATCATCTTAGTTGCCCTACGTTGGAATTTCTGCAGTAGTTCCTTGTCCCTCTCGAACTGGGGAGCCCAGAACTGGATGCAGTATTCCATTTGTGGCCACACCAGTGCAGAGTAGAGGGGGAGAATGACCTTTCTCGACCTGCTGGCCACACTTCTCCCTATGCAGGCCAGGGTTCCATTTACCCTCTTGGCAACAGGGACACATTGGTGGCTCATGGAAAGTTTGCTATCCACTAAGACTCCCAGATCCTTCTCCTCAGTAGTGGTTTCCAGAAGATCCACCCCTAACCTATGTTGGTGCCTGGGGTTCTTCCTCCCTGGGTGCAGGACCCTACATTTGCCCTTGTTGAACCTCATTAGGTTCTTCTCTGCCCAGCTCTCCAGCCTGTTCAGGTCATGCTGGGTGGTGGCACAGCCATCATTGATACAAAACTCTACAGTTTTGTAGACGCCTAAGAGATATAAACACAAATAAAAAGGAACAGTTTCACTCTCTACAAGTTAGGAAACAATCTTTCTAAGGCATAACTAGAAGGTGGCAAATCAGTGATAATTTCACTTCAATGTTGTTAATTAATAGGAACTCCATTTTAATTAGTGGGAGAAGAAAATTGAGATCCTACTGTCTCTGACCTTTATCTTTATCTAAAAGGCTTGAGAAGCATTGGCAAAATGAGTTAAACTATTCACTTTCTTAAGCTGTAATATCTGGAGGAAAGTTGAAGTGCACTAGCAAGACATAATAATAGATTCAAACTTTTCTTCTTTCTCTTGACATTTGAAATATCAAGAGTACTACATAATCACTTCCATCTCCTTTTCCTAGGGGTTCTTGACATATATCCAATGTATGAAAGGTGATAGTGCATGCAGTTGAAGACTGAAACTGAAACAATCCAATTCCACTCCATGCCAGCCAAGTAAAAGATGGTTGCAGTTTGAACTATAGTCCTTTGCAATATCATATTTTAGATGCTCCAGAGTTTTTATTATTTTGCATTAAAATGAAGGAGTTGAAAATTGGTTTTGTTTGAATTATAACAGATAGAACAATACAAGAAGTATTTCTGTCTGTTTGTCATTATACTAACTGCTACTGCAAAAAATCTATGTATAGTTTACTTGCTTGACTTGCATGTTAATGTTCATGATTTCGATAATGTACAGCATCCGGGCTTGCCTAAACCCTATCTTAAATTTCTATATACTTAAAGAGAATAGAATCGTCAAATGCTATCTCGAAAGAGACCTATGAAAGCAGTGCTTGCTTCTTGCTTTTCAATTTCTACTACTTGTAACTTTCTTTCCACCTATGTTGCTGTTGAAAACTCACAAAACTTTCATGATCAGTACACAGGGTGAAGTGTGCCAGATGGTAACATCAACTTGATTCAGGAAAAAGAAAAACTTATTGGGAATGTCAGGAGAAGGGCGGAAGAATGCTCTAAGTTAATTATATTTTCCGTGGTAGAGCATAAATATTCTTTGTGTTCAGAAACATATATAGATAGGGAACAATGGGTTTGAGGATTCTGGGGCACATACCTTGGAAATGAAATGGGTTTATCTCAAAGGAATTGTGCTACTTGCTTCAAAATGTTAAAGCACTCAATATGAAACAATCCTGCTTGTGACAAAGTTTCTTTTGAACTAGTTTCTCTTCTTTCCCTTTTGAACTACCAAGCATATGGAATTTTCAACTGAAATGTTTCGAGCATCTGCAGGGTTTGAGATGGTTGTCTCAATGTGTTAGATATGTTCTGTAGACATATGATCATTTCTCTTAGTTTTTCTTGAGAGCCATTACCAAAATTTTATAAATCACCCTACAACTCTGCAGAGCTGGGTGAAACAGTGAAGTCACTCTAACACTACTTTAAATGAACAGTGAGAGGTATGAGTGATAAGAAATCCAAAACCTCCTCCAAAAGCAGCTATTCTTTTCTTTCTTTGGTCTATATATCCATAAATGTTGACACTTGATACTTGCAGACTATTTATTTTAAAGAAAAACAAATCAAACAAAAAAACTATGGATGGTATGGCATGGCTTTCACAACAGTAGCAACAGTTCTGATGGATGTAAAAGGATGCTAGCTGCCTGTTGTGTATAGCAAGAGGGAAAACACCTGGCAAGGAAAACAAGTAAGCTAGTTAGCATTATTTGAGGTAATACTGGTAGTCAACCAGTCACTTTAGATGACATTTTAGATGTCATAGTTGTAGGCAACACATATGGTCTCATGTATTTTCCAAGGAAAGAGTTTACTTTAAAACCACATTGTTTACAGTAATGAGAACATTTGATTTCCTTCCAGGTCCCATAAAAACATACTTTGGGTCTTTTGTCCATTGATGATCAGCTTAAACCCAAGGTATTCATTTTATGAATTTCTTAAAATAAATGCATAAATAGAACTTTGAGGTTAAACTCACAATGTTTTTTTTTAATTATTTTTTTATTTTCTTGCATTCTGAATAGATCAATTTTTGTGTTGACTTCAGTGGAAAAACACTGAAGACAGGTTCAATTCAGAACAACTAAGAAGCACATTACTAAATATGCAGTAGCAGATATGCTATCACTAAGGCCAATCAAAAATGTTAAATTAAATAATCATAAAATCAATATCCTGCAGCAGAATGATTGAAATGAAGGTGGAGTTGTAACATAGCTGGAAGACGGTAATTTGTGATGGGAAATCGTGTGAGCAGCTTCCATTTTGATTGGACAAAATTCAAATGGATGACCTATAAAGTAATTATTAATATTATATGTGTGCATAAATTAAAGCATGAAGTCTCAAGTAATTTGTTTCAGATGGCAAGAATGTTTTTTTGTGACTTTGGACTAGGCATAAAAAGGGCTTCGGAAGTGTTTGGATGCATTATCCCAACAGAGAAAAAGTATCTCTCAGAAGATGCATGATTTTAGAGTGAAATTAGAGTGTCCATTTCTGGGCTTCTCAGTGCAAGAGAGGGGCATACTGGAGAGAGTCCAACAAAGGGCAAAAGAGATGAGTAAGGGACTGAAGCATATGCAGAAAGGCTGAGATATCTGGGTCTGTTTAGCTTAGAGAAGAGAAGGCTCAGAGGGATCTTATTATCGTGTATAAATACCTGAAAAAACTAAAGATGATGGAGCCAGGCTCTTTTCAGCGGTGCCCAGTGATGAGACAAGAGGAAATGGGCACAAAATGAAACACAGGGGACTCCATCTGAACATCAGGAAACACTTTTTTACTATGAGGGTGACTGAGCACTGGAAGAGACTGCCCAAGGACTTTGTGGTCTCCGTCCTTGGTGATATTCAAAAGCTGTCTGAATGCAGTCCTGGGCAACTGGCTGTAGGTGGCCATGCTTGAGCAGGGAATTTGGACCAGATGACCTCCATAGGTACGTTCCAACAACCATTATTTTATTCTGTAACCATAAGAATCAAGTTTGGGTACAGTATAGTATTAACACAATAAATCACTATAAAAAAAAAAAAAGTTTAATTTTGAAGCAAAAAAATTTCTAAAATATAGAAACAAATATAAAATAAAAATAAAAATAATACAACACAAACCCATGGAAATGCATACTGTTTATATGTATTTTCTTTTCATTCTCTAGACCAGCTTTCAACTCAGAACTTGCCACTCTAACAGCAGTTTCCTATGGAACACACTTCTATGCTCAAGTGTTAGAGACTGAATTTCATTCATGATGCAAATTAACACCTAGCCTGTATAATTTACCCTGTAATATATTGCAATGAAGGCTGCCAACTGTCAAGAATGCTTGAATAAAATAAAGATGACAATGTATTATTTATGTGCATAGAAATGATTGAGATAAGACAACCATATACTTGTCTTCTGATAACACACAATAATGAAGATGAGTTCATAACTGTTGATAGTACATTTTCGTAACTGTGTGTCCAAAAGGCAGAGTTTGATTTTATAGGTTACTATGCACCTTCTTACAATATCCTGACATTCCAGTGAGTGTTACCGTAACTTCACAAAATACATGAAAACTATTTTCAATTAAAGGACAATTTTTCAAATGTGATGACTAATAGAAGCTTTCAAAGCCATAACTTCAAGAATTCAAGCTCACCTTCATCACCACTTGTAAAATTTGGGAGAGCCTTTTGTCAGCTGCAAGAAAACATATAATCATATCTATCAACATTAGACCACTGTTCAGTAGTTTACATTAACATCAACAAACACAATTATCTTCCCTGCCAATACTTACCCCTTACTTTTTGCATACTGAGAAAACAACACGACTATGGGAAATTATGTTGTTACAATGTATTGCTACTGCCTACAATGTTCAGTCTACTTTTATCATTCTTAGGGTACTACTCATTTGAATTTGTTTGCCTGTTTTATTTTCTTATTTTTCTGAAGAGGATCAATTGAATTAAGACAGGAACTGGCATGCCTAAAAGTTTTCCTAAAATCCTGAGAGAAACCTTTTTGAAGATGGTTATTAATATTCTGATGTATATCTGCCAAAGCTAATACATTTTTCTTACTTCTCTTGTACATAATTTTAGTTTGAAATGTAAGTAGTTAATAACTTCATTAACATATTAGTTTTCCATTGTCATACTCTGTCCATCCTCTTGTTCAGGGAAGCGTGCAATTGTAACTTCAAGGAAACCTTGCTTTTCTGGTCTCTTTAGGGGTAACATTTTAGTATTGAGTTTAAGTATAGTGAATGAAAGTTACACTAATTTCTAACTATTGCTTGTAAGAGGTACTAAATGAAATTATTAGTTTAAAATAACAACAAACTGTATTGAGGAATTAATGTAGCAGGAGAGAAAAGACAGACATAAGTAAAGAGGATATTTTATTTTCTTTTGAAACTGAATTTCTAGGACTCACTTTGAAAAGCTAATGATTTTTCCAGGTGTTTGCTGTTGCTTCTTTAGTTGGAATTGATGCACACTCTCGGTACATTTTAGCTAATGTATGAAAAAGAATAAATAAAAAGCCGACTACTTCTATGACTGAAGTTGCATTCATTTTATGATTCTTCTTTTAAGTGATTATCTTCATGTGGCAAATACATTTGATGTTATGTTTGATTGTCTTCCTATCGTAACAATGAAATTAGTGTTTATAGATACTGATTCACTACAAATTCACCATGAAACACATAAAAAACTATGAAGAATGAAGTCATATATCTGAATCTGGGTTTTGGTTGTGTCTTCTTAATTATGTAGTATTCATGGCATATACTATGATTTCCTCAGTGGATAAGCCTACCTAGTAGGTAAGTCTTTAGGTCATAATTCCTCATTGGACCAAAGCAACACCTCCTCCTGAAGAGGACCTGGTTTCTGCTTCAACTCTCTTACTTCTCTTTCAGTCTAATTTGAATTTTTCTATCAGAATGACTGCAAATGTTTGTAACAAATTCTAGATTTCTATAGAATTTGCTACAAATTCTTTATTCTATATACATGGCTCAAAACTGATGATGCAGTTCCAACAGTAGAGGATTTGAGGGAAGTTATTCTCCCCACTCTGTCCAGTGCTGGTGAGGCTGCACTGGGGATGCTGCATAGATTTGAAACATCTTTTTCAAGAGGGTTCAACTAATGGCTACTGGAGGGTCAGATGTCTAGTACCTCTCACAGTCCCACTTTGCCATTGAAATTGACCACAGAGATCCCTTCTAAACAACATTTTATGATACTGTGATTCACTGTTAAATAATATTGACTAGTGGAAGCAGTACTGAAAATATGTCAGTGAATGCAATAAATTCTAAGCTAGTGTTAACTTCCCAAGTTAACTTCCCAAATAATATATGTGTGCAACTTTTAGCTGCAGTTGTTTTGTTTGTATGTTTTTAGGGTGTTTTTATACATTAAATTGAAAGCAGTTTAAAACAATTGTGAATAACTGTGAGGTGATATTAAAAAAAAAATAAAAATCCCTCAAATCATGCAAAGAACCGTACATGCAATGGCTTTTTAGAAATATGTTTATTGAGACTTAAAAATCCTGGTGCAGTTCCCAGGGCTAGCATGTCCTATTCTGCTATGTTCAGTGACTTGTAATAGTATTTTTAAGTACTGAAAGGGCCAATAAAGAAAAGAAGGATGACTCTCCCCTTGGATGAATCTGGTTGTACATTGTACATTGGCAGATGTAAAATTAAGGAAGACTAATTATGCCTTGGTGTTCTCAGAAGTAGTGAGTGACTAATGCAAAGAAGAATTTTGGAAAATGGGATATCTGCCTTTCTGTCGCATGGGATTTCCCTGAGGCTTGTCTGCTAGTATGTGAATACAAGATGTGAAATAACCTCTACGGTTAAACCTTATCACAGAGACATGCTACCTTTTCGTCAATTTAAGAAATTTTCTCTATTTGCCATTCCTTGCTAACTTTTTCAGGAAATTTTTTTCCTTATTTCATTGTCTCTTAGATGTAAAAGTTGATCCATCTATAAATTTTCACAAGAAAATAATAAAAGATATAATATTAAAAACATCAATATAATCTGAAAATTGCAGGGGAAAAAAGAAAAGGAAGAACAGGTGAGAGTCTTGCTTTGGAAGAAAAGCTAAAAGAAAATGGGAAGAACAAAAAGGAAAAATACAAGAGCATGTGTGACATGGAAAGTGAAAAATTTAACAAATATTTAGCTGAAACAAAACGAAGTTGTTGGCTTCCAAATAATTAAAGTTTAATCACTGTTCATTTTCTGTTTGTATTTGCTATAACAGAAACAGAAATGGAAGTTATTGACATTATATTGTATCACAGACTCATTGAGATAAGCTCTAAGGATTTGTCTTTATAGAGCTGTTCATTCAGATTACCATATGGTTTGAAATAGAAGTACAATTAGAATTGCAATACTTCATTAGCTTCAGTTACATTCACTTTCTTTCTTAAATTAACTACTCATTACTTTGTCTGGTATTCTGTGAATTCAGACTCCCCCCCATATCTGGAAATAGTTTGTATACTTATGTCTCTGATTCATTTTCAAAGTGAAATAAAATAGCTGAAAATAAAGAACTCATAGCTCAGACAGTCAACCTTTGCATGAAGAATTGATTCAGGGTAAACTTTTCTAGTCCTAAGTCAACTTCTACGCAAAGTATTGTAATTTGATCTACTTATATCACACAAATATTGGCTGCATAGGCTAATACCCAGAGAAGAAAAAACACAGTTCTTGAATATCTGTATTTTCTCTTAAGGATCGCTATTCATCTATTTGGGTTTGTTTATTTGTTTGTTTGCTTTTTTTGAAGAAAGAAGAGCTTGCTTACCGAAATTCAGTCCCTGCTTAACATTTGTTAATTACAGACTTGAAATAGTCTGTAGTACAGACTGTAAAACAGACTGAAAATTGGCACAAATTATCAAGTAAAAGTAAAAATATATTTCTCAAAAAAAATTATGATCCATTATAGGTCTTCTATCTTGACATGGAAAGTGTAGACAGTTGCTTTGTTATACCTGGAAAGAAAATGTGAGCAAGTAAGGTCTAGTAAGTGATTATTGTTTGTCAGAGAAGTTCTTCAGCAATCTGTGACATCTGCTAGCTGAAAACTTTCACAGAAGTAATATGAAAGAGGGGGGTCCATGGTCAAACTTCAGTTCTCTATACCCAAAATTAACTCTACTGGGATTATTCACATGTTAAGAACGTGCATGCTGTGGTAGAAGTACCCCTTACTCCCCTTTCCCCCATGGATCTAACAGTGTGGTACAGGGGCATGGTGGCTCATTTGGCAGGAAGCTCATGAGCTGCTGGTCACATACACAAACAACCCCCAGCCACTTACCCCAGATATCTGAGCCCTAGAGACCCTCTCAGCCAATGGGCTGGTCTCGGAGACCTCTTGACCAATGAAAGCTATGTGACCATGACCAATAGGTGACCAAAGTTCAGATATGACCAGGCTATAAAACAGGGTCCCTGCCAGAGACCCCCATTTGAGTGTTTCTCCTCAGAGCAGCAGGTCTGTGATCAGAAGCCCTCCTTTTGGGTTGAGACATCAGCCTCAAACTAACTTCCCAAAGGACTGAGTGTCCTCATCTTTTAGGTGAGTGGTTTGCTCAGTTTGAACCATAATTCCAAGCTTAGAGTTGATACGCACAGTGTAGTAATAATTCCCAACTGACATGCTGAACCTGTAAAAAGTTAGGTCTCTTGAAGTGTTTGTAGTATAAGATCCCTGTTAATTCTTTTTCTGACACCATTAAAACCTGATTTTTTTTAACATCTTTTGTTGCTCTTACACTTGTGTGACACATATATACATAATTTTTGCAAAACTGGAGCTTAGTTCATTAATATTGTGAAGGGTGTATGATTCTAAACCTCATAAACTCATTTCAAAATATTGTTTACATTTCTTTCTTTTTGTTTTAATCACTATTTCTGACTCAATTATGTAATTGACTGTTGACATCACTTACACTATTACAGTTTGTCTGGTGCAGAGTTGGCCTAAGATAACTTGCTTCCATGTTCCTTATTTTGTTTAGTTTGCCTAAGGTTGTTTGTGACTGAAGATGTCATTGTTTTAGAACATCCTCAAGACAATAAATGCAAGTGTATAAAGTAGAAAGAAATGTACCTACATATTAGTGAGAGGATTTTTTCCTGTACTGCTGTCTGTGATGCTTCTCCTGCGAAGGGAGTGTTCAGTATTGTAGTATATTTTATTGTGTTCAGTTGAAACAAATTGGATAAGAAACAGTGCTTTTTATTTTTATACAACAGATTTCTATGGTCTTTCATACATGCCAGATGTACAGAATTCTAGATAGTTTGGGTTTGTTTGTTTTTTGGGGTTTTTTTTTTTTTGAGGAAATAGAAGTAAGGAAGTGTTTTTCTATGAAGACTTGAGGGCTGCACAAAATACAACCTGCATCTGGAAATATGAGACTATAAATGAGATAAGTGTTATTTTAAAGGGAATAAATGTTGAGTCACAAGGTTGAAACTTCCTCCTCAAGTGCATTTTAAACCAAAACAGAAAGTTTGGGGCAGTAGCCAGAAGTTGTGAAGACAATACTTACAGTTTGTTTTTAAAAAAGGAAAAGTCAATAGAAATTACTGGTCAAGAGACTTCAAAACATTGCTTGGTTTGCAAGGTTCAAGGTTTGGTAACTGCCCCAAGGTCAGAAAATGAAATCTGGATATCCAATTAAAAGAGAAAACAGTGAGAATTATGTCTTAATCTAGAGTATCTGTTCAATACCTACGTAATAGTTACACTCAAGTGGTTAGTTCAGATAAAATATTTTTTTTTCTTGGGCTCTAGAGAGAAAGGGAAATGGCAATATGTTTGGGTAGAGAAAGAAAATTAAATATCTTATTAATGAATTATAGTAACCTGGTGTATAAATTTCAGGTGTCATAACTATGCTATACTCTAGACTATCCTGTCAAAATTATAAATAGGAAAGGCATAGCTGCTAGAGAGTCAGCATCTATGTCAACTGTAAGTTGATATTTAATTTCTTAGATGTCCTCCTAAGAAAAACATCATCCTTGTATGATTGAGCAATCACTTCTTATTTATATATTTATATATTTATATATTATCATAATATTGTGACAAATTGCGTATGTTTTCAGGCAGTCCTAATTCTGCACATAATATCAGAGAGTTGTATAGCAGCCCAGGTTAGAATAGCCATTGAAAGATCCTCTGGTCCTACTTTTCATGGGAAACAGAAAGTATAAGTGATTATCTAGCACCCTGTCCAGTCACATCTTGAAAACCTGCAGCGATGGGAAGTTTACCAGATCACTGTGGAGATTGATCCAGTGAATGATTGTCCTCACCATAAAAAATATTCTTCCTTATATTAAGTTGAAACCTTTCCCAATGCAACTTGTACCTGCTGCCCCTTGTCTTTTCCATGTGGTTCCTTGTGAAGAGAGAGCCTCCATCCTCTTTGAAGCGGTGCTTTAAGTACTGAAATACTGTGATGAGGCCCCTCGGAGCCTTCTCTTCTCCAGAGACAAAAGACTTAATGCTTTCAGTCTTTCCACATAGGTCATGTTCTCCAGCTTTTTGATCATCTTTGTGGCACTCCTTTGGTCCCTCTCCAGTCTGCTGTTGTCTATTTTGAATTGTAGGGACAAGAACTGGATACAGTGTTCCAGGTGTAACCTGACAAGTGCTGATTAGAGTGGGAAGATCATGTCTTTATCCCCTGAGGATGCAGCCCAGCAGGATCTCCATGTCCCTTTCAGCAAGTCTGCTACCCAGCCACACAGATCCTAGCCTTTACTGGGCTGTTTGGTTATGTCATCCCAGGGGCAGGGCTTCTCACTTGTCTTTGTTAAATTTCATAATGTTCTTGCTAGCCCACTCTTCCAGCCTGCCCAGGTCTCTCAATAAGACATCTCTCCCTTCAGAAATGTCTACCTCACTACTCATTTTAATGCTGTATGCAAACTTGGTGAGAGCGCTTTCAATCCCGTCATCCTGATAATTTATGAAGATGTTGAACACTGGGGAGCCTAGTACTGATCCCTGAGGGACCCTATTGGTGACTATTTGCCAGGCTGAGTAAAAAGCTTTGATCACCACTCTCTGAGTGCAACCTGTTACCAACTTCCTGCTCATCTCACAGACCATCAAGCCAGTCTGTGTCTTGTCTGTCTGTCTAGGAGAAGGCTGTGGAAAATAATACCAAATGCTTTACTAACATAGCTGTAACTTCTAGAAAATAAAACGAACACTTGGACTCCATGATCTTAAAGGTCTCTTCCAACCTAGATGATTCTGTGATTCCTACAGTCTGCTAGTTTATGAGATACTGTTATATTTACTCTCTTAAATTAAATAGGCTTCTTTCCTGACATTATAAATCATACTTCTGCTCCCATATTCAGTTGTTATATTGGTAATTTAACTTACTTGATTCAGTAAGTGGATTAAGTGGAAATGAGTGTTTTCTGCATATCTTTTGATCTGCCCATCAAAGAGGTGCTCATCTGTCATCAAGATTTAAGAAAAGAAATATATGAATTCTTTAGGCCTTTAAATTACCGATGATGAAAGTCACCAAAGAGAGTATTTACAATTCTGGAACAGATTTTAGAAGGTATTCTAAAAAGATAAAGATCCTGCAGCTCTGTCTCAGCAAGGAGGAGTGTTTTCATTCATGTCCAGACTGAAGTAATTAGGAAGGAATACATTGCTGACTGGAGCATGCTGCTCGGCATTAGTGGCCTACAGAAAGAGGAGCAGAGATCTAGTAGGCAATGAATCCTGCTGCAGAGATAGAGGGAGGGCTGTGTATGGAGGAACAGGTAGGCGATACTAAATTTTCAATAACCTGTGATGGAGAGGGGCAGGAGAACTGACTGTTGGTCAGCTAGGTAGGTAAGAAATGGTGTTTCATATCCTCCTAATCTGAAGGAAAATTTTAAAGTGAGTTTTGAATACTTGTTTAAATAGAATCATAGAATCGTAGAATCATAGAATGGTTAGGGTTGGAAGGGACCTCAAAGATCATAAAGTTCCAACCCCCCTGCCATGGGCAGGGACACCTCCCACTAGAGCAGGTTGCTCAAGGCCACATCCAGCCTGGCCTTGAACACTTCCGGGGATGGGGCATCCACAACTTCTCTGGGCAACCTGTTCCAAGATAAAATAAAGATAATAGCATCACTATCTTCAACAGAGAGTATTATTTGCTTGGGGGAGGAAGTTTTTTATAACTAGATGCTCTTCCTTTACAAACTTTACTTGTTGAAACTACTCAGTGATTTTTAACTGAGCTGAGCTTTTAGATACTGCATTCTTAACTAGAATAATTCTTCCACTTCTGATGAACCTGTAACTGTTAGAGAAGCTCTACATAGAGGAATCACACTGTTATCCAGCATATACATTATAGAATGAAATGGTTAATATTCATTCAGAATTTTGTCTTTTACAGGATCTTCAGAGGTAAATTAAATAATCTTTCCTAAGAAGAGGGTAAATAATTTTATGCCATTTTATAGATAGAAAGAGTAGTTCATATATACCATAGCAAAGCGATCTATTTGGGGGATGGGAAGAAAAAGAGAAAAAAGAAGCAATTACAAATTTGTATTTATTTGCTAAAATGTGTTATTTTATATTAATTACGTCCTTTACTATCTTAGCCCATTAAATTTTGTTTGAACCTGAGTTGGAATTTCACATTATAAGCTTTTCCTGGTTTAATTTTAAGATTTTTATGAAGTTTACTACAGATGAGATACTGTAAAATTATATTAGTATAATATTAGCTGACTATAGGAGACTATGTCTTGAACACTTCCTATATTTATAGATCCATGTGCATGGTAGTAGGTCCAGCTTTTTCTTCAGTGGCTATAAATAGACTTGGAGAAAGTGCATATGAAGTCCACCATCACTGTATTCCGCTGAAGAAATATTTCCCATTGTAATGTGAAACTTTGCCTGTAGTTATTGAGCAACATGTTTGAGTGGAGTGAATTACTCACTTTATCCATGTTGCTCTAAGATTACCTTGTGAACATGTCCCACACAGAATCCTTTTAATAGTTTGATTGGTACTTAGTGATTATTTTTCCATTCAGTAGTGCACTTATTCCCCCTTCACTTTGTTCACTAGGCCAGTATTTGAGGAAATCCTAACTGGTGTCTAAAAAAAAAATGCACCACATTTGCCATTGCCTTGCTATGTCATATCTGGGGCAATGCCACAGAGAAAGAAACAGCATGAATATATTTCCTAATAATGCAACATTCTCTCTGTAGTAAATAGCTCTTTTATGTACAAAGGTTTGTTCTAAGCATAGAAACAAAATATTAGCAAGCCATCATTAAAAATACATTATGTGGAGGAATGAAAGGAAGATCAAATCTGAGTGTGATTTAATACATATGGAAGCAGGGGATTAAAAAGTATACAGCCCTGAATTTTCTGGGAACCATTTACCTTTGCAGCACCAGTTTACGTCTGAGGGCAATTATGCAAAGAATTCAAAACAAAGTCAGGTTTTACTATTCAGAAAGTTACTTATATATATATTGCTTCTTTTTGTTATCTTCTAGTGTTCTTATTTGGATTATGATTAAAACAGATGTTTTTAAGACTATTTGAGATGACCATCATTTACTGAGATTTATTATAATAGATGACATTGAAATTTTGTATGACTGGAACAGAGAATGCAGCAACCAAAAATAGATGTAACTAAAAAACCGAGGATCAGATTTTACGCCGTAGTAAAGATAATACATAGGTGCCCAGCTTTGTAATAATAAGTAACAATAAAAAGAATATAACATACTTTATCTTAACTTCAGAAAGGATATTTGACTTCTTATCAATGCCATGGAATGAACTCTCTGTTATTAATACCTGATAGCCTGTCCATATACAATGAACCAGTTTTCTCAGTTAACTTTTAGATACACAAAGCATCTCTCAAAAAAATCCAACACAGTGAAAGGGCATCTAATAAGACCACAACCAAACTATTTCTTAACTCCACACATCCTGAAAACAAACCCTTTGAATGTGGAAACAAAGTATTGTTTCAGTATGTATTTTGAGTTATTAAATTCAAAGTTGAACATCAAAGAAGTCAGGCAGCCAGTGCATTGATATTTTATGTCTTTGATCTCAAAGAATGTATATGCATTAATAGCATTCAAATACTTGTCTGAGATGACACAAGAGTAAATAATCAGGTATATCTGAACCCCTTCACTTAATTCCTTAGAACTTCATTCTTTTTTTTTTTTTAATTTTAAGATGTATTTTACTATTATAGTTTCTATTATGTCTGATACTTATATCAGACATAATAGATAATTGAATAGATAATTGAATCTGGTGTTTAAGAGCTAGAGTATATGTATATAAGCTTAAAGATCTACAGACACTTTTGAAAAGAACAAATATCAGGTAATCTGACAAACTGTTTCTAATATTAGTAGTCTTAAAGAAGTTTTAGCAATATAGCCACAAATATAGTAGATTTTGGTGAACTATTATGAAGTTGTTAAAGCACCTTCTTTAGTACATACATTTCTTCTGACTGAAGATATTTGTACTTTGAATACTAAGAGTCTGCTAAAAAGACCCTTAAACTCTTATAAGTTGATTTTTTTTATTTGCTTGTCTTTTTGTACTGTCTATGTTCTCATTTTTCTAGCAATATTTATCTACTACATGCTACCTAGTCCTCACAAATGCGTATGCCTAAGGTGCTCAGAAGCAGGCTGTGATTCAAGTGCTTTCAACAACTTTCCTTAGAGTTTATGCCTCTGCAAAGAAATGAATCTTCACAAAAACTTTAGGAAGAGGGGTTGAGGGACTGCATAGTTCTTTGCAGAGGCTCCTAAGCAATCCTTGTTTAACAATGGAATCTTGAAAAGATTATTTAATCCTAAAGTTGTCTTCATGAGACCAAGAACACGTTCTGTATGAGGTTTGAAATGAATGATAACTCATCCACTCAGGACAGAAATGACAAAAACCTTTGTTGTTTTTCTCAGTGTTTACTTTAGATGCTTAAACTTTTATATCAGTTTTCTGTCATGATTTTTTTCAATATTTTCCAATTTTTCACTATATTATTTGCCAATATGTAACAATAACCTACTATAAACTGTGGAAGTGTTCTCTGAGGATTCAAGGATACATTAGATCTTTTATTGTTATTTTCCCAGTTTGTTTTCCACAGCTCTTAATTTAGTCTTTTCATTAACTGATCTATTTATCATGAAATTCAGTATTAGCAGTTGTAGAATTCACTAGAAGGGAATCACACTAATAATTGATTACCTGCAAATAGAGAGGCTGGCCTAATTAATATCATGTAGAGTACTGATGTTGGTTTTCCTACTTTAATTCAATAAAATAACATATATTCAGAATGTTTTAGCTTTTAAAAGCATCCAATTTTATGTTCTCTATAACATTAGTAATTAGAATATCAAGCAGTAAAACCTTTTCTATAACAATTTAGTGGAATTTGGGTTGAAGAGAAAAAGACTATATGACTTCATATCTTGGTGAGTGTCTGATGGAAAAAATAATTGGAAAGACATTTTTAAATGAAGGTTAGAATTTGCAGAATGCAGAAAATCTCATTAAAAAAAAAACATTCACTGTTTTTGTTTTTAAGCAACCAGGTGACACTATGTTGATAACAGCTTTTTGCTGCTGAGAACACAGTGCAATATGAAGACAATATTTGTAGGATACAGTACTAGGTTGGTTTTAAATACATTCAAAAGACATTTGAAATCAAATGAGAATTTATCGAAGTTTTCAAAATTCAGTGTAAGCTTTTTTATAAATCTGAATAATGATTCTATGTTTCTGAAAGGTTGGTTGATCTTGTTTCCAAGAAAAGTATTTCTTTAAACAATGGAAATGGTTGTTCTTTACTGATGTTCACCTGCAAAAATTATCTGGGACCTGCTCTTCCAAAGCTATGGTGAATATTCTTAAGTGCCTCTATATGAGAAGTAAATAACATCAAACAATCCAGTTAAGAAGATTTCATGCTGAAAGTGTTCTGCTTTCTATGCTGATCAGAACAACCTCAAAATTCCATTTTCTTTTTTTTTTTTTTAATATCAGTTGACTTAAAAAAAGAAATGGGGCAGATGCAATTTTTTTTTACACTGAAAATTGGAATGTTAAGGGAGTCATGAGACCTTGAACATAAGTGGACATGCATTTAAAAAAGGATTAAAACATCATCTATAACAGTCTTTCTCTTTGCTGTATCATAACCATACATGTATATCTCTGTAATGTAACAGCTATAAAAATTCAGATTTAGTTACTTTATAATCCACCTATATAAAAATCTTATGTATCTTGGCATGCCAAAATAATAAGTAACTTTATTATTTATTACTTATTATATTAAAAATTTATAGGCATGTAATTCTTCTGTGACTGGATTGATTTCCATGCAGCCCTCAATACAAGAAGGACATGGACCTGATGGAGAGGGTCCAGAGGAGGGCCACAAGGATGATCAAGGGGATGGAGCACCTCTGCTACAAGGACAGGCTGAAGGAACTGGGGTTGTTCAGCCTGGAGAAGAGGAGGCTCCGGGGTGACCTAATAGCAGCCTTCCAGTACTTGAAGGGAGCCTACAGGAAGGCTGGGGAGAGCCTGTCTACAAAGGCCTGTAGTGACAGGACGAGGGGAAATGGCTTCAAGCTGGAGGGGAACAGATTTAGATTGGAGATTAGAAGGGGGTTCTTTACTGTGAGGGTAGTGGAGCACTGGAACAGGTTGCCCAGGGAGGTGGTTGAGGCCCCATCCCTGGAGATATTCAAGGTGAGGCTTGACGAGGCCCTGGGCAACCTGGGCTAGTTGGGGGTGTCCCTGCTGACTGCGGGGAGGTCGGACTAGATGACCCTTGGAGGTCCCTTCCGGCCTGGGAAATTCTATGATTCTATGAATATTAAATCTTCATGTAAATGTAGATTTCACTGGTAATTTTATTATAGACATCACATAGAATTTTTAAAGTTGGAGGCCCATGCCTGTTACTGACTATTGCTATGCTATGGTCTGATGAATCAGTGTAAACACCAGAGTTGTCAAATATTGCCAAGCTCCAAAAATAAACTATCATGACTGTAAAAGGCAACAGGTTTCAATTAATAAGTGGAGCTATTTAAAAATATACAGGTAATTTTTCACATCTTGAATGCACACGGAACCTACTCCTTCTATATTTTGCATGCATAAGTGTCCTTAAATAAGTTTTCTCTTTCTTTGGGATTTCTCTAAATCTGAATTTTAAGAATTAGTTTGCTAAAATCAGCAACACTAAAGTTGCAGTCCTCCACCTGTCACTTTTGCTCATCTTACTCAATCATAACTGTTTTTCATGCCTTCTTACTGGAGACTATTTCAACTTGTACATCATTAACAAATTACAATTGCATGATTTTTTTTAAGCTTATTATATTCTGAACGGCAACCATTTAAAATTTCTCATAAATCTTATGAAAAAAAAAACAAACAAAAAACCAACAAAACCAAGACTATTGTTCAATGCTAGAACTAAGAATAAACAAATAAAGGTTCTCCATGGGCTTTGTGGTATTTTAAATTAGAAACAAAATTAAAAGCACAGAAATTAGTATTTTAACTAGTAATACCAATAGTTAATATTATTAATCCCTCTCTTTTAAAATGCTCTTACAGTTTCCACCACTGTAGTCTCTTGTAGACATTTCATTAAGGACTGTTTCTCTATGTGATACTGTTCATTGAAGTTTTATGAAGGTCTTTGAAATTGAAACTAGAACCAAGGTCTCCTTCTTTCTAAGTAATTGGTATGATCTCTTTTGTAGTCTGTTTGTCCTTTCTGGTTCTATGAACCATTAACTCCTTTATGCAAAGTGAATTAGGACAGGAGTAATGATACCCTGTTATAAGAGTTTATAATCTGTTGGCCAGGGCATCTCTACTTGATAGGTAGTTTTCAATAATCCCCTTGGGTAGTAGGAGTGGTGAAGAGGGAGGAATAAAAAATTGGTGTGTATTCAGCAATTGATTTGTCAAATAAGATGGGAGTGAGGAGGTGATAAAAAGGAAAAACGGAAGTAGCACAACTTCTTTTCTTAGCACGGTACTTTAAGACGAGGTGTTACTCCCTGCTACTTCTTTTTTTTGGAGGGGGGAGGGAGGGAATTAGAAATACAAGTGTGTATGTGTGTATATATACATAATGTTGATTATTAAAAAGATATTTGGGAAGTTTTTAACTGTTCAATCCTTGTGTTTTCAACACTGAATTGCAACTGTAGAGGGAAAGCTTTGTTAGGAGGGGAGAAAAACTAGGAGAAAGACTGTAAGGAGGGAGAGTAGTCTATAATCTGATTCACTCAGCTTGCTCATGCCACAATCCCATTAAAAACTAGCTTACCCCAGAGACTTCAGGGGTGCTGTATTTTTCACAAGACCCTAGGAAAAATTGTAAATGCTTAGTTTACAAGAGGATTCTTTTATCTTTATATGAAGGGAAGAAGGGATGTCCTATGTGAACGTGATTCACAGAAAAATAAATATTTTCCTGTCCATCACATTTAAGCTACACAGTTCCCTTTATTGAGAAGTGTAGGTTCGTTTACTCAGAACGTTGGTTTTTGTGGCTTGTTTACTGAGACACTTAATGCTCGGTATATGTCCTACATGTAGTCCAGTGTTTACTTCAGGATTATGGATTATTCTAGAGATCAGGTTTTGACATTATTGGAGGTGCTATGCATTCACTGTGGCAGTCAATAGTTTCATTTGCAAGTGTGAGCCTTAGTCATCCTTACTGAAGATTATTCAAGACCAATGATCTGGTAGCTATCACAACTGTTGCCTGCATATTACAACTGTAGTTGTACACTAACAGTAAAGTACTGAATGTAGTTCTGTCTTTTCCATCTCACTAAAAAGGTCCATATCGTGACAATGCAGTCAGACCACAACTGACTATTACAGTCTCAATGTGGTTCTTATCTAACAGTGTTGGTTTTGCACATTACATTGTTAAACCATTATATTTTTTAAAATAGGATTTTAAAGTATTAATAAAAAAAAGGGAACTGCCTCAGCCTCTGCAGAAGTAGTCCTAATTAGTAAAAAAAATTAATTTTAAAACATGCAGAAGTATTGATAACATACTTTTGGGACCACATTTCCCTTCTGTTGTGGTTTGGGCTGGGCTGGCCACTAAAACAAATGACAGGTGCTCTCCCTTGCCTCTCTCCACTTCAGAGAAGAAAGACACTCTCAGAGAGGCCAGGCTGAATGGGGCTTGGAGCAACCTGCTGTAGTGGGAGGTGTCCCTGCCCATGGCAGGGGGGGTTGGAACTCGATGATCTTTGAGGTCCCTTCCAACCCTAACCATTCTATGGTTCTATGATTCTAAAATACTGTAATGAAATATTAAAAATAAAATAATAAAAAGAAAATATAACAATATGAAAAAGAAAATAATGAAATATGTACAATATATGCAACCATATCAAGTTCCCAGGATGACAATCACGTCACCGGCATGCACTAGAAAAGTAACAGACTGGACTCAGTGATGGATGGGATCTGGATTCTGGATCTGGATTCAAGAATGCTTGGATCAGGATCAAACGCAGACTAACAAACCGACTCCTCAGACAGCAGCTGCTGAAGAAAGAGATTGACCCTTTGATCCCTCAGGTTTTACACTGAGCATGATGCAGATGGGGTAGTTTTCCCTGTTGGATAGTTTTGGGTCACCTGTCCTGTCTGCTGCTCCCTACAGGTGTGACCCCTTTACAATTTTCTGCTTCTCACCCTCAACCTTGGTTGTTATGTGCTGCTGAAGAAAGAGATTGACCCTTTGATCCCTCAGGTTTTACACTGAGCATGATGCAGATGGGGTAGTTTTCCCTGTTGGATAGTTTTGGGTCACCTGTCCTGTCTGCTGCTCCCTACAGGTGTGACCCCTTTACAATTTTCTGCTTCTCACCCTCAACCTTGGTTGTTATGTGAAGAAGTATAAGCAAGAGCCTCTCTGCATACCATTCCTTGGAATTAACTAGAAACACCAGAACTTCTCTGCTAGAATCCCATCCTGGGACCACTTCCTTCCTCTGGGATTGGACCATAGTGTAGTCAAAAGTGGGAGACACATGGAGCTAGGAAAAGAAAATAAGCAAAGGAAAACTGACTCCAAAAGTTGAAGTGTAATTTTGAAGGTACACCAGCTTCTGGTTCCTTCTTCAGGTTATGTTATTTTTTTTGCTTTTAAGAATTACTGAATAGAATAGCAAGGGAATTAGGACCATCATATTTTCAGCCATTCTGAGAGCTATATTTTTCCCCTTAAACAAATTTAACTTTTTTTTTTTTTTAATAAAGGGAGATTATTTTTCTTAACAATGGAAGAAACAGGATTTAATAAAATGTTCAACTTTTTTATTCAGATGTGTACTTTGGACTTCTCAGGTAACATATTTATTAGTTAATACACAAATAAATAATGGTTCTACTTTCAAAATACAGAATTACTTTCCCATCATTCTTCCAAAGCTTGTTTAGTTTAGCTATTGATATGATCTTTACAACAATTATCAAAAGAGTTAACAACAAACAACTTTGCAGTAAAGATCTTAAACATATTACTTACCTCCAAACTTCTAACGCACTTTCTTAGTTTTTTTTTTATTTGATTGGTTGGTTTATTTGTTTGGTTTTTTATATTTGGAAATTTTGGTAGAAAATGACAATAAAATGAAAATAAAATAATTGTTCAGCCAGTCAGCTGAACAATTTCAAATTTTGCATTGATGATAAAAAATATAACTTTTATTTTATATTCTCTACGCTTCATTCCCTTTTAGCTTATTTCTTCCCAAAATATGTTTTATCATAAGGAACGGACATATAAATTTTTAGCTCAAAATAATCACACATTTTTTCCTTTTTTCTTTTCCTATCACCTTATTTTATTTTTTTTTCCTCCCTGTAGAAGTGCATCATCCCAAGAAAATAAACTCTCTTGTAGACACAATCCACTGAAATTATCTGAAAAGGTCATCTCTGGAAAGTGGTGAATATATTTTGAAAAAACTCAAAACTTAAATATGCAAGCATGTATTTTTTGGGTGTGTGCAGTTCTATTGCATCAGAGACTTTTTCAGTGTGTATTAGACAAAGTAAACAAAAATTAATTAGAACTATTTTGTTGAGCAGTCAATGCTATCACCACATACTTTATTCTGTAAGTATTGTTTTTTCATGACCACTATCTTTTTCTCTGTCCATCAGAAAATAAAATGCATTTAATATATTAATGTGGAAACCTTTTTTTATTATCCTACACACTGAAGTATTTCCAGCACCTTAGGGTTTTTATTGTGTCTCTAATCTATACGCATGTATGGCAAGCTTTTTATTATACTTTCCATTCTACTGCATCTTCTCTGCTATCAGACATAATTTTCAATCAGACTGATCAAAGTGTTCAGAATATAAGTGTTTTTCTTTATAAATTGAACGTCCCTCTTTCTGTTTTTGTAAAATATGGAACAATATATACTCTTTTTCCTGCCTAGCTTCATTTTCACATAATTCATCCTACTGACTAAAGGAAAGAAAGCAGTACAATCTTTTTTTTTTTTTCTTCTTCAGATAATTCTATCTATATTTTTTTTTTACTTCATTCAAAATTACAGAATGTGTGTAGGGGAGTACAGGTTACTAGAAAATTGGATCTTCATCACATATGTTAAAAAATCCACAAGTCTAATATATTAAATGGAGCTTAATCCATGATAAATTGGAAGAAAGGAAGAGGCATAAACCTCAGCCAGCTCAGTTCCTGTAGGTCAGAAGCTGAAACTTTTAAAGTCGTAAACAACCTCCTGATATATATATAGAAATGAAATACAGGCAATCTCACAAATTACCAGTCTTGTAAAAACAATTTTTAAAGTTTCCTCTGTTTCATTTATTTAACTGCTAGAGTGATAAATATATCGGACTAGGTGGATACATGTAAAAAAGCAGTAATATTTTTAAAACAGTCATGGTGTCTCCAGCTTAAAAATGAAGGTGGTATGCCAAGTTATTTCCTGCTTAAATGAAGATTTTCATATATTAAATGTTTTTCAACTTTCAAATGGATAATGTAAATAAGCTAATTTTTCTACATAGCTAATATGTATACAAAAGTCTTTGTTAAAAACATCAGTGATATATTGGTGATATAACTGAAATTATCAACAGAATTAACAGAAATTAACAGAAAGGATTAAATAACACAATTACTTTCAAAGTTAATTACTGGGGCATAATGACTTATCTCTGTATTCTAAAGTTCAAGAAACTTAAAATGTTATTGAATAAAGCATGCATTGACAGAATTGTGCATGTCAAAAACAAATTTGCAGAAAACACAAAAACACCATAAAGAAAATGAAGGAGGAGGAAAAGTATAGCAGAGCTAGAAATTAACCTGGACTGAAAGGAACTCCTCATCCCCCTATGAAAGAATACACATACAAAAAAAAAAAAAAAAAAGAAAAGGAACACAGAATCAAATAGAAACATAATAGTGCTTTAAGTTTTTAAAACATAAATTGCTATAGTGTCTTCTAGGTACTCTATATGTTCACTCAACAAAAAATATGAATAGTGTATTTGTAGCTCTGGAGGTTTATTTCTTTCGTTTCTTTAGTTTCTTTCGTTTCTTTCGTTCCTTGTATTTCTTCTTCTTTCCTTGATTGCTTATCTGCTGGGAATTGGACTTCTCACTTAACTAATTTCTGAAAGGTCACAGCTCATTCTGACATGAAAATTAGTCTTATTTTAGTAGCATATTTTTGGTAGTAAATACTCTGTGAAATTTAATGCCAATTTAAGGCATTTGAGGTTCAGTGTAAAATTTGGTCTTCATTCTTGTTAAGTCTGTTGGCATCGAGGCCACTTTTTAAAGGTAGAAATTCTGTTTGAATTCATTGTCGTCTTTTTTCTTCCACTGATTCTTCTTATTGGAAAGGTTATTCTTAGAGAGACTTGATGAAATTATACTTGCTCTGACTTCTCAATTTATTTCAAAGGGTTTGTTTTTAATTTTGTTGGATTAATTTTTGGTGAGGCCGATGGATTAGGGCATAAAGCTGCTAAAAAATGCAGTATTACTTTCAGTTTGAATATTTGCAGCATGTTGATTCTGAAGTGGAAAGACAAAGGTAAAACTATACTTATGTTTTCAAGAAATCTTAGGTTTTGAGCCTTTCCTGTATTTCCATGGACTACAAATCATGATTTAAAGAAATTCAAATTTAAAAAATGAGGTCGGTAATAGCGTTATTTTTCTGATTTCTGTATCGATTTCATTATCTCTGCTTGTATTTGTTCGCTCAGTTTTTTGCAATCCATACTTTTGAAGCTGGACAAATTTACAAAGTAAGCTAGATATTTAGAATCTAAGAGCTCAAATCCCTAGAAGTCCTTTTGGAGACCTGAAGTTGCTCAGCTACAAATAGATGCCTCAATCAACCACTTTAATAGCTGCTATCTAAGGGCAATAAGGTCAAAATGAGTTGACAAGTCAAAGAATATTCAGTTAATATCTCTGTGTTCTGCTCTCTACTTGGTTATCCTTGGGAGAAAAAAATAAAAATCCCCCATATAAATGGAAAATAGGTTTATAGGTTTGTGTTAAAAAGGAAGGAGTAATGTAAAAAACTGCCTTATACAGGATTATTTATTGTACATTAAAATGCTAATTATACTAAATCTGTGTTAATGATGATGCCAGAAGGGCACAAGTTTGAATTAAACTAATTAAATATATCCTAAAGGAAAGAAGAAAAAAGCAATCGAGCTTCTCTGAAGCTGAATATATATAATTAAAATGAGAAGTAATGGTAGAATGTAAATGCAATATTATACAGATCTATAATGGAGAGATTGTACTCTAAGACATTTAAGGTATTAGATTTATATTTTTTGAAGGTATAGTAATCCATTATGTAATACTTGGAGCATACACATTTACATAATCTGGTACCTAAGTACAAAACTATCAGTGAACATTGCTAATATAGAAAGTAAATATAGCTACACTACATGAAATTTTAGATGAAACTGTCCTTTTCCTTCTCTTGTACCCTATTGTGAAACCTCAGCAATATTCCTTTGGATCCTCATTGTGGACAAACCAAAGTTGACTCAGCTTAGACAGTTTAGATCGGTTGACTCAGCTTAGATATAATTGGATCTATCAAATCCAATAAACTGTAGTTGTTCAAATGAGCTTTGATTAATTCCTTACCATAAATGTGTGTGGATTATAAAAGAATGAAGCAGCAGCTTATCTATCGAAAAGTTACCATACAGAATATGTTAAAATAAAGGTATATTTTACCTTCTAGCAATTGTATATGGTGCATAATATTTGTGGAAGTAAGCTTTTCAACTGACCCTATAGATGGGATCAACAATTTTTGACTTTTATTTAATGCAAATCAGGTATCAGTAATGGTCTTCTTTTCAGCCAGTTTGCTAATTTGCAGAACTTTGCAACAGACACAATGTTTACTTCTTCTCAAAAACATATGAAATGAAACACCAAACAAACAGTAAATATTTAACTGGAAGAGGATGTTCAAAGAAACACAGCTAACAGTAGTTTGAGAAAAATAAGATTTGTGACTAGTGAAGGAAGAAGAACAATGTTCACTCTGAGTTTTGACAGCATTTGTGTTTCATTTACTCACAAATGAAAATTTAGGCACTTGTGTTAGCTAGGATTTTGCAAGGTGCTGTATTTGGAGAAGAAATAATCTGAAAGCAAACACTCTGGGGACCCATTGATTTAATAGGAATCTGGTATTTGATGTCTGTGCTTGCAAGTTACTATATACCATAAGGGGCCTAAGTGACTGTGTTATGCCATATAACACTCCGTGTTATGATATGGAGAATTTAAACTCAAGACTCAGATAGATATATTTGAGGGAGATGATTTTTTTTTTTTTAATACTATAGGTCCAGGTGTTGCTTCAACTGAGTGCAAGTCAGTCAAATTTGTTTGTGTTCTCCATGGCACTCTTAAAAGAATGTTACGTTGCTATAGATTGTTCTGTGACTGCATTTCTATGTTTGGTTCAGTGTTTGGGGGGTGAGTTTGGCAGTTTCCTTTGGTCCTTGAAAGTTTCATATAGTATTTGTGGGACTTTTTCTGAAAGGCAGAGAAAAGGAAATCATAATTTAATACTGGATAATCCAAAATTTTATTTTTTAAACAGGTTTTTTTGTATTTAAGGAAAAGAAACCAGGAAGTACATATTTTTATACAGTTTCCAGCAACTCATAATGACTAAAATTTGAATACAAGTTAGTTGGAACTGCAAAATACTGCAGAACTTGAGGTAGAATTTAGATTCAAGTTAGAAAATAGATACGAGATATTTTGCAAAGCAGAAAGGTTTTTCTATTCCAAAAAAAAATTTACAGCTAGACCTCTGGATCCGTCAAGTGCTTATAAATCGGCAAATTCATCATGAAGCAATATTCTGGTGTAGTCATGTTTTGCGTTTAGGGTGAAAATTTAATGGATAGTGTAGTTTCTTAAAAAAAAAAAAAAATTATAAAACCCCCAGGACATGTAGAAATGATAGAATAACTTTTTAAATATTCTTGAAAAATTGTTAGATTTTACTAAACAGTGTATGAAATTTGTTTAAAAATTCCATGCTAAGTTTTAAAATCTTGGGATCAGGATAAACCAATAGAATTCTCTGTCTTTCCTATGCATTTTTTTTTGTCCTTGCCTGGCTTGTGATAGTCACAATGATACATTATCTGAAAAGAGGAACATTTGTCTTATCACTGAAGATTTAAGTCTTTCCACTTGCTTAACATCTGTGAAAATTTTTATGCAGAGGAATCAACAGCAGGGTGGAGGCCATAAAAAGGGTTCCTAGTATATGTACCCTCAGGCTATCGTATCATTAATATTTACTTAAAAGTTTTCTTCTATTTCTAGGCCCCATTTATAGAACTCAGAAGGCAGTACTCTAAAAAAAAAAAAAAAAAAAAAAAAAAAAAAAAATAAAAAATTTAAAAAAAAAAGTCCTGTCAAATCACTTATGAAAATGGAATTCAGGCTTCTAAAACAGTAAGTACTTTTAAAAAAAGTTTTACCTGTAGGTTACTATAATTTTCCCCTCACAGAGCCAAGAGATGTTGCTGCTGTAGCAGCACTAGAAACAGAACTAAAAAAAAAAAAAAAAAAAAAAAAAAAAAAAGATAAGTTAATATTTATAAACTATGCTTGAAATGAAACACTCCACCAAGAGTAAAGCACTCTGCTAAATATTTCAAAAGGTTACATCTTCATTGTTTTCACACATTTACCTCCCATTTTAAGAAAAATAAGTGCAGTGCCCCCTTAGACAAGTGAGATACAGCCTGTTTATACTTCTTTAGGATAAGGGGTTAGACCAGAGGATTAGGAGCAGAGAGCCAGAGAGAGATAGAGAACTGTAAAGCACTGAAGCAGTTGAAAAGAAATATCAACAGAAGCTGCCTGGAGGAAACTGTAAGGGATCTAACAGTCTTTACAGGATAATAAGGTACCTGAAAAGACTCACAGAGTAGGAAAGAGCATTTTAGGGGTATGGTGGAGAAGTTATGCTTGAAGCTGAATTGCAGGAAGATGAATTTTGTTGTGTAATTTTAATTTAGTGACCATCTCCTTCTGGAGAGACTGAACTTGAAAGTAGAGGATAGTGACATCACCATTTGGTAACAGAAAGATGAGAACCAGGAATAAATGATCTAAAGTAGTATTTGGTTGTGTTTTTGTCAGTGAAGAAATGTAAAAGGACAGTGGGAGGACTGAAGAGTCTGTCTTGGATTAGTCAGCAGGCAAAGGACGAGTGCATTGGAGGAGCTCATGGAATCAGTGAGCTAAATCCTTCCTTCTACTCTCCCTCCATGGATTACTCTAAATTTTAAAAAAGGGTATGTGGGGTGGCAGAGAGAGTTCAAACACATGTTTTTGCTCAAAACTGAAAGAGGCAAATGTGTTCTAGAACTGTTATGAAATAGAATTTGATCTCTGCTGCTGGTAGAAACAAAAATCACACATCTGTGCGTGAATCCACTGATCATAGCTAATATGGAAAAGCTAAGGGTATCTCCTTGTTGTATATCCCCAGTTCTGAGTGTCATGCAGGCTGAGGTGCATGCTGGTGTATGGTACTGAAATGATGAAGCTTGTGAGTATGTAAGTTTCCGCCAACTGAAGTGCATGTTTGTATACCTTACAGCTGGTTTTGGCCTTAGAACAACATAAATCTGGACAGAAGGACTTGCTAGACACTGCCTCCATACCCACTTGTACTAGATAGCAACAGGCCAGCTCAGGCAGTGACAACGATTTCAGGGATTGTTTGCAATAATGGTACAAGGCTGTTTTAGTCAAATATTGCTGTGGGCAAGGGAGAGTACAATATGTATATGGAGCTAGGAATTATATTTTTAGTCAAATTAATGTTTTAACAGTCTGACAGGCCAAATTATTAGTCCAATTAGAAAAACACTAGCACTTCCAATCTAAATTAACACAGGAAAATCTTCATAATACCTTTGAAAGTGCAAAATAATTTAGTGATTCCTACTCCCTTTTCTCTGGTGCTATATTCAACTTTCCAGTGAATGTAACAGTTCATTGAAATCCCAAAGTTGGCAAATTCAGCCTTTCTAAGGAAGAAGGAGGGAGTGAGGAAATAGGATGTGTTGGCAGTATCCTGAGGTCTTTGCCAGCTGGAGCCAGACATTCATACTTTTTATTCTTTGCCACAGTGATCATAATATTGGTGTTTTATACTGTTTCAGTTTTGGGGTCCATTTGGCTTTCTTCTTTATATGTTTTCCAGTTCCTGTCTATTCCTTTCACTCTGTCCCCAGGGAAGGGGTGAAAGCTGCTTCACAGTCCCCCTTCATAACTGGAGCTCAGACAGGCTGGGCAATGGGCAGTCGGCCACAGGACACCAGGTAAACCAAACTCATCCCCACATAAGCCAGGGGCAGCCAAGCCAGCCATTGAAACTGACAAAGCCTGCCACCTATGCCCAGTAATTGCTAATATATCAATGTTTACTGACCGGCAAGACAGTGAGGTATGTGCAGCGGTGTGTAGGGATAATAATGTTGGTTGTCTGTTGGACCCTGCCATTGATCCTCTCATTTTTCCAGTTCAGGAAGAAAAGTGCCTTGGGTTTTTTCAAGGTTGTCGTGGCACAGGTAAAGTCATTTGTACCACAGAGTTAATGTAGTGCAGAGCACACAAGAACTTGCTCGGCCTCTAGCATGGCATATGAGGTAACTTATTCTTGCCATCTTCAGATAGGCACTCCAGGATTATTGCCTAAGGACATGCACTGTGGATACAGATGGGGTTGTCAAGGCTTGAATAACAACAGTATGGGGTTTCTCCAACATGGGGATAAGCACTCAGTAGTTGTGAATGCAATTATTTATCTCTGCTTTTATACATTTTCAGAATAAAGATACTGGATAAAAGACCTCAGGGCATCTGTAGGGAAGGGTGCAGGACATTATTTCCTTATCTAGATGGAAGTAGTATTTATAATTACCCTCTCCTGAATTAGGCAGACAGCTTTTGATTCATTTAATTGTATTTCTCTTCAAACCAATTTGATTTAATTTCCCCATAGAATATGCTATGACATGGCATCAAATACATTTTGAGAAATTCAGATAGATCTCCTTCCTGCATGACTTTCTCATAGTTCTGCAATTGTGTCACCACTAGAAAAGTGATCAAGACGGCTTGGGAAATTTGGTCTCTATGAGAATGTTTATGTTTCTGTTTTGTCACTGACTCCACTTGGAAAATGTCAACTCCAATCATTAGCAAATAATGTGTGTGAAAACCATTAGGTGCTAACACCACTTTTGCTTTCATATTTTTATATTTTAAGATTGCAACTTATTAGCCTGAAATGCTCAGAAAGTTATTCCATACTCTGCAGCTTGGTTTCTGTGGTTCCTTCCCTGTTGACATTAATCAGGTGTAACAAGTCTTGATCAAAGCTAACCTTTGTGGAAGGTTTTTAATTGCTTTTTTTTTTTTTTAGATTGAAATTGTGTTTTGTTCACTTCTGGTTTAGATTCATGGCTAATCATTTAGCCTTGGATTTTGGAATATTCAAGTGACCTCCCTGTCTGATCTTCCCACTTAAGATTTTCCTGAATTGCAAGATGTACTCCCCAATTATCTTGCCCTTGAATGTCTTGGTATATGGTTCTTTTACTAGTTTATTGGCTTCTGATCTGTAATCCAGTTGCAATCCTCTTTGTTTTTTCCTTTTTATTTTTTCTCTCTGTATGCTTTCTCCAACCCTCAACATATTCACTGTCTAGCAGCAACATTGAGAACATGAAAAATAGTTCGTACATTAGATCAGACTAGAGATTCATCTTGTCTGGTCTGCTCTCTCTGACAGAGGCCAATATGTGACCCTTCGAAGAATAGTGCAAAATGATGAACCAAATTGTATTTCCAGGAAAGAATAATTTGAAAGATTACAGAACCACTAATAAAATCAGCAGAAAGAAATAATCCTTCATAATTTATTTCAGCTATTTTTTCTCTCATGATGAAAAAAGATGCAATCATCTTTTGATTTAGAATAATTAATTTTTAAGTGCTGGTTCTTTCCAATAATTGATCATGCCAGGCAGATGTACCCTTGGATTTTCAAATGACCTTCACAAGACATTCAGCTGTTAATTTCTGAAGAGACAAAGGTTTAAAAAGGCACATAATTTACCTCCTGAAACAGATATGGGCCTAGATGTATGCAACATACCACACAAGTTTCAAGTTTCGGCTGAAAAACATTTAAGCTTATTTAAAAAAAAAAAAACAAGCATATGTTCTACATAAGGTTTCCAGTAGTTTTTCAGATTTTTAAACTGTTAAATATTTTTTCTGTCCTTTACATGTGAATTTAAATTGTTTTTATTGTACAAAAGAGGCTTACTTTCTAATATCAATTTTCTAAAGATAATGAAAAATTTAATAGTATTTAAAATTTTTACTATGTTTAGCAATATTTTGGAAAGTCATACATGGTTATGTGTGTAAGATTCAGAGAAGGGCCACAAAAATCAAAGGACTGAGCAGCCTGCCATGTGAGGAAACAATGAGAAAATTGGATTTGTTCTGCCTTGAGAAAAGAAGGCCTAGGGGAGACCTTATCACCATGTTCCAATATTTAAACGTCGGCTACAAATAAGATGGAGACTCCCTTTGCACAAGGAGTCACATGGAAAAGATGAGGCCTGATGGGTGCAAGTTACTCCTGGGGAGAGTCCAGCTGGACACAAGAGGAAAATTTTTTGAGATGAGAACAATCAGCCACTGGAAAAATCTTCCCAGAGAAGTGGTGGATTCCCCATCACTGCACACTTTTAAGATTCAGATAGAGAGGGTGCTGGGCCATCTTTTCTAGAATGTACTTTTGCTGAGAAAGGTTGCACCAGATGGCCTTTGAGGTCCCTTCCAAGCCAATATTCTATGATACTGTGATTTTATGACTCCGCCCTTCTGCCCCACTCGGGTCAGACATCACTTGGAGTACTCCATCCAGCTCTCGAGCCCTCAGCACAGGAAATACATAGATCTGTTGGACTAAGTCTGGGGGAGTGCCACAAAAAATATCAAAATATCAGAATGATGAAATGCTTCTCCTGTGGGGACAGACTGAGAGAGTTGGAGTTGTTCACGCTGGAGAGGAGAGGGCTCCAGAGAGACCTTTTTGTAGCCTTTCAGTACTTAAAGGGGACCTAAAAGAAAGATGGGGACAACATTTTATCAGGGCCTGTTGCGAGAGGACGTGGGGTAATGGCTTTAAACTTAAAGAGGGTAGATTTAGAATAGATATAAGGAAGAATTTTTTTTACTTTGAGGGTGGTAAAACACTAGAACAGGCTGCCCAGGGAGGTGGTAGATGCACCATCCCTGGAAACATTCAAGGTCAGGTTGAACAGAGCTCTGAGCAACCTGATCTAGTTGAAGATGTCCCTGCTCTTTGCAGGGGGTTGGTGGTCTAGATGACCTTTAAAGCTCTCTTCCAACCCAAAGTATTCTATGATTCTATGAATTTTCTCTTCTGTAACACAAACACAGAAATCTAGTATTGATCAAGGGTGTCTTCTAGGATTAAGGCTTTTCATCAGTCTATGTAATTGTTCAGAATTGTTCTCAATAATTGTTCAAAGCTTTTTCTATAGATAATTATTAACACACACACACAAAATATTGAATCATAGAATCATAGGATGGTTAGGGTTGGAAGGGACCTCAAAGATCATCGAGTTCCAACCCCCCTGCCATGGGCAGGGACACCTCCCACTAGAGCAGGTTGCTCAAGACCCCATCCAGCCTGGCCTTGAAAAGAAATCGATAAAAATTGATAACAAAGAAATTGATAAAAGAAAACACCAAAAATTGTTTCAAGGTGAATAAAATATTTCATTTGATAAACACTTCTACTTTCGCACAGCATAGCTTCCAACTATTATGAGTTTAGTCATAGACTGATGCTATTTTGGATACCTATTATGCTTGGCCTTTTGAGACTTCAGCTTCTGGTATATCTAAAACTGTATCTGCTGCATGTGACTGAATTAATTGGATCATGAAACTTATCATTCACAGAGGTCTATTTGATAAATTAGGCTCCTAGTTAGAGCAATTTAGTTCCAGGTATTTTAAAAAGGTTTACCTTGAATTATATTGATATGGTCAGTGGCAAGCCCCACAAATACTGAAGTTTGAAAATCAAATTTTGCTTGCCCCTCAATCTGTAGCCAGTATGACTTGATATTTAAGAATCCCTATATAAAACAATAAAATCTTCAAGGAATTTCTGATGGCTAGAATTGAAAAAAAATACTTAACTTCTTGGAATATTTACACATTCAAGTGACCTCATTAAAGTCATTTTATCCCATTTCCCTAGGAATTTGAATTACATTTGATTATATACATGTAAAGTAATTCCAGTTTTTAAAAATAAAGTTCTAAATAGTTTAATATTCTGTCAAAATTTACATTTCACATATCTTAAATATTAAATGTTGACGAGGTTGTTGTATGTTTACATTCAAGCTATATTACCTAGACAGCCTCTTACAGGTATAAGAAAAATAAGACAAATCCAATGGAAATTCATTTCAGTACTGAAAAGCAGTTTGGTTGGCTAATGATAATTGTAATGATTTCAGATCAAAAGATAAGGAGAACTTCACAACTATTTTGCCATATTATTTTTTATTCTGAAAGTATGTGTTTCATTTCCTAGTGCAAGATGCAGAAAGATGACCTTTTCTCCTCCACAAACAGAACAGTATTCTCCAGGAGCATTGTAATTGAATTTGCACCATATTGTTAACATTCCTGTATACAAAAAGTGCCTTAAGTGAAAATAAAAATCTAGGGCATGCATGAATGGTAAAGTCTTTTTTTGGGGGGGGAAGGTGTGAAGAATTTTCTGAAGAACGTTCTGAGGAACAGAGGAGATAAGAAGTACTAAATTAAACAGAATCCATGTGTAGTTGTATGTACAAGAAAGATGTGAGAGTTGGAAAAGAAGTGCCAAACCATTTTCATATTCTTAGGTTGAAAAATGGAAATGCAATTTTGAGGATACTTGTAATGAATTCTAGATGAAAAAAAGAACTAGAAGAACTAGATAAAAAATTATGTGAAGTATTTGATCTAAACATAACAATTCATGGGGTTAAATTATAAGAAAAAATACTGATGGTACATAAAAATTAGTTTCATAACCATAGCATTATTTTGGCCATAAATTGAGTGACCGTTGACATGCATACTTACAGTGGTGCGAATATCCTCTTTACATAGTTTAGGGGGTTCTGTGGCATTGCTTATTTGCTTGCTTGCTTGGTTTCGTGTGGCTGCTTTTGCGTGTTTTTTTGGGTTGTGTTTAGTTTTCTTTTATGACATCTTCCAATCTGTTAATGCTGTTACCTAAACTAGTCCATAAAAAGTAAAACAGAAACCTTACAAAGCTACTGCTCCCAAGATGTAACCTAGTATAAATGAAAAAAAAACACCCCCCCCAAATACAAACAAGCAAACAAAAAACCAAACAAACCAAAAAAAACACAAACCAAACAAAGCAAACCAAAACCAGAAGGAAAGGCTTCCAGAGAGACCTTAGAAATTGACAGAGAGATCTGACTTGATGAAGGGGCTGCTGAATACGAAAAAAAAGCCAAAATAATCTAGGTGAGGCCAGAAGAAGCGAGAACCAAGTACATGAGGGAGCTCATATGAACCAGTTTTGTAATCCTCTTAAATAGTACAGAATAATTCATAGCAAGGTAAAGTACGAACTCATTTGTAAGGACACTAGAAAGTTTTGACTTTGGGACTAACAAAGTGATTTTATGTTAGTGGATTTGAAACCGAAGCTAATAGCTGGGAATTGCAATTATTTTTCTGAAACAATCTGAGTTAGATATAGTTAGTGACAGCAGGGACATAATGTTTAAGTCACAAGACTATGTCCTGGTTTGAAGTAAAACAGAACCAACTTTCTGTTTAGTAATTTTACATTTTAGCTAAGCCTCTTCTAACCGTCTGAAATCAATGGGATATTGTGGAGAAAACTGCTCATTCTCAGAGTGATAAGACCACTGTTTGTGGTACATGCCAAGGAATGGTATGCATAGAGGCCCTTGCTTCATATATATACAGTAACTCTTATGTATCCAAAGCATTACCTGGTGAAAAGTAAGAATGATAAATATTTACCATTTGTTTAATGGAATAAGGACATAAACAAATAACTATTACAAATGACCCATGTATAACTTGTTACAAGAGCTCTAGTTGACAAACAAGTGCTACCATTCTAATTGACTTTGTGACTTTCTTTGGCAGTTTGCAAAATAGCTGCGAAATAAAGAATTTAAATATATTACTGCTTCTCATTGTCCCTTTTCAGAGGTAATTTTTGTAGCTGTGATTGACTTCATCAGAACAGCAGTTTCAGTTCATTCCTTGACTTCATTTGAGCTGTTGACCTTTTAGTTATGTGTGGGATAACGTGGGATACTAAACATATACCATCTTTTCTCAGAGTATTAACATTTTGCAATTCTGCTGTAGCCCCCATGTCTTTTAATTTTAACCTTGCTTTGCAAGTAAAACATTTGTGGATTTTTATGCTTATCTGTTTCAAGATTAGAGATTTCTCCTTGACTTTTGTCTCTTTTCTGTTATGTCAAAACCCAATGCCTTATATCTTCTTGGGCATTTTTTCTGTTAAACCATGATACGAGAAGAGACAGAACAGAGAATATGTTCAGGATTAACTTCTCTGAGGACCAAATTTCTCATTTCTGACAATATCTGTTTCTTAATCTAGAAGATATTTTTCTAGTTAGACTTACAAACAACTGTTTCTTCTAAGCCCAAACTCCATTATCTTGACTATGAGAACTGCAAATGTAACAATTGTAAAAAAGTTCCATTGCTTTCAATAAGTGAAGTAATTCATTTTTCTGATCAACCGTGCTTTGACAGACCTCCATAAAATTATCCAAACACCTTTTCTACAGTAGAAAAGGGAATGCTTCATTTATTCTTTTTCTCATGTAAAGTACCTTCAAGAGGGGTTTTGGCACTACTGGGAAAAAAAAATCTTGAGATTACAGATGAAAAAGTTTTTCCAGTTTTAGGCTTTCACTTAAATTTATAAAAAAGGGGAACTTATTGAGTTATTGAACTTGACATTATATTAATGTTTTCAAACAAATGAAACTTAAATGCTCTTGTGTAAATTTAGTTGCTTTGAATGACCCAGAAAAATCACTTTTGCATCACACCTCCTGAAAAATCAATAACATTTATGGATACCTTGAGAATCATTCATCAAAACAATTACATTTTTACACAGTACATGAAAAATATGCATAGGATTGCTCCCATTAAATTATGATGGACTACTCTATAAAAGCATAATAAATCAGAGGTTTTAATTTTATTTAGTTGTGACATTAATATGTTTGACCTTAATCCAGTCAGTCACCACTAAATATATTTTTAGGTAAATAGTAGAATTTTTTAAGGTAGAGGTGAATATTCTAGTATTTTAGATACAGGACCATATAATTCATTTTTTTAACAGCTGCATGGAGACATCTAACACCTTTACTGCATAGGATTAGTATCTTTAGCAAGGAATCTTATTAAAGATTGAAACTGTTCTGTCAGTATAAAATGGATTTTCCCCTGTGCCAGTTACAAACTCGGTAAAATAATTCCTGATTATGAAAATTGTTAAGATTGTATGGAGTAACTTTACTACAAAACAATAATGTTGTTAGCACAGGTTCATGATGAACCCTAAACCAGTTCAAAACACAGAAGTCATTTTGAAAATCTTATTTTCCATGACCAAGATTTTTTCAACAGATTTATGTTTATTAATTTTATATTTCAGGGAACCAGCTGTTTGTTTTCAAGGACCAGAAAAGTATAATCCAAATTAAAAGGAAAAATAACTTGGCTGATGTCCTTGTTCTATCCTTCTGGATAGAAATTGACCAATCTGGACATAAGAGGTAGAGCAGATTGCACTCCTATTTTCATTGTTATTTAAAAAAAAAAAAAAAAAAAAAAAAAAAAAAAAAAAAAAAAAAGAAAAATCAAGTTGGTGATTCTTGTTCTACTACTCATAAAATTTGAAGGTGAGGCTTAAGTCAGGTATAAATTGCCTCTGTCTAGAGCACCTTGGGTTGATTTATTTTTCTTCCTCTGTAGTGCACAGAGAGGTCTGTTCTGTCTGCTATTTGGACAGTAAGACTTAACAAAGTAGAGGAAAGAAATGTTGCAGGAACAGAGAAAAATAAATTTTGCTATTTTCTACCCTTTTCATAGGTTACATCAATTTATAGGGTTTTGATCTTTCCTATAACACTTTGTTTTTTTTCCATAGGGTATTAAAAATAATCTTTTGTTTTTTGTGGTATCTGTGCAGATGTTCTAGAAACCTTTCCCAACTGGACCTCTTTTGAGTTATTGGGGATGGTGAGAGTCTATATTTGACTGCTCAAGGTAACTAAATCTGGTCTTGTGCATTTTCCAGCCTGGAGAAGAGAAGGTATGGGGAGACCTGCTTTGCAGCCTTTCACTAACAGATGTATAGAGGAGATGGTGTCAGCCTCTTCTCAGAGGTGAACAGTGAGAGGGTATAATACAACAGTCACAAGTGACTGTCAGGGAAACCCAAAGGTAACAAAATCCTATAACAAGGTCATTACGCACTGGAACAAAGTGTTTGGAACTGTTGGGGAATATCCATTCTTAGAGTTTTTAACACATAAATGAATATAGCCCTGAGCAAGATCACCTAACTTCCGGTTAGCTTAACCAGAAGTTAGGCTTTCAGCAGGAAGATGGATGAGGTAACTTCTAGAAATCCCTTCCAAAATAAAATATTATTTGAATCTATGTAAAGAAATATTTAGTGAGATATACAAACTCTGCTGGAGGTCTCTTTGATTATTTGGGTTTTTTCTACAAAAAATGTACTACTGTGAAATATATTGCCTGCCTGTTGTGTTCAAAATGATTTTTTTTTTCCATGGTCCCACAAAATTGTGTGTGTAGTTCTATTCACAATGGATGTACTCAGAAAAGTCTGACCCACTTAATTACATCTTTATTATGACTCTGATTAATAGTTACAGTCACAGTGTGTTAGTATGTAAGTGCAAAAAAAATCATCACATATGTTGTGCTGCTTTTGCTGTGACCACTGCAGCTAACATTCATTGACTAGTATTTGTGTTTGCAACCCAGCAGCAGGGTGAGCAATTTCATCTACATTCAGATCACAAAATCCATTTTGTGAAGCCATATGGAAGGCATCCATTGATGCTGAATCTGTTTCTTACATAGGTGCTTGTTCCATTATAGAAAGCGTGTGTAATTTCAAATGCAAATATTTGAGTATTGGTGTCTGTTGCTATTTCCTGCAAGTATTCATGTATAACGAGCTTCCAATAGCAGCAACAAATGTGAGCGCAGTCCATGTATTGCATGTATATGTATGTATATGTTTTGTAATTTGTTTGACAACTTTCACTTTTACCTTTATCTGGAGTCTTGTTTTAAGTAATGTTGATGACAATGAAAAGAATACCTCTCTAATCACATTTTATAAGTGGTCAGAGTGGTCTTTTTATTTGTCATCAGGAGTAGTGGTCCAGTGTATGAGCATTCTGACACTTAAAGCATACCCTGGAAGTATGGTGTTGAGGGAGATGAAAAAGGCGGTCAGCCACAGTGAGCTATAAATTGACTCAGTGCAGTTATTACCTCACAGCTCTTATTACACTGGTTCATTGAAATACCCAGCTATTGCCACCATTAGCTGAGAAAAATTATCGAATGCCAATTCTTTCCAGTTTTCATTGTGGTTGTATTTTGACAACTGGATTTAATTCTTGCAACTGGTTAAAACCTAAAGAAGGTGTAAGGAATCCTTATTTTAGTATGATTTTCTAGCTTTAAGATGCCATCACTATTTTCTGTTTTCAAAGTAGGAAAGAAACTAAAAGCACTTGTTTTAAGATATAATTCATATAAAGACAAATAAAATGAAGAGTTAAAACAATTGGTACGTTTTAAACCTCCTTTTTATACCCTCCCATATTGTTCTGTTGTTCTACAGTTGGATTGGAAGTTCAATTATCTTGGGATCATTTTGCATAATATTTTTAGAAATAATATACAAGCTTACATATATTTTTTGCTTGTTTGTTTGTTGTTTGTTGTTGGGGTTTTTGTTTTGATTATTTTGTGAGGGGGTTTTTGTTTTTTTTTTAAGAATATGACTTGCACATGGCAGGCAAAGAAAACGTTATGTGCTGTGTTCCAGATATCTAGCATGTCAGGAGTAATCTTATTAACTCTGGTCTTTTGTCTGAACATTGCGCTTCATACTTTGCTAGTTAAGTTTGACTCAAATTTATTCTCCTGTTTGCAGTCTTAAATGAGCTATTGACAGAAATCTTCACTGGTTGTTTTCTAACGTCATGTTTTCATTAGTGCTCTCTTGCATTCCTGTAAGCAGACTGACACGATAGATCAGAAAGCCTTCTAGTATAACCTCCTAGTTCTCAAATCCCACAGTCTCATTCCTTTATGTATTTTCCAATTACAGTGAAATAAAAAATCCCACTGTATTAGCTTATTCAATTTTAAAATTGGTATTAAAAGAGAATAGGTAGCAGCCTACTGTTCAAATATTTTATGCGTACACACTTTCCAGAAGCACTGAAGAGAAATAAATGGCATGTATGGTACCACACAAAACAGAAAACAGACAAAAAGGGGTGTTGTAAGCATTTCTCTTTTCCTTTGTTGATTGTGACTGGTCAGAGTTGTTTAAATTTATTCCTTTTGTAAGCTTTTAAATAAGCTTGGATAACAATGCCAATTGTTTGTGAATTTTGAATGACACATTTTGATGGGAAAATTCTTTCCCCATACCTTCAAAATTTGCAGGTTGGCAATCTCAGACAGTTATCATCATCAGACAAATGGCACAACAGTCACTCATTTCCAGCAGTGTTTGATGCCAGACAGAGCTGGCTCAAAGCTTCTCAACAGAGTAGGTAAAACTCATTTTTATGTTCAATGGATTTCAGTAAAATAAAAGGAAAAAAAAAGTTAAAGAGATGTTAGCTGCAGTTTTAAAAGGCCAGAAGGTTGGGGTAGCTGTAACTTCAGCTCTGAGCAGGACAGGTATGGCTGTAGGCTTCAGTGGGGCATAAAGGAACTGTCAGTAGGCTATACACCATTCTCTTTAACTGAAATGGTAGTAGGTATTGAATCTTAACTTTGCTGAAGCACTGCTCTTTTTTTAGTCTCTGCTGCTTTTGGGTTTGTTGTGGGACTGGACTGGAAGAGAGGTAAAAGAAGAGAACACAGAAGTTGATCCTGGGAAGAACAACCTCCTTTCTGCAGTAACAATGAGGCCATTACTCTAAAAGGAGTACATACAAGATTGAGATGAACTGTTTTGGTAATGGCATGGCTTATCTCTTCCATTTTTCCCCTCTTCCTTCCCCCTTCTTTTTTCTTTCTCTTTTTTTTTTTTTTTTTTTTTTTCCTTTTTTTTCCCCCCCATTATTTTCCCCCTTTTTTTTTTTCCACTGAAGTGTGTTGGAGTCAGAAAGTGTTTGATTGACCTTTTAATCTCATTTGGATTTTAATCATTTATGGAACCTGATATTTATTAATTTCTTTCCTTATTGGGGATATCCAGAGAACAGGGACGTAGAAAAAGGAGTTTAATTAACGTGTAAATATCCAAATGTCCATAGAGTATCTATTTCCCTTTTCCAGCACTGCAGTTACTGGGAGTTAAAATCCCAAAGATCCCTTTCCCTTTTATTTTTTCCTTTTGAAATCAATGTTAGAAATCAGAGCATTCATTTTCATTAAACAGAACAAATTTTTTGGCAAGACCTCTTTAAACTGTTCTCTTAGTGGCTCACTGGTCAGCTGAGATAGTATTAAGGCTATGAACTCAAACATGGACAATGCTAGTGGAACTGATGTTAACTATTGATGTACTAATTTTAAACTAATGCACTTCATTAAAGATGCTTCACTAAGTGGATGCCAGTACATATGTTTGTATAAGAAATAAATTGTTATTTGTACATGAAAACTTTGAATTCATCATTCAAAGAAATTGGAGTGGAAAAGAAATAGATTGTGGAATCTTTTTTTACTTCATGGCAGCAGCTAGGTTGCACACGTGCACATGGAAACATATCATCAAAGGCTGCTACTTTTATGACCTTTTCAACAGACTGGAGGCTAATTAATTCTTAAGGAATAGATCTCTTATCATAGTTGAAGGTGAACTGTTTTTTCTTGTACCTAAGACTGACTTGTGGTATTACGGACCACTACATCTGGTTCCTAATAGTTGTGTCATACTGTATTAAGCCATGCAATAATATCCTGAAAAGAATGATGCAATGATTTATGGCATGCAGTATCTTGTTGTGTCAGCCAAGAAAGTACAGCACATACAGAGGGATCTCATCTGTAAATGGCTTTCATAGATGGAATTTAAGAAAAATAAAAATATCTTTCATGAAAAGCTCAGAGCATGAGAAAAACTACTTTTACACTAAGCTATAATGTTTAGAATTATCTGTTTGACTCGCATATCTTTGACATTTCAGAAATGTGAATACTAGTAAACTTGTGTAAAAGAGGGTAGCGGGTTACATACGACAAATAAGAATCCTTGCTAAATAAAGACCTTAATAGGGATCTGTTTTGAACAATGCACAACAGGAATCTTTTCATAGTGACATTTGAGGCCCTAGTGGAGTCTAGCATCTTGAAAGTCAAGAAAAATTATGTAGTTAGGGGTAGGGAAAATTTGAACCAAACCAGCATTTTGCTACATTTCTTCCAAGTGGAAGCCAGTGATGAGTGGTGTTCCTCAGGGGTCAGTACTGGGACAAGTGCTGTTCAACATCTTTGTCAGAGACATGGACAGTGGGATTGAGCGCACCCTCAGCGAGTCTGCTGATGACACCGTGCTGTGTGGAGTGGTCGACACGCTGGAGGGAAAGGATGCCATCCAGAGGGACCTGGACAGGCTTGGGAGGTGGGCCTGTGCAAACCTCATGAAGTTCAACCAAGTCAAGTGCAGGGTCCTGAATGGTTAGAGAGCAGCTCTGAGGAGAAGGACTTGGGGGTGTTGGTGGATGAGAAGCTCAACATGAGCTGGCAATGTGTCCTCGCAACCCAGAAAGACAACTGCATCCTGGGCTGCAGCAAAAGAAGTGTGGCCAGCAAGGTGAGGTAGGTGATTCTGCCTTGTCTCCTCTGCTCTCATGAGACCCCACCTGGATTACAGCATCCAGCTCTGGATTGCTCAATGCAGGAAGGACATGGACCTGTTGGAACGGGTCCAGAGGAGGACCACAAAAATCATCAGAGGGCTGGAGCACCTCTCCTATGAAGACAGGCTGAGTGAGTTGGTGGTGTTCAGCCTATAGAAGAGAAGGCTCCGGGGAGACCTTATAATGGCCTCCCAGTACCTGAAGGGGGCTTACGGGACAGATGCAGAGGGACTCGGTGAGGGAGTGTAGCAATAGGATAAGGGGTAACAGTTTTAAACTGAAAGAGAGGAGATTTAGGTTAGATAAATTTTTTACTGTGAGGGTGTTATGACCCTGAAACGGGTTGCCCAGAGAAGCTGTGGATGACCCTTCCCTGGAAACATTCAAGACCAGGCTGGATGGGGCTTTGAGCAACCTGGTCTAGGAGGAAGTGTTCCTGCCCATGGCAGGGGGGTTGGAACTAGATCATCTTTAAGGTCACTCCCAACCCAAACCATTCTATGATTCTATGATAGACCACACTGTCATGGAAAAGTATTTGTGCCTGTATTTGTGCCTGGGATTGCCGTGACCCAGGCGCAGGACCCTGCACTTGACTTGGTTGAACTTCATGAGGTTTGCACAGGCCCACCTCCCAAGCCTGTCCAGGTCCCTCTGGATGGCATCCTTTCCCTCCAGCGTGTCGACCGCTCCACACAGCACGGTGTCATCAGCAGACTCGCTGAGGGTGCGCTCAATCCCACTGTCCATGTCTCTGACAAAGATGTTGAACAGCACTTGTCCCAGTACTGACCCCTGAGGAACACCACTCATCACTGGCTTCCACTTGGACATCGAGCCTTTGAGTGTGTCCATCTAGCCAGTTCCTTATCCACTAAGTGGTCCATCCATCCAATTCATGCCTTTCCAATTTAGAGACCAGGATGTCATGTGGGACAGTATCAAATGCTTCATATTGAAAATTGCTATATATAGGTATGGTTGAAGAGTTTAACTTTTCTGAGACAGGGTTCTTTGGCAAAATATTTTTCTGAACATGGAGCAGAAGAGGCAATAGCTCAAGGAAAAACTTTTATGAATTGGCTAGAAATTATTGAAATAGTTCTCTATATAATTAAGTAAAATATGTTTATATTTTACAGCCCATCTTTTGTAAAGTTTAGTAATTTCCTATTAAGATCTAGAATCTGACCTTAAAAAAATCCTGATTCATAACAAATTCTACATTTAGTAGTGTAGATCTCAGTACTACTTGGAACACTCTGATAAAACGAAAAAGTCTTATCAAAGCAGACCATAAAGTAGTGGGAGGAGGAGTGGAGAAGGAGGCAATTGTGCATGTTAAATCTGTATCCAGTTCAGTCTTCTTTTGTTGATGTTTGCTGATTAAAGACTTGTTTGGATGACACTTGGCTTTGAGGATTAGAGATTTGGCTTCAGGTGTGATGCTTTTTGGCCTGAGCATCACTGATGATACCCCAAAAGAAACTGAACACCTGCTCAGAGTAAAGCTGCCAAGTCCCTTAGCTCCTGTAGGTTTAAGACTCCTCTGAAATGTAACTGAGGATCTCACTTTTTCAATATCTACACAGGTATTCAAGGAACTAGATTTGTTTATTTGTTTTTAAGTCTGGCACAAAATTATCTAACTATTAGCGGAAAAATTATGATTATAAATTCTCCATGAAATATTTGGCTTAAATAAGGGTTTAATCTTTTGCATTTTAGATACCATTAATGATTTCAATCAAACATTAATGATTTCAGGGCATAAAAATAAAGCTGAAGGAAGTTTTTTGAGCCTGCAGTTTAAAGATTTCAGATTCTTGTATGCTGTTGATATTAAATATCTTAATCCTGTCTTAAAATAGAAATGTATTGTAATTAGATTAACTGGAACTGCTTTGTTTTCTCTGCCAATTTCTAATGAAAAGGAAAGGTATTAACTGTTATGTCTGAGATTTATTCTGACTATTTGCACACTGTGTATCAAAATGAAAAATCACTGGACTTCTAAGAGACTAATTTAAACAAGTAAGTGATTCAACTTCTGAACTAGGTATGATTAATCTTTTTCACAAAAGTCAAATTTTCAAATAGTATGTCTTACTTTTATTGCCTATATAGGATCAGATTTTCTACACTGAATGCATTGAACAGAAGTCTACAAATGAATAAAAACATTCTATGTATTTGCTTTTATTTTTTATTAGAGATATTATTTTCTACCTGTTTACTAACGGCCACAATTATTTGATTTATTGAAGGTATTTTTAAAAGAACTCGAATTGGAAGAGGGTGTCCCTATGATTCTGTAGAAGGGTTATAAGACAGAAAAGACAGAAAGAAAGGACAATATCTGGCATCAGTACCAATACAGGGAGCAGAGGTGAGAAATGACAGATGTAAGAACTGTGTTCTGACTACCAAGTGCAGTGGGTTGACCTTGGCCAGCTGCCAGCTGCCCACCCAGCTGGTCTCTCATTCCCTGTCATCAGCAGAACAGGAGGAGAAAATAAGATGGAAAAGCTTGTGGGCTGTGATAAAGAGAGGGAGATCACTTACCAACTACCATCATGGGCAAAACAGACTCACCTTGGAGAAAATGAATTTAGTTTATTGCTAATTATAATGGATGTGGGTGATGAGAAAAAACAAAACATAAACCACCTTTCCCTTACTCCCTTCTTTTTCCCAGGCTCAACTTCAGTCCCTCATTCCCAACTCCTCTACCTCCTTCCCTTGAGCGATGCAGGGGGATGGGGAATGGGGGGTTGTGGTCAGGTCATAACAGTTTTCTCTGCGATTCATTCCTCTTCATACTTTTCTCCTGCACTAGCATGAATCATCCCCTGGGATGCAGTTTCCCTCAGGAAATATCCACTTGGTCCGGTGTGGTGTCCTCCAAGGGCAGTAGTGCAGGTATGTGCTCCAGCATCACCTTCTCCATGGGCTGCAAGGCAATACCTGCTCCTCCTTGGTCTCTCAAGGGGTTGCAGGGGAATCTCTGCTGTGGCACCTGGAGCACCTCCTCTCCTTCCTCCTTCTTTCACCTCATTTTTTACAATAAGCAAATAATTTCATTAGTTTCTTTCATTGCTTTCATGTTAAGTTAGGAGAAAGAGACATACCATGAAATATATCTTTCCTTATAATGAAATCATAAATTCTGGAATATTCCCCAATTATATAGCTGTATGGTCTTTAGAAGGATGAAATGCATATAATTATAACAATAATAATAACATCAAATGAAAAATAAATTATTAATTTAAAATTTCTTTAGAGTAATCATTTATGTAGGGATCCAGACATTTTTGGCACCAGTGTTTGTGATCTGAACAGATCTTCAGAACTATTTTGCTGTCAGAGCTCTGGCAGGTGAAAAAGTGAAGCCTTGTCTGTCAAATATGACATTTCATATGATTACTCTTTTAAATGCCATCTTTCCATAAAAAGCATTTCCCAATTTCTACTTGTGCTGTCTATATTGTTTGTGAAAGGCATCCTCTGATCTTGTCTAATTTTTGCAAGGGTGATTGGCAGGGAGGCCAGGATAAGCCTCCAGTGGTCACTGACCTCCATGGAACTGATAAGGATCGGCAAGTCAGCATGCTGCTGGCAGACAGTTGCCTGGGAAGAAATGTGAACAGAACAGGTAAGTTATGAGGCCTGCTTTCAACTTCCTAGTCATATTTTCTTCTCTTTGGTACGTAAGCACCAGCTAAGTAGAAATGGTTTATTTTTTCAGGATCTCCTCTTCTGTTCTCCCTTGGCCTCTCCCAGGGAAAAGATCTTGGGTACTATCTCTTCAGGTGACTCATGGAGTCTGCCGAATGCAGTGCAAATTTCCTGAATCTTCAACAATTTTCTGAGGTGCCTGCCCTTTCTACTTTTTCTCATGACTGTCATGCAAGTAAGAAGTCTAACTCAATGTTTCATTCCCTCAGTCCTGTGCATGAGGTTCATTTTCTATTAGATTAGCATTTTTCCAGTTCTGGGGAGTTTGAATTGTAAGTCTGTATAAGAAATAAGGTTTGTCAAATGCTGCTTTCTTTTACCTTCTCACCAATCGTAATTAAAACTAAACCAAACCAAATACCCATTAAAATTAAGGATGAGTAAATAGCTATATGCCAGTTACTAATGTTTACTCAAGTACTGTCTCTGTTATTGACATTCTCTTAGAACTGGTTGATATAACTTTAAAAGGTTGAAAATACTAGTCTATCTGTCATTAACCTATAAATTTCTAAATAAATGAGTACTCTAAAGAAATTGTAAATTAATATTTTATTTTTAGTTTGGTCGTGTTAATCTTATTTTTATGAATTTAATCTTGAAACACTTTATGTTCCTCTTTAAATATTAAAGTGAATAAGAATGAAGAACAATAATAAATAGTGAAAAATCACTATAGCACCATGGAAAAATGAAACAACAAGCATAATAATTTCTGATTCTCTACTTGAAAAATAAAAATCCCACAGTATACCTTCTTAAAAAATGCACACAAAGGTCTTGAGACAATTTTAAGCTTCAAGTTGAGCTTTTTAGCAACCATAGATCCTTTGCCTGTGTTAATTACTGTTCTAATGTTAACCTACTGGGTCTGCCTCTGGACATCGGGATGATATTCCACAATTCATCCCTCTTTTTCAGCTATGTCTGCAAGTGGCAATAATACTCTTCAGTAAACTGTATCACATCTTCACATCCAAAGCTGTTTGGCTGCCTTTATAGATTTCCCATTTGCAGTATCTGAGATGTTAAAATTGTAGTGACTTGGGAGATCCTCTTCAAAACAAAATACTTACTTGTCAGAACACAAATACAGAGGAAAACTGATAAAACAACATAACACCAATCAAAAAAGTGTGTGTGTTTTTTTTACTTTGTTCTTACTAGCCTTCCACAACAGTGAACTTCTTTTCTTATCTGAACTTAGTGTTTTTGTTCCTCTTTCTAACTAATGGGTTTTAAGTCTCTTGACACTTGATTTATTCTACAGGACATATTATATTACCCTCTTTTTAGTAGCACAGACCTGTACCCAATTATTTATTTACTTTCGGCTCTTTTTTCTCAGTTGTCAGAGAGCTGTCGAAGAGCCTTTGCCCCTCCATCTGGGGTACACATGAGAGGCTCAAGTGGTTTCAGTATCAGCTGATAATTCTGAGACATGAGGCTTGTTATTTTGAATAAAACACTTGTCTCTGACTTCTAAGTAACAAAGAAAAAAAAAATACAGTTAGTGTCAAGAACACATATAGAACAACATTTTGGAAATGTGTGGCAAGCCGAATTTTGATTTTGTGTTGAAATATAGAGTACAGTTTAGAGTGTCCTTTTCTGTCAAGCAAGCTGAGTGTTAAATTTCCACAAAGACATCAGGTTAAAAATTGTCAGACAGCTCCCAGTTGGATTGCAGCCACAGTCGTTTTGAGTAGTGTGGGTTTATGCCTGATTATTTTGCATTTCAGTGTAGGACCCAACATGGCCTTCGTTAAAAGATGACTATTCTTACTGACTTTATGTCAGGGGTACTGAAGCTACTAACTGCTGCATTCCCTGTCCTTACCATTGGTGTATGTTTGAATACTGGTATGAGAATAGGAAAAACTTCCCCAAAATATGTTGTCCATTAAAAACTGTGGAACAAATCGCATGTTTGGTTACAGGTGCCTAAGTTGATTCAAATCTATGGTCACTCAAATCACTGAAATGCTAAAATAACACATATGATAATGGATAAAATTATCATAATGTGTCTGGTGGAAACTAGTAGGAAGTAAACAAATCAAAGAAATATCTGGTCATGCTGACACTTTACTCCTTTGATAGTTTTATATATCACATGGCAAAAGGACAGAGCAAATTATGTTCTTATCATTAACCAAATACATTCATTATATATATATATATAAAAGGTTTTTTTTGGGTTTTTTTTAATAGCAATGACAAATTTTGGTAGTTTATTACAGTAACATTGAAGGATAGGGGCATATTCTGCTTAAAGTAGAAAACAGGACAAGATTCTTATCCTAAAGAGAAACAAGCCACAATCTGGGGGGGAAGCATGTACTGTATGTCAACATTCAAAATAAATGGGCACAGCTTCCAGTCTGTTGTGCTGTATGGCACATACTTTTAGAGTGTTAGCTTCCAGCTTCCCACAGCCTGATTCATTGCCTTAATTTTAGCTTTAAACTCAATGCTGAAAATGTTCAGATCCTTTTCTCATAGGAGTTTTCAAAAGAATTAATTAAAATATAATGAAATAAAGTGAGTGGTTGAATGGGTTTCTGAACTAGTTTCATTTTTACTACAGTGAAAGCCTGGCAGGGTGCACATGGTGTGTTTCAGGGGACCAGCAGTGACGTAGGAGAGCTCTGTGAACGCTGCTAATTCATTTAGCTCCAGGAAGCTGTACATCAGAGGTTAGACTGCTGAAGAAATTTGCCAAAATACTGATTGGTTCTTCTGAGACAGGAGAGTCAAAATAACTTCACAAACTTCTCACAAGAAATTTAGCACTATGGGGTTTAAAATCAGAAGCCCGCATTCTGGGCTGTGATATCTTATCCCCTGCAGTGGGGAAAGGGAGTCCCACTACCTGGTGCCTCTTATCCTGTTCCAAAGCAGCCCTCCCTCTGCCTCAAGGTAGAGATCCCAAAGGATCCCATGTGCTGCATAGTGCAGAATGTGTTATTGGATATATACTCTTTCTAACTGCAGCTGAATGACCTGAAAAATTAGGTTCAAGGAATTTGTATAACAATTTCCCAAGCTACTAAAGGGTTAGGACTGCACAGTCAGCATGGCAAGCAGGTCTTAGTCTCACATGAAACAGTGGGAATTGTAGATACTTAATGTCAAGGCCATGAGGGCACTCTCAGGCTTGCACTGAGCAGCTCCATGTGGGATACCCCACTGCCCAGGCTCCCCTGCCCAGGGGCCATGTTTCACCTCTGGCCTTATCAGCAGCCCTGCTTTTGCTGCTCCCTGGAAGTTAAGAATTAGGAAATGTATCGGTTTTCTTCTCTTGAATTATGATTTTAGGGTAGCCAAAGCTCTCAGGAGTTTTGCTTCTCCAAAAGACTATGTATCTCCTAGTTTATATTGGTACATTTCTATGGAAAGCAGGAGAATTATGTTTTATTTAACCTGAGAAAGGGTCTGGTCAGTTATTGCAGACCCTGTTCATCAAATATTTTTTTTCAGAAGCTCTATTAACTGAGAGTTACATCCCTCAGATCGGAAGTTTAAAATGTCTGTCATAGTTTGTGCCGGACTGGCCATTGAATGGAACAACAGATGCTCTCCCCAACCTCTCTTTCCAAGGAGAGGAGGGAGAGTGAGAAAGAGACTTATGAGTTTAGAAGAAACTACTTTAATGAAATATTACTAAAATAATAAAAAGAAAATAATGAAATTATATACAATATATGCAAAACCGTATCAAACTCCCAGAATTATGATCATGTCACTGGCATGCACTGGGGAAGTCCCAGGCTGGACTCAGCAACAGATGGGAACTGGATTCCAGATCTGGATTCAGGAATACATGAATCAGGATCAAAGGCAGATGAACAGAGTCCACATCAGAAGGCCATTGGAGCCATTGAAGAAGGAGGCTGACCCTTTTGATCCCTCAGCTTTTATACTGAGTATGATGTAGATGGGATGGAATACTGTGTTAGTCAGTTTTGGGTCACCTGTCCTGTCCATTCTTCCCTCAGGTGCGACCCCTCTACCATCTTCCGCTTCTGACCCTCCAACAGGGCATAGAGCAAAGTTAGCTGACTTTGGTTGTTATAACAATAAGTATAAGCAAGAGCCTCTCTGCATATCATTCCTTGGCATAAACTATAAACACAAGCCTTACCACTCTTGAAAGTGAACAGTTTCAGCACAATATGCTGTTAATTTCAGAGAGTTCAGTTAGTTCAAAAGGCTTAGCTGCAAAGTAAAATTACCGAATGGAAAATTCGTCCTGTTTTACCTCAAACCAGGACAAAAAACTGGTTAAAACATAACATATGGGAAGCTATATCACATGAAAGTAAACAATGATCTAACTCATGATCCTGTTTCTGGGTATGTGCTGTAGTGGATGCTTTGGAAAATAAGACAGTATATATTGCTTTTCTTTTTTTTTCCTTTTTTTTTTTTTTTTTTTAGTTTTTCACGTGCTGGTTGCCTCCCAGGGAAGGGCTGTTTATGTGGGTAGAACAAACTCTGTGTTAGAGGTCATTGTTTGCTAGGCTCTGCCTTCCCCATATATCAAACAGCCTTTACGAGGCATTCTAACAGAAATATTAGGAGTTAAAATTATTTTTAGCTTGGAAAAGCCTTTATGTTCTGCCTCTCCCCTCACTGGTTTGGTTTTTTTTTTTTTTTTTCATTATTTTCCCCCTTTTTTTTTTTCCACTGAAGTGTGTTGGAGTCAGAAAGTGTTTGATTGACCTTTTAATCTCATTTGGATTTTAATCATTTATGGAACCTGATATTTATTAATTTCTTTCCTTATTGGGGATATCCAGAGAACAGGGACGTAGAAAAAGGAGTTTAATTAACGTGTAAATATCCAAATGTCCATAGAGTATCTATTTCCCTTTTCCAGCACTGCAGTTACTGGGAGTTAAAATCCCAAAGATCCCTTTCCCTTTTATTTTTTCCTTTTGAAATCAATGTTAGAAATCAGAGCATTCATTTTCATTAAACAGAACAAATTTTTTGGCAAGACCTCTTTAAACTGTTCTCTTAGTGGCTCACTGGTCAGCTGAGATAGTATTAAGGCTATGAACTCAAACATGGACAATGCTAGTGGAACTGATGTTAACTATTGATGTACTAATTTTAAACTAATGCACTTCATTAAAGATGCTTCACTAAGTGGATGCCAGTACATATGTTTGTATAAGAAATAAATTGTTATTTGTACATGAAAACTTTGAATTCATCATTCAAAGAAATTGGAGTGGAAAAGAAATAGATTGTGGAATCTTTTTTTACTTCATGGCAGCAGCTAGGTTGCACACGTGCACATGGAAACATATCATCAAAGGCTGCTACTTTTATGACCTTTTCAACGGACTGGAGGCTAATTAATTCTTAAGGAATAGATCTCTTATCATAGTTGAAGGTGAACTGTTTTTTCTTGTACCTAAGACTGACTTGTGGTATTACGGACCACTACATCTGGTTCCTAATAGTTGTGTCATACTGTATTAAGCCATGCAATAATATCCTGAAAAGAATGATGCAATGATTTATGGCATGCAGTATCTTGTTGTGTCAGCCAAGAAAGTACAGCACATACAGAGGGATCTCATCTGTAAATGGCTTTCATAGATGGAATTTAAGAAAAATAAAAATATCTTTCATGAAAAGCTCAGAGCATGAGAAAAACTACTTTTACACTAAGCTATAATGTTTAGAATTATCTGTTTGACTCGCATATCTTTGACATTTCAGAAATGTGAATACTAGTAAACTTGTGTAAAAGAGGGTAGCGGGTTACATACGACAAATAAGAATCCTTGCTAAATAAAGACCTTAATAGGGATCTGTTTTGAACAATGCACAACAGGAATCTTTTCATAGTGACATTTGAGGCCCTAGTGGAGTCTAGCATCTTGAAAGTCAAGAAAAATTATGTAGTTAGGGATAGGGAAAATTTGAACCAAACCAGCATTTTGCTACATTTCTTCCAAGTGGAAGCCAGTGATGAGTGGTGTTCCTCAGGGGTCAGTACTGGGACAAGTGCTGTTCAACATCTTTGTCAGAGACATGGACAGTGGGATTGAGCGCACCCTCAGCGAGTCTGCTGATGACACCGTGCTGTGTGGAGTGGTCGACACGCTGGAGGGAAAGGATGCCATCCAGAGGGACCTGGACAGGCTTGGGAGGTGGGCCTGTGCAAACCTCATGAAGTTCAACCAAGTCAAGTGCAGGGTCCTGCGCCTGGGTCACGGCAATCCCAGGCACAAATACAGGCACAAATACTTTTCCATGACAGTGTGGTCTATCATAGAATCATAGAATGGTTTGGGTTGGGAGTGACCTTAAAGATGATCTAGTTCCAACCCCCCTGCCATGGGCAGGAACACTTCCTCCTAGACCAGGTTGCTCAAAGCCCCATCCAGCCTGGTCTTGAATGTTTCCAGGGAAGGGTCATCCACAGCTTCTCTGGGCAACCCGTTTCAGGGTCATAACACCCTCACAGTAAAAAATTTATCTAACCTAAATCTCCTCTCTTTCAGTTTAAAACTGTTACCCCTTATCCTATTGCTACACTCCCTCACCGAGTCCCTCTGCATCTGTCCCGTAAGCCCCCTTCAGGTACTGGGAGGCCGTTATAAGGTCTCCCCGGAGCCTTCTCTTCTATAGGCTGAACACCACCAACTCACTCAGCCTGTCTTCATAGGAGAGGTGCTCCAGCCCTCTGATGATTTTTGTGGTCCTCCTCTGGACCCGTTCCAACAGGTCCATGTCCTTCCTGCATTGAGCAATCCAGAGCTGGATGCTGTAATCCAGGTGGGGTCTCATGAGAGCAGAGGAGACAAGGCAGAATCACCTACCTCACCTTGCTGGCCACACTTCTTTTGCTGCAGCCCAGGATGCAGTTGTCTTTCTGGGTTGCGAGGACACATTGCCAGCTCATGTTGAGCTTCTCATCCACCAACACCCACAAGTCCTTCTCCTCAGAGCTGCTCTCAAACCATCTTCTGCCCAGCCTGTATTTGTGCCTGGGATTGCCGTGACCCAGGCGCAGGACCCTGCACTTGACTTGGTTGAACTTCATGAGGTTTGCACAGGCCCACCTCCCAAGCCTGTCCAGGTCCCTCTGGATGGCATCCTTTCCCTCCAGCGTGTCGACCGCTCCACACAGCACGGTGTCATCAGCAGACTCGCTGAGGGTGCGCTCAATCCCACTGTCCATGTCTCTGACAAAGATGTTGAACAGCACTTGTCCCAGTACTGACCCCTGAGGAACACCACTCATCACTGGCTTCCACTTGGACATCGAGCCTTTGAGTGTGTCCATCTAGCCAGTTCCTTATCCACTAAGTGGTCCATCCATCCAATTCATGCCTTTCCAATTTAGAGACCAGGATGTCATGTGGGACAGTATCAAATGCTTCATATTGAAAATTGCTATATATAGGTATGGTTGAAGAGTTTAACTTTTCTGAGACAGGGTTCTTTGGCAAAATATTTTTCTGAACATGGAGCAGAAGAGGCAATAGCTCAAGGAAAAACTTTTATGAATTGGCTAGAAATTATTGAAATAGTTCTCTATATAATTAAGTAAAATATGTTTATATTTTACAGCCCATCTTTTGTAAAGTTTAGTAATTTCCTATTAAGATCTAGAATCTGACCTTAAAAAAATCCTGATTCATAACAAATTCTACATTTAGTAGTGTAGATCTCAGTACTACTTGGAACACTCTGATAAAACGAAAAAGTCTTATCAAAGCAGACCATAAAGTAGTGGGAGGAGGAGTGGAGAAGGAGGCAATTGTGCATGTTAAATCTGTATCCAGTTCAGTCTTCTTTTGTTGATGTTTGCTGATTAAAGACTTGTTTGGATGACACTTGGCTTTGAGGATTAGAGATTTGGCTTCAGGTGTGATGCTTTTTGGCCTGAGCATCACTGATGATACCCCAAAAGAAACTGAACACCTGCTCAGAGTAAAGCTGCCAAGTCCCTTAGCTCCTGTAGGTTTAAGACTCCTCTGAAATGTAACTGAGGATCTCACTTTTTCAATATCTACACAGGTATTCAAGGAACTAGATTTGTTTATTTGTTTTTAAGTCTGGCACAAAATTATCTAACTATTAGTGGAAAAATTATGATTATAAATTCTCCATGAAATATTTGGCTTAAATAAGGGTTTAATCTTTTGCATTTTAGATACCATTAATGATTTCAATCAAACATTAATGATTTCAGGGCATAAAAATAAAGCTGAAGGAAGTTTTTTGAGCCTGCAGTTTAAAGATTTCAGATTCTTGTATGCTGTTGATATTAAATATCTTAATCCTGTCTTAAAATAGAAATGTATTGTAATTAGATTAACTGGAACTGCTTTGTTTTCTCTGCCAATTTCTAATGAAAAGGAAAGGTATTAACTGTTATGTCTGAGATTTATTCTGACTATTTGCACACTGTGTATCAAAATGAAAAATCACTGGACTTCTAAGAGACTAATTTAAACAAGTAAGTGATTCAACTTCTGAACTAGGTATGATTAATCTTTTTCACAAAAGTCAAATTTTCAAATAGTATGTCTTACTTTTATTGCCTATATAGGATCAGATTTTCTACACTGAATGCATTGAACAGAAGTCTACAAATGAATAAAAACATTCTATGTATTTGCTTTTATTTTTTATTAGAGATATTATTTTCTACCTGTTTACTAACGGCCACAATTATTTGATTTATTGAAGGTATTTTTAAAAGAACTCGAATTGGAAGAGGGTGTCCCTATGATTCTGTAGAAGGGTTATAAGACAGAAAAGACAGAAAGAAAGGACAATATCTGGCATCAGTACCAATACAGGGAGCAGAGGTGAGAAATGACAGATGTAAGAACTGTGTTCTGACTACCAAGTGCAGTGGGTTGACCTTGGCCAGCTGCCAGCTGCCCACCCAGCTGGTCTCTCATTCCCTGTCATCAGCAGAACAGGAGGAGAAAATAAGATGGAAAAGCTTGTGGGCTGTGATAAAGAGAGGGAGATCACTTACCAACTACCATCATGGGCAAAACAGACTCACCTTGGAGAAAATGAATTTAGTTTATTGCTAATTATAATGGATGTGGGTGATGAGAAAAAACAAAACATATACCACCTTTCCCTTACTCCCTTCTTTTTCCCAGGCTCAACTTCAGTCCCTCATTCCCAACTCCTCTACCTCCTTCCCTTGAGCGATGCAGGGGGATGGGGAATGGGGGGTTGTGGTCAGGTCATAACAGTTTTCTCTGCGATTCATTCCTCTTCATACTTTTCTCCTGCACTAGCATGAATCATCCCCTGGGATGCAGTTTCCCTCAGGAAATATCCACTTGGTCCGGTGTGGTGTCCTCCAAGGGCAGTAGTGCAGGTATGTGCTCCAGCATCACCTTCTCCATGGGCTGCAAGGCAATACCTGCTCCTCCTTGGTCTCTCAAGGGGTTGCAGGGGAATCTCTGCTGTGGCACCTGGAGCACCTCCTCTCCTTCCTCCTTCTTTCACCTCATTTTTTACAATAAGCAAATAATTTCATTAGTTTCTTTCATTGCTTTCATGTTAAGTTAGGAGAAAGAGACATACCATGAAATATATCTTTCCTTATAATGAAATCATAAATTCTGGAATATTCCCCAATTATATAGCTGTATGGTCTTTAGAAGGATGAAATGCATATAATTATAACAATAATAATAACATCAAATGAAAAATAAATTATTAATTTAAAATTTCTTTAGAGTAATCATTTATGTAGGGATCCAGACATTTTTGGCACCAGTGTTTGTGATCTGAACAGATCTTCAGAACTATTTTGCTGTCAGAGCTCTGGCAGGTGAAAAAGTGAAGCCTTGTCTGTCAAATATGACATTTCATATGATTACTCTTTTAAATGCCATCTTTCCATAAAAAGCATTTCCCAATTTCTACTTGTGCTGTCTATATTGTTTGTGAAAGGCATCCTCTGATCTTGTCTAATTTTTGCAAGGGTGATTGGCAGGGAGGCCAGGATAAGCCTCCAGTGGTCACTGACCTCCATGGAACTGATAAGGATCGGCAAGTCAGCATGCTGCTGGCAGACAGTTGCCTGGGAAGAAATGTGAACAGAACAGGTAAGTTATGAGGCCTGCTTTCAACTTCCTAGTCATATTTTCTTCTCTTTGGTACGTAAGCACCAGCTAAGTAGAAATGGTTTATTTTTTCAGGATCTCCTCTTCTGTTCTCCCTTGGCCTCTCCCAGGGAAAAGATCTTGGGTACTATCTCTTCAGGTGACTCATGGAGTCTGCCGAATGCAGTGCAAATTTCCTGAATCTTCAACAATTTTCTGAGGTGCCTGCCCTTTCTACTTTTTCTCATGACTGTCATGCAAGTAAGAAGTCTAACTCAATGTTTCATTCCCTCAGTCCTGTGCATGAGGTTCATTTTCTATTAGATTAGCATTTTTCCAGTTCTGGGGAGTTTGAATTGTAAGTCTGTATAAGAAATAAGGTTTGTCAAATGCTGCTTTCTTTTACCTTCTCACCAATCGTAATTAAAACTAAACCAAACCAAATACCCATTAAAATTAAGGATGAGTAAATAGCTATATGCCAGTTACTAATGTTTACTCAAGTACTGTCTCTGTTATTGACATTCTCTTAGAACTGGTTGATATAACTTTAAAAGGTTGAAAATACTAGTCTATCTGTCATTAACCTATAAATTTCTAAATAAATGAGTACTCTAAAGAAATTGTAAATTAATATTTTATTTTTAGTTTGGTCGTGTTAATCTTATTTTTATGAATTTAATCTTGAAACACTTTATGTTCCTCTTTAAATATTAAAGTGAATAAGAATGAAGAACAATAATAAATAGTGAAAAATCACTATAGCACCATGGAAAAATGAAACAACAAGCATAATAATTTCTGATTCTCTACTTGAAAAATAAAAATCCCACAGTATACCTTCTTAAAAAATGCACACAAAGGTCTTGAGACAATTTTAAGCTTCAAGTTGAGCTTTTTAGCAACCATAGATCCTTTGCCTGTGTTAATTACTGTTCTAATGTTAACCTACTGGGTCTGCCTCTGGACATCTGGATGATATTCCACAATTCATCCCTCTTTTTCAGCTATGTCTGCAAGTGGCAATAATACTCTTCAGTAAACTGTATCACATCTTCACATCCAAAGCTGTTTGGCTGCCTTTATAGATTTCCCATTTGCAGTATCTGAGATGTTAAAATTGTAGTGACTTGGGAGATCCTCTTCAAAACAAAATACTTACTTGTCAGAACACAAATACAGAGGAAAACTGATAAAACAACATAACACCAATCAAAAAAGTGTGTGTGTTTTTTTTACTTTGTTCTTACTAGCCTTCCACAACAGTGAACTTCTTTTCTTATCTGAACTTAGTGTTTTTGTTCCTCTTTCTAACTAATGGGTTTTAAGTCTCTTGACACTTGATTTATTCTACAGGACATATTATATTACCCTCTTTTTAGTAGCACAGACCTGTACCCAATTATTTATTTACTTTCGGCTCTTTTTTCTCAGTTGTCAGAGAGCTGTCGAAGAGCCTTTGCCCCTCCATCTGGGGTACACATGAGAGGCTCAAGTGGTTTCAGTATCAGCTGATAATTCTGAGACATGAGGCTTGTTATTTTGAATAAAACACTTGTCTCTGACTTCTAAGTAACAAAGAAAAAAAAAATACAGTTAGTGTCAAGAACACATATAGAACAACATTTTGGAAATGTGTGGCAAGCCGAATTTTGATTTTGTGTTGAAATATAGAGTACAGTTTAGAGTGTCCTTTTCTGTCAAGCAAGCTGAGTGTTAAATTTCCACAAAGACATCAGGTTAAAAATTGTCAGACAGCTCCCAGTTGGATTGCAGCCACAGTCGTTTTGAGTAGTGTGGGTTTATGCCTGATTATTTTGCATTTCAGTGTAGGACCCAACATGGCCTTCGTTAAAAGATGACTATTCTTACTGACTTTATGTCAGGGGTACTGAAGCTACTAACTGCTGCATTCCCTGTCCTTACCATTGGTGTATGTTTGAATACTGGTATGAGAATAGGAAAAACTTCCCCAAAATATGTTGTCCATTAAAAACTGTGGAACAAATCGCATGTTTGGTTACAGGTGCCTAAGTTGATTCAAATCTATGGTCACTCAAATCACTGAAATGCTAAAATAACACATATGATAATGGATAAAATTATCATAATGTGTCTGGTGGAAACTAGTAGGAAGTAAACAAATCAAAGAAATATCTGGTCATGCTGACACTTTACTCCTTTGATAGTTTTATATATCACATGGCAAAAGGACAGAGCAAATTATGTTCTTATCATTAACCAAATACATTCATTATATATATATATATAAAAGGTTTTTTTTGGGTTTTTTTTAATAGCAATGACAAATTTTGGTAGTTTATTACAGTAACATTGAAGGATAGGGGCATATTCTGCTTAAAGTAGAAAACAGGACAAGATTCTTATCCTAAAGAGAAACAAGCCACAATCTGGGGGGGAAGCATGTACTGTATGTCAACATTCAAAATAAATGGGCACAGCTTCCAGTCTGTTGTGCTGTATGGCACATACTTTTAGAGTGTTAGCTTCCAGCTTCCCACAGCCTGATTCATTGCCTTAATTTTAGCTTTAAACTCAATGCTGAAAATGTTCAGATCCTTTTCTCATAGGAGTTTTCAAAAGAATTAATTAAAATATAATGAAATAAAGTGAGTGGTTGAATGGGTTTCTGAACTAGTTTCATTTTTACTACAGTGAAAGCCTGGCAGGGTGCACATGGTGTGTTTCAGGGGACCAGCAGTGACGTAGGAGAGCTCTGTGAACGCTGCTAATTCATTTAGCTCCAGGAAGCTGTACATCAGAGGTTAGACTGCTGAAGAAATTTGCCAAAATACTGATTGGTTCTTCTGAGACAGGAGAGTCAAAATAACTTCACAAACTTCTCACAAGAAATTTAGCACTATGGGGTTTAAAATCAGAAGCCCGCATTCTGGGCTGTGATATCTTATCCCCTGCAGTGGGGAAAGGGAGTCCCACTACCTGGTGCCTCTTATCCTGTTCCAAAGCAGCCCTCCCTCTGCCTCAAGGTAGAGATCCCAAAGGATCCCATGTGCTGCATAGTGCAGAATGTGTTATTGGATATATACTCTTTCTAACTGCAGCTGAATGACCTGAAAAATTAGGTTCAAGGAATTTGTATAACAATTTCCCAAGCTACTAAAGGGTTAGGACTGCACAGTCAGCATGGCAAGCAGGTCTTAGTCTCACATGAAACAGTGGGAATTGTAGATACTTAATGTCAAGGCCATGAGGGCACTCTCAGGCTTGCACTGAGCAGCTCCATGTGGGATACCCCACTGCCCAGGCTCCCCTGCCCAGGGGCCATGTTTCACCTCTGGCCTTATCAGCAGCCCTGCTTTTGCTGCTCCCTGGAAGTTAAGAATTAGGAAATGTATCGGTTTTCTTCTCTTGAATTATGATTTTAGGGTAGCCAAAGCTCTCAGGAGTTTTGCTTCTCCAAAAGACTATGTATCTCCTAGTTTATATTGGTACATTTCTATGGAAAGCAGGAGAATTATGTTTTATTTAACCTGAGAAAGGGTCTGGTCAGTTATTGCAGACCCTGTTCATCAAATATTTTTTTTCAGAAGCTCTATTAACTGAGAGTTACATCCCTCAGATCGGAAGTTTAAAATGTCTGTCATAGTTTGTGCCGGACTGGCCATTGAATGGAACAACAGATGCTCTCCCCAACCTCTCTTTCCAAGGAGAGGAGGGAGAGTGAGAAAGAGACTTATGAGTTTAGAAGAAACTACTTTAATGAAATATTACTAAAATAATAAAAAGAAAATAATGAAATTATATACAATATATGCAAAACCGTATCAAACTCCCAGAATTATGATCATGTCACTGGCATGCACTGGGGAAGTCCCAGGCTGGACTCAGCAACAGATGGGAACTGGATTCCAGATCTGGATTCAGGAATACATGAATCAGGATCAAAGGCAGATGAACAGAGTCCACATCAGAAGGCCATTGGAGCCATTGAAGAAGGAGGCTGACCCTTTTGATCCCTCAGCTTTTATACTCAGAATGATGAAGATGGGATGGAATAACGCGATAGGCAGTCTTTGGACACCTGTCATGTCCATTCTTCCCTCAGGTGCGACCCCTCTACCATCTTCCGCTTCTGACCCTCCAACAGGGCATAGAGCAAAGAATCAGGATCAAAGGCAGATGAACAGAGTCCACATCAGAAGGCCATTGGAGCCATTGAAGAAGGAGGCTGACCCTTTTGATCCCTCAGCTTTTATACTGAGTATGATGTAGATGGGATGGAATACTGTGTTAGTCAGTTTTGGGTCACCTGTCCTGTCCATTCTTCCCTCAGGTGCGACCCCTCTACCATCTTCCGCTTCTGACCCTCCAACAGGGCATAGAGCAAAGTTAGCTGACTTTGGTTGTTATAACAATAAGTATAAGCAAGAGCCTCTCTGCATATCATTCCTTGGCATAAACTATAAACACAAGCCTTACCACTCTTGAAAGTGAACAGTTTCAGCACAATATGCTGTTAATTTCAGAGAGTTCAGTTAGTTCAAAAGGCTTAGCTGCAAAGTAAAATTACCGAATGGAAAATTCGTCCTGTTTTACCTCAAACCAGGACAAAAAACTGGTTAAAACATAACATATGGGAAGCTATATCACATGAAAGTAAACAATGATCTAACTCATGATCCTGTTTCTGGGTATGTGCTGTAGTGGATGCTTTGGAAAATAAGACAGTATATATTGCTTTTCTTTTTTTTTCCTTTTTTTTTTTTTTTTTTTAGCTTTGCAAATCATTCCAAATACAAATCATTGCAAATCTTGTAATTTCTGACAAGACTCAGTGTCAAAACTCTGTCATCAACACACATCTGAAAAAGTCAGAATGCAAACAGTAGAACTCCATATTATCTGGTTTTAATAGAAAATGCATAGAAAAGGACAAAGATGATCCAAAGGTTTTAGGGAAGCTTATGGAACAATTCTTAACAAATTTGTCTTGTCCTTTTTGAACATATTTATGCTTCTAGCTTTCACATCCTGTGATAATAAGCTCCCCAGTTTACCTATGCAGTGCCTGGGAAAAGGTGTTCTTGATGTTAGTTTTGAGTTACTGCCTGACTATTTAACTGAGTGTCCCCTGCTCCTTTCATTGGGAGCTAATTCATGAGGAACAATTCCTTACAGTTATTCATGGTGTTTGTGATTCTCTCTGCAGAGAAGCTATTTTAACCACGTAATGAAATTGTTTCTATATGGTTTTGTTTTTTTCTTTGATACTTTACTCTGTTTTCAATTCCCTCCGTGTTGCTAAGCTTTAAACCACTGTTCTCATTTTTTCAAAAGAACATGGTAAAATGTGAATTTTCTCTGAAAAGTCCAAGTGTCTATCTCTTTTTCCAGTGGGTTCAAATTTTGCTGCCATTCCTTCTAGGAAGAGAAGTTGTGCCTCTCTCCATTCTTCCCAGGAAATACTCACTAATGGTATTTCAGAATATTCAGATAACTGGGAAAAAAACATTATATGTGTATATGATACATTAAAGGGATTGTTTTATGCTGTAGGCTTCCTCCTTTTATATTTTATGCCCTGGTGTTAGTGGAGCAGTCTACTGATTTCTCCCTCTAACTGTTCTAAACCCAGAGGTTGTTGTTATAGTTCTGGTATATTTTGGATTAAGCTCTGAAAAAAAACAAGAGGTCTTTCAGCAAGGTTGTCTCTTTCCTTTCAGGTAAAAAAGAGGTGGTAAAAAAACATTCCCTATGTATACAGATGTATTTAAACTACGAAGTTGCATGTTTGCTAAGTATGTGCTGTGTTTTGTTTTTTCTTTTGAAGAAACCAAGTTTCACCTCAACTCAGGATTAGATTCTGAAAGCAAAAATAGCACTTTTCATCTAAGAAGTAAGGCAGACAGCTGGAGGATAATCTTAGATCTTCCCTTCTTTTCAGTACCTTTTATTTGCTGAATAGAAAACTTACTGTAATCTGAGCCAGTCATTTGTCTATGAAATGTTCTTAAAAATCCTTAAAAAAGAAATATCATGGTATTCCAATTGCTTTTCCACTGTACCACTTACAATACCTTTTCTTTAAAAATAAATTTATTTTAATTCACATAATTCATTAATTCACTCTGCTTTCTCCTTAATACCTCTAATAATTTATTTCTGAATCTTAGATTTGCTTAAGATAAACTGAGTCTTCTAACATTCTGGAACAGTAGAGACCATCCTAAAAAATATTCAACATTTTGCCTTGATTTTCTTCTAACAGTTTCAAAAGAAAACAATATATAACCTGGAGAAGTTATCCAAGTGCTGAATTACTTTGGGAGATTTTCTTTTATCACTTAAAGTACTCAGTGAACTTTACTTCATGCAACAGTGGAAGACTATAGCACAAAATCCTGAGTCATCTTTGAAGATAATTTCTCATTTCCTGTCTCATGAGAAGGATGACTGTTTCTCTTTTTTCTACCTTTACTTTGTATGTTTTAAAGTTCGATCGTACTAGAGTTAATAGAAGGCATTATTTAATGATTTATTTTTAAATGGACAAGTAACAATATCAGTAGAGATATCTGAAATAACAGGTCCTTTCATAATATCCACTGTATTGCAGTAAGGCAAACATAAACTACCAAAATGGAAAAATCTTCTTTTGCAGAAAGCACGGTGCTGAAAAAATCACACTTCTAAAAATGAATTGATGTTTTCTTCCTTGTCCCATGCATCTTCAACCTGACAGTATTGATAGATACCTTTAACATCTAACTTCTTTGATGGTTTAAGGTAATTCAGGCAAGACTTTCCTTTGAGCGAACATATTAGTCATTCACTCTTTCATCATCTCGATTCTGTTTTTATATTTCCTTCTCCTAGATTTTTTTATTTTCAGAAAAAAATCCCTTGGCAGTAGAGTGCACTATGTTTCTTTTCTGCCTCTCCAATAGAAATTGTCTGAAACAAACTTTGACTAGACAGTGACATCTTTAACTGATTCTTACATTACTACTTTCTCCTGCCGGGCTTGTTGCAACTAATAGTACATCCCCAGAAGATTTTCTTTGCTCTCTTGTAGTTGTGGGTGAAAGTAACCTAGGTGTGACATAAGAAAAGTGCAGTAGGAGGAAATAAATTCAGGCCTTTCTGATTACTGGAGAAAAATCAGTGAAGCCGCAGATCATGACCTCAGCTTTTCCTTGGAAAGGGAAGATTCAGTTGCAAGAATGGAAATAACTTGTGAGCAGAAGATGAGAATGCAGGTGATAGATGAGGTGATAAAGCAGGGTGCAGGAGAGATTAACACATTTAGTTTTCTTCAATAGAGAGCACATTCTTAAAATACCTACTTTTCCGCAAAAAAAACCTCCAAACTCTTGCCACTCTTTTAGTTGGTACCATTAATATTTCCCAAAAATGTATTTAAAAAAAAATGAAAGAAGAAAGTAAATAAAGAAGTTAAAAAAAAAGGCCTTAGTGGCCTTCCCCTTGAATCTTAAAAAATAAGCGCTCAACACTCTCATTCACACTGTCAAGTTCGAGGCATTCCAAACTGCCCCTCACAGAGAAGGCCACCCCACCGCCTCTCCTTCCTTGCCTATCCCTTCCGAAGAGTTGGCAGACATCTGTCACAGCCCTCCAGTCGTGCCAGTCTTCCCACCGCGTTTCTGTGGTGGCAAATCTATCCTCCCTTTCCTGCTGTACAGTGGCCTCCAGCTCCTCCTGTTTGTCGCCCACACTGCATGCATCCATGGAGATGCACTTCAGCTGGGCTAACTGTCCTGCCACTTTTTGAGGGGGACAAGACCTCATTCCCACCCGAGCTTGCGCTCAGACACTTGTCTAGTTACCAACCTAATCACTACCCCTCATGTCTTCGCTACCACATGAATCACCGTTGCCCACCTCCACTGAGACCAAAGACTGCAAGAGCTAGATAGCACTTTTAGCCACAAACCCTGGGAAGCCAAAGCCCAGGGACTCGCAAAAGCAGAATCCGCTGCAGTGGCTCTTCTGCAACATGCTCCCCGACTCTGTGGCAGCTGAGCCGCCAGCACCTGACGCCCACCTTCGCCAACAAAGTGATGCTCAGACTCTCACAGACAGCCTTAGTTCCAACAAGTGATCTATTGAAACATATTTACAGAGGGTAAAGATCACCAAGGGAAGGGACTCGGGAACAGGAAGGGCAATCGGTGTCCAGGGGGCAAGGGGAGTGAGTCTCTGTTTCAAGGCAGGCTCCTGGCAACGGCCCCCTCAGCTGAGGAAGACGTAGGAGTCGCCTTGCTTTACTCCAAAGAGCATCTCGATACCGATGGTACGGCCGGAAGCGTGCGTCAGCCGGAGGTTGCAGCAGTGCCTGGAGGGCAGCACCGTCAGACGGCAGTGTGTCGACTGAGGCATAACCGCCCAGGCGCTTTTCAGCAACACCTGCAGCCAGCGGGAGGTTTTCTCAGTGTCCAAGTAGGGGCCGGTGCAGAGGGTGCGCAGGAGGCTGGGACCCTGTCTGTCCCTCAGCTCCTTCTCGGGGTGGTGGAGGAAGCACAGCATGTCTTCGGCCAGCGGCTCCCTCATGCACGTGCATTGCAGCTCAACGCGGAGGCTGGCCTTCCTCTCTGGTGTGTCCTTGGTTCTGGCGCCCGTGTCCACGTGGAAGGCATGGCCACGAGGCGGCTTCAGGGGCACAAGGAAACGGTAGGTGGCATCCTCCTCACAGCCACTCCACCCTCCGAGGCTGCTGCTCACCCCGATGACTGGCCTTGCTTCCGGCATGAAGCTGTTCCTGGACAGTTTTCCACAGATGTGCAGAAGCTCGTCCACCAGCTCCTCCACCATGGTGAAGGACTCTGAGAGGTCCAGGAGTCGCCGGGCCGAAATCCTGTGGGACTTTCCTTTGGATTCCTCCTCCTCTTCGGCCGTGTCCTTGGTGGTGGCCTCCTTGCTGCTGCTGCTGCCTGGCCGGCGGCTCCTTGTCCTGAGCCAGCAGCAGAGCCCCAGGAGCAGGAGGAGGAGGAGAAGAGCAGCAGTGGCCCAGAAGTGCCATTGCTGCAAGGCAGGGAGGAGCAGGGTTGCCCAGGCAGCGGCAGCCTGCTCCAGCCCCTGCAGGAGCTGCGTCACCTGCTCTCGCAGGGACGTCTCCCACTGCTCCACGCGCTCTGGCGTGGCCTCATGCAGCGCAGGAGCCAGCATCTGCTGGAAGAAGCTCTGCAGAGCCTGGAAGAGCACTAGCCCTGTGACAGCCATGGCCTGCAGGAGGAGAGAGAGAAGGGTCTCAGTGGGGCTGGGAGGGAGCTGGCAGTGGGGGGAGCAGGGCCGGGAGCTAGGGGGGAGGCAGTGGGGAGGCAGCAAGGCCTGCGCCCAGCGCCGCCGGCGGCACCGTGCCCGGCCCCAGGCGCTCCCGCCAGCGGCTGGGCCCTGCATGAGAACCCACCTCCCGCCCCGGGGACCAGTGTTTCTGCCCCGGCCCTCTGCCAGCCCAACCTCCCCCCGCCAGCAGCTCACTCACCATCGTCCTGGGCTCGAATGGCTCAGCGCTGCCCGACGGGGCCCTTTATAGGGGGCCCCCATTGTGACGCCTTCCCTCAGGTGTCCCAGGTGCCAGAGCACATCACAGGCCCCCCCGGCAACCACGGAATCACAGAATCACCATGGTTGGAAGGGACCTCTAGAGATCACCTAGTCCAAGTGCCCTGCTAAAGCAGGATTGCCTAGAGCACAATACTCAGGACTGCATCCAGGTGGATCTTGAAAACCTCCAGCAAAGGGGACTCCACAACCTCCCTGGGCAGCCTGATTCAGTGCTCTGTCACCCTCACCATGAGGAAGTTTTTTCTCACCTTTGAACGGAACTTCCTGTGTTCCAGCTTGTGCCCACTGCCCCTCATCCTCTCACTGGGAACCACTGAAAAGCCTCAGGCACCATCCTCCTTGAATCCACCCTTTAGATACTTGTAAGCATTCCTAAGGTCTCCCCTCAGTCCCCTCTTCTCCAGGCTCAAGAGTCCCAGCTCTTTCAGCCTTTCCTCATAAGGGAGATGCTCCAAGCCCTCAATCGTCTTGGTTGCCCCACGCTGGACTCTCTCCAGCAGTTGCCTGTCTCTCTTGAACTGGGGAGCTCAGAACGGCACGCAGTCTTCCAGTTGCCCCTACGTCCCGGTGGGGGGGTCTAGAACAAACTCCCACCATGTCTGCCTTAGTGGCCTTCCCCTTGATTCTTACCCATAAGCGCTCAACACTCTCATTCACATTGTTAAGTTCGAGGCATTCCAAACTGCCCCTCACAGAGAGGGCCACCCCACCACCTCTCCTTCCTTGCCTAGCCCTTCTGAAGAGTTGGCAGCCATCTGTCACAGCCCTCCGGTCATGCCAGTCTTCCCACCACGTTTCTGTGATGGCA
>NW_015090805.1:13368083-13443378 GCF_001431845.1 Calidris pugnax | reverse complement strand
CCTCCACCACGGTGAATGATTCGGAGAGGTCCAGGAGTCGCTGGGCCGAAATCCTGTCGGACTTTTCCTTTGATTCCTCCTCCTCTTCAGCCGTGTCCTTGGTGGTGGCCTCCTTGCTGCTGCTGCTGCCTGGCCGGCGGCTCCTTGTCCTGAGCCAGCAGCAGAGCCCCAGGAGCAGGAGGAGGAGGAGAAGAGCAGCAGTGGCCCAGAAGTGCCATTGCTGCAAGGCAGGGAGGAGCAGGGTTGCCCAGGCAGCGGCAGCCTGCTCCAGCCCCTGCAGGAGCTGCGTCACCTGCTCTCGCAGGGACGTCTCCCACTGCTCCACGCGCTCTGGCGTGGCCTCATGCAGCGCAGGAGCCAGCATCTGCTGGAAGAAGCTCTGCAGAGCCTGGAAGAGCACTAGCCCTGTGACAGCCATGGCCTGCAGGAGGAGAGAGAGAAGGGTCTCAGTGGGGCTGGGAGGGAGCTGGCAGTGGGGGGAGCAGGGCCGGGAGCTGCAGGGAGCTGGGGGCAGGGAGGAGAGGGGGGAGGCAGCGGGGAGGCAGCAAGGCCTGCGCCCAGCCCCGCCGGCGGCACCATGCCCGGCCCCAGGCGCTCCCGCCAGCGGCTGGGCCCTGCATGAGAACCCACCCCCCGCCCCGGGGACCAGTGTTTCTGCCCCGGCCCTCTGCCAGCCCAACCTCCCCCCGCCAGCAGCTCACTCACCATCGTCCTGGGCTCGAATGGCTCAGCGCTGCCCGACGGGGACCTTTATAGGGGGCCCCCATTGTGACGCCTTCCCTCAGGTGTCCCAGGCGCCAGAGCGCATCACAGGCCCCCCCCGGCACCATGGTTGGAAGGGACCTCTAGAGATCACCTAGTCCAAGTGCCCTGCTAAAGCAGGATTGCCTAGAGCACAATACTCAGGACTGCATCCAGGTGGATCATGAAAACCTCCAGCAAAGGGGACTCCACAACCTCCCTGGGCAGCCTGATTCAGTGCTCTGTCACCCTCACCATGAGGAAGTTTTTTCTCACCTTTGAATGGAACTTCCTGTGTTCCAGCTTGTGCCCACTGTCCCTTGTCCTCTCACTGGGAACCACTGAAAAGCCTCAGGCACCATCCTCCTTGAATCCACCCTTTAGATACTTGTAAGCATTCCTAAGGTCTCCCCTCAGCCCCCTCTTCTCCAGGCTCAAGAGTCCACATCCTGGAGTCTTTCCTCATAAGGGAGATGCTCCAATCTCTTAATCATCTTAGTTGCCCTACGGTGGACTCTCTCCAGTAGTTCCTTGTCCCTCTCAAGCTGGGGAGCCCAGAACTGGATGCAGTATTCCAGTTGTGGCCACACCAGTGTAGAGTAGAGAGGTAGAATGACCTCCCTTGACCTGCTGGCCCCACTTCTCCCTATGCAGCCCAGGATTCCATTAGCCCTCTTGGCAGCAAAGGCACATTGCTGTCTCATGGAGGGTCATGAGCCAGCCTCTACTTCGAAGGCAATTATTCTAACAATTATTAGAAGACATTATAAATAATTCAGGGGAAAATACATCCCTTAATACAAAAGCCCTAGGACAGAAAGTTTGCTGTCATGAAGTCATGAAGAAAACACTTTTTCTGGAGGCCAAGTTTCCTATCATGTAACTACGTATAAGAAAGGCCAAAACAGGCTATAGAATGTGTATTGTTATAATAAATTCTGTTTTTAACATTTAGGTAATGCAAATAAGTGAACTGTGATTCCATCATACCAGTAAATGGAAAATTCTCTTAGAAAATATCAGGTAAAGATGGTGTTGCCATGTCAAGATGCGGCGGATGCGAGAGGAAGGGCTGAGGCAGGCAAGGGTTACCCTCAGAATTCAGATGTTCAGTGTGCTGGATGCAGGATAGTCTGGAGTCCTCAGCCTGCTCTGTAACAGGTAGCAGAGAATTACAGTTTCCTGGATATATGAGGAATGATCTTTTAAATAGTATTTCAAGTAGCTTTAGGCTGCTGATTTTTAAATCGTCTAATAAAGATAATGAAACCTCGGAGAAAAAGCAGCGCCTGCAAAGCAACCCCCAGCATACTGCAGTGTTTTCTTTCAACACATTCTATGAGGTGACTGGCTGTGTTGGGTTCATATTTTGAAAGGATTTAGTGTAAAACAACATAGCTGTGGACAGCACACCGCACAAGAAGACTATTCTAGATGTTATCTATTTCCTAGAACACACTTGTTTACATGTTTTAGGAAGCTTATGTTTGGTATAATAAGGTTGAGTAATACATTCAAAACACATTTTAATTGTTTGAGAAAAATTCTGATTAATGTATTAGCCAATGCTTAATGATATGTATAAGATGCACAGTTGATTCCATGATGTCTGCAAAATCTTTGCAGCAAAAATATTATCATATGCTTTTCTTTCCTATTTTTATGAATAAGTTTGTGCTGTTGCAATCCATCTGCGCCTCTTGGATCTTATCCAAAGGCTGTCCATGCTCCATTGCCAGTATATGCCTATATGATCTATCATAGGATAAAATAAATGGACACATACAGATACTGATTAATATGTGGCATGTTTCTATTAAAAATTATATGTTGGAGAGATTATTCGTCAAGGACTGACAAGGCATAGTTTCTAAGAAAACACCAAAACAACTCACTAAAATGATTTAAGTTTCTTTAAGGTATGGAAAAAAACCCCAGTGCTTCACTTTCTAAAGAGATATTAAAAAGACTGAGTGTATTACAATTTCTCAATTTTGTCAATTTTGTATTGTCAAAAATAGATGATGAGTCGTGACCAAATCCTAATTAAGAATGATTAATTAAGCACTATTTAACTGTATATTGAGAATGTAGTTCTGATTGGATTATTTGACTTCTGAGCCTCAATACCCGTCATAAATTCTGCATGCTGAATGTTAAATATATGATGAATCATTTGGTCCTCTCTACTGCAAAAAGGTGAAAATTATTATTTTTAAATCATTATGTCACCATTAGTGTCAAATAAATGTGTATCTTTGCTCATAATTGCTACTTACCATTTTCTAACTAGTTGGTTTTGTGTTTTTTTCCAATGTATCTCCAGGCACAGGAAGGACAGGGAGGGGACTGAGTACAGCCAGCTGGATTTATCTAAGTCAAATTGTGTCTGGCCAACCCAGTTGCCTGTTTCAGTGAGATGACTAGTTTTGTGGACAGGGACAGAGTGGTGGATGTTAAATGTCTTGACTTTAGCAAGACCATCAACAAGGTCTTCCACAATATTCTTATAGCCAAATTTAAGATACTAGATAAGTGGACAATAAGGTGGGTAGAAAAGTGAATGAACCATCAGATTTAAAGGATTAGATCACTGTCGCAAAATCCAACTGGCAGTCTGTGGTAAACGGTGTTCCTCAGGTATTAACATAAAAGGAAGTACTGTTCGATGTCTTTGTTAATGACCTAGATGATGGGACAGAGTGTTCACTCAGCAAGTCCGTGAACTATGCCAAATAGAGGGGGAAGACTTCTGTTAAGAGGGCGTTCAAGAGGCTGGATAAATTGGTTCGAAGGGTTGAAGAATGATGGAGCCAGACTCTTTTCAGTGGTTTCCAGAGACAGGACGAGGGGCAACGGGCACAAGCTGGAACATAGGAAGTTCCACTCAAATATGAGGAAAAATTTCTTTACGGTGAGGGTGATAGAGCCCTGGAACAGGCTGCCCAGGGAGGTCATGGAGTCCCCTTCTCTGGAGATTTTCAAGACCTGCCTTGATGCAGTCCTGAGTAATGTGCTCTGGGCAATCCTGCTTTAGCAGGGGAGTTGGACTAAGTGATCTCTAGAGGTCCCTTCCAACTCTGTCAAATCCGTGAATCCAAGAACCTGTAAAATGGACTGATGAAAACCACGGGAAGCTGAACAAAGTAAAGTTGAAGTCTTGCAGCTGGGATAGACTAAGCTCATGGAACAGTACGAATAGGGTGGCAACACAAGACTGTGTCCAGTTTTGGGCTCCCCATTACAAGAAAGACAGGGATGTACTGGAGTAATTTGGAGGACCACCAAAATTATCAGAGAGCTGGAGCACGTCATACGTGGAGAGGCTGAAGTAGTTGATTTTTTTCATTCTCAAGTGAAGAAAAAGGATGGGGAGGACCTAGTTGCTGTGTTCAGGTTTCCTAGTGGAAGACAGAAGATAATTCAGACTTTTAGAAATTTCAATTAAATATAAGTAAAAACTCGATCACCATAATAGTGTCTGGAATTAGTTGTCCAGAGAGATAATCAGATCTGTATTCTTCAAGATTTTCAAAATCTGACTGGTGATTGGACTAGATAAACTCTGGAAAGCCCCTTTAGCCCCATTATTTAGGCTTCTTTAGCCCCTTTGGCTCCATTATTCTGTGATTGTACCATTCTAGAAGATAGAATCCAGAGAAATATGAAAACATTTTTTTTTTCCCTCTATCTTAGCTTCATTAACAATATGAAATAGATTAGATACCAAAAATTCTTAATGTCAAACATAATGTCTGTGTTCATCAATTTCCTGAACTCTAGTTCTAGTAGTCTTACTACTGGGTAGGTAGCTGAGAGGGGTGGCTCATTTACTCTATTGCAATACTTGCTACTACAACACTAAAAGATAGGAAACTGTACTTCACAACTACTAAAATGCCTAGTGTTTTCTAATATTTTTTAGAGTTTATTTCTCAAAATCTTTCTCAAATTTTATGAGATGTCATTCAAATTTTATATTCATGCATACCATCTCTTGCACTCAATAGTCTTCATATCTTTATTCTTTAGTCTTTTGTTATATCCAGTCAAGATTTTTCTTTGGCATTGTTAAGAATCCCCATTTTGGAGGCCACACTAAGTAAAATCTAGCAGTTTAGCAAGACCAGTTTGTTTTATGTGTTGCTCTTAAATGGCCAATGAAAATCCAAAATCAGGATTTAAGTTGTGCTATAAAGCCCAAACTTCTGCAATGTATACATTCATAAACTTGCATTTTGCTTACAACTAATTGATAATATTACACTTAGTAGTCCATAGATTCAATTTTAGGGACAAATCTGTTCAAACTTTGAAGAAAATAAACAAAGTAATCCTGTATCATGGGAAAATGTCTTTATTCTGACAAATATCTGGATAAGTGGTCAAAGAACTATTAAAATTAAAAAGATTCCTGAAAGGAGTTTTTTTCATTTAGAATGGTATTAATCCAAATTATACTTGATTCTGGAGACATTATAAAAGGAAAGAAAATATCTTATATGTCATTTTTCTGTAATGTTTGAAATTAATTTACCACATGTCTTTTACTTTGATTAAACTTTGTACAGGTTTAATCCAGTTTCGTGTAACAGCATTTTAATTTTAAACAAAACCAAGCACAAAAAAATAAACTAACATCTTCTTAAACTGAGAACATCAGAACATAAAAGCAAGCATAGTTTAACTGTAATAGTTAATTTCAATTGGAAAGCTGAAAGAAAATCATCGAAGTGAAAAGTTCTTACTCAATTGCCTAATAAGAGTTTCAGGATAATTTGGTCTTTGGCTCCCATATCCAGGAATTAGACAACGAGTTCTTTATTTGCTGTTGACTTTTACAAGCCAAAGATAATCTCCTACTTTACATTAAAATGCAAGAAAACTCTGTTCAGCAAATCTAATGACAAATTCATCATCAGGCATTGAACTATTTTCCTCATGTCACAGCAGATTTTAAAATTATGATAGAACATAAAGACATGTTGTATAAAAGAAGTTATTTTACCCAACATGGAAAAAATAGAAGCAGAAATTAAACAGATCAGCAAACTTAAACAAGACCCCCAAATAGTAGAGAAAAGAAACCTGGTTATTTAGTACATTTATGATTCAGCACCAGAAGTTCCCTTCTTTTTCAGTCCTGAGAGGGTATAAGTTATTATACACTCCAGTGTTATAGGCAGAATAAGTACATCTAAACATAATGTTAGATTTCAGACACCTCGGGTTTTATTTCTTTAGATACAAATATTTTATTTTATTTCAGCAGTTAGGAGTCACACAACAGTCCAGGTTATATGGGAGAGTTAAAAAATTATTTCATTTAAATTAATAACCTGCGCTTTTCAAATTTACCTATTCTTGAACACTTGTTGGTCCTTAGGCTCAAAAGAATTTCCTGTAGGAACACTTAGTTCGTTGGCTTTAGCAAATGAAAAATACCTTTATAAGGACAAGGAGAGCCCTGTCATGGGCTAAGAAGGAGCAACTTACAAAAAACATATTTTTAAAGCAAAAAAAAAAAAAATTAAGACAGACTTTTTTTTGTTTCTTTGTAATGTTAAAAAAAATGCTTTCATTTTCCTACTGTGTTCATATCGATGTCTTTTTCTCACTCATAAATAGGTTTCATAATAAAACAGAGTTTGAAGTCTTGCTGTCAAATAAGTTGAGCTGAAAAGTGATAAGGCTTACAGTTTTAAATTGCTTCATAAAAAAACTGAATTATATCAATTTCTTGGATAGGTTTAAGTGTTGTATGTATATATATGTACATACATATATAGGTTTTATAGCTGCACACAGGTTTTATAGCTGCACGTTACTCTGATGTTGAGATGGGCTTCTGTATGCATGGTAGGATGGTGAGCAATGCATGATCTTGGTTTCCATTCTATACAAATGATGTTATTTGTTTTTTATTCTGTTGTGGACATGGTAAGTCACTTTAATTTACATAGGCATACACTGGAAAACTTGACCTCACCAATTTACTCTTTTCCTAATTAGATATTAATTATGTCAAGAGAGACTTTCCCATTAACTTAAATAGGTGCTGGACTTCGAGCCCTGAAGAAAGCTTTATATTTAATATAGGATTTATGCCGCTATAAATTTGGAAAAAATAAAGTGAATATGCATTCAAAGAGTAACTTCAAATAAAGCTTGAAGCATTACTTTATTTATTGCTGCTGAGTAAGTATTTCAGCAAGAAACTGGCATATATTTGCATGCTTCTTAGCAGCATGAACAAGTTCCAAAATTATGGATTGAAATTGAAGTACACCTGTATGCATGCATTGCAAAAGATTAAGGGGAAAACATATTCAAATTTAGCTAGACTAGGTCAAGTACTGAACTAACTGTGTTTAATGTCATTTGCAATGCACAGTGATAAACAGACCTTGGAAGCTTAAAGAACTCTTCAGTTGGTTATGGCTACAAAACTTGTATTTGCATTTTTTGATTAAAAGTTTTCCATATTTGCCAGTTTCTAAAATGGGAAAAATTAAACATTATGCCAGAAAGGATCTTGTAATCACCTAGTTTGAATGTTCATTAATTTAATCTCAATAAGTATTTGATTTCTGCAATAAAACTTCTTACAAGAGCACTAACTTCTTAGTAATTACAATGAGGGACAGTAGGTCAGTTCTACAACAGTAATGTAATTACATATGGGGCCATCTTTCAATGCTGAGGGCTACTGAACTCTGTCTAGTCTGTGCTACTATAGTTGCTGTTGCACAGAATAAGTTGAGAGTGTCCTAGCTGCAAGCTGTTGGCCCTGGCCTTGTCACAGAAAACATCCTACACGTCTTTTTGTCCTCTCAACTATGTACCTTAGGCACTGCAGACACACTGTGTTCCTCTCTCATCAGCTCTATGCAGAGCATGTCATTGTGGCCTCAGCTGCTTCATAAAGGGGTTCAGCTCCACACAACTTCAGAGTGTGGTACTGGCCACTTTTCAGCCACCGTGCATATCACATTTGCCTTCCCACACTGCATCTTGGGATGCTGCTTAGGCTTCTGGTGTTCTTGTTTCTTCTCATGTCCATGCTGTGATATTTCTCAGGCAACATGACATCCACTCCATTTTCCCAGCTTGAGACTACCAGATTTGTGCTCAGCACCATGATGGAAACTGTACTTTTCTGATGGAAAGACATTGCACTATAAATGTGGCATTCCATGAGAGCTGGTACTGAACATCAGATGCAAGAAAGCCCTTCTCCCTAGGAATCACTTCCATGAACACTTACTTATGGAGAAGGAAGTTAGCACAGAAAGAAGTCCTCTTGAGTTTTGCTGTCTCTGAATCTCAGTAATCAGTGGGTAACTGCTTTGGGGTCTTCAAGTCCATGATGGGAGTATAATGGTGGCAGACAGAGAAGTGATAGCAAGATCATTGAGTCATGATTAGCATCAGTAATATTTATTAGGCTTCTAGTCCTTTTTGCTTATTGGACCCCCTCTGAGTAGGAGCATTTGCTGTAATTTAAATTCTTCTTTCAGAGTCCTCTGTGAGTGGATCAACAGTAGCAGTTGCCATTCCTTTCTGTAAACCACCATGTACACAGGGCACCAACTAACTGTACTCTTTGAGTATGTTGGTCCTTCATATATAGGGGCGAATAGAAGAGTATCCTCTTCTTGACCATGGGTGTTAGTTTACAGTGGGATACAGTGCCTTGTGAAAGGTGCCATTTCTCAGTTACAGTCCTGGCTTTGGTAACAACCAGAAGAATTGTGCTCACTTCTGTTGGCCCCTTCAGGATCTTACTGAAAATTGGATTCATTTGTGTGGCAGTAATTATATCATCCCTTCTCTAGAGACAATCTTCGTATGTGATTTCCTGGAGTGCCAGCAATTACTTGTGCAAGGACACTGGCACTGGTGAGCATTTTCAAAGTAATGCATCACAGCAGAATTTGTCCTTGCATTCCTTTTTGCCAGGATTCCCTTTTGCCTTCTTGCAGCTATGAGGATGTAAACATGGTGGGGGGGGGGGTGTTTGTTCTTATCTGGCTTGGGCTTTGATGGATATGATAGCAAAAACCTAAAAAGGCTTTTCAGAGTTCCAGTAATGATATTTTAAAGCCATAAACAAAGAAGCAAAATCCCAAACTCGCTTCTCTCCCTCTAAACTTCTGAGAAACACAGTTTTTGCCAATTCCACAACTATCTCATATTCTGTCTGTGCTCTTTTAAGATCTTCACACAGCCCTAGTCTAGGCATGGATTGTAGCCTTTCATGTCTTTTTAGTAACAGGTCTCTCAGTTGACACTCTCAAGATGCTTCTAGGTCTCTGCTCCTTCTCCTGTTTCTCTGCTGTCTCTTTTCTTCACCTCTGTAATTTAAACAGATAGGAAATGTCAAAAATTGCCTAATGTCTTGTATAATGCTTTTTTTGCTGTTCCCCCTGGTCAAATCCATTCTTCCCAAAAGATCTCTTTCCCTACTACTCACCACCACCTCTGTCAGCTTTCCTGAAAAAGGCCAAGAAAAAAGGTGGAGAACTGTGGTCCTGGGTGAGTTGCTCACTCCCATTTAGTGAAAAGAAGCTCTGAACTTGACAGCATGCCAAATTCTAGTGAATATGACAAGGAGTGGCAGAGATGGCAGTGTGTGGGGTGGGAGAGGAGTGCCTAGCAACCAGCATGCCTTGAAGAAAGTCTATAGCTGCAGCAGCAGAGAGGTTGGGAGGCTGGTGCAGGAATATCACCTTCAGGAGCTGGGCAACAAGGGGTTCAACAGCATCTGCAGATCTGTGTAGGCTACATACAGCTGCAGCTGTGCTGCAACACCCTGGAAGGATGAAACGTATCCTTCCATCTCGTCATGCCATTTTGAGTTTTATCTACTCTCTCAGTCGCAGAATGTGGTTGCTTTCTTCACTCCACATACCTCCAAGTCATAGGTTAAGTTGGGGATTTGGAATAAGGGAGATCCACGCAGAGCTGGTTCCACTTTGTTTTTCACTCTCTCTCAGATGGCAATGACAGACATCCTTACTCATCAAAAAGACTTTTGAACATTTGTTGTGTCAAGGGACCAAACATAACTTGTGTAGCTTCCAAAGACATGGGGTTTTGTAGCATGATGTAATGTGGCAAAAGGGAATAAGTGTGTACAAATATGATGCCTGTTATGATACTGCTGGAGGACTATTCTAAATTACTTCAATTAATAATTAGCAGTAGTGGTTATTAATATCTAGGACCTTCCTTTGAAATTACCTACGTCCTAAATTCTGCCCAGGGTTTGTCTGAAAGTCTGCTTGTTGACATGGGACAAAAAAGTGACACTTCTGTTTTGTTAAAAAATTAATCTTGCAGAAAATACCAGTGCCTGGGAATTCACTGGTGTAATTTTTATATTTTCTGTCTTCTTCATCAAATATCCAGCAAAATGCTTGACTACTGCTTAATTTACTAATACAGATATAGTTTGCAATACCTTCTGAATTTGAATGGGAACTGCTTTGTCATCAAGGGAGCCTAGAGAGATATTTGGGACCGAGGTGTTCTCATTTCTAAGTAGATTAACATTCCTCATTCAGGTATTTAAAGCATGTCTCAAAAATAGTGTAAGAATATCCTCTCTAATTTACAGGCCTCAAAATATTTTTAAAAAACATCACAGATATATATTGAGAGGGAATGAGCTGCATGTCCATTTCCAGTGGAATTCTATGCTAATACACTTCTAAAAGTGTCAAATAAGTAGGATTAAACCTTGATACTTTTTTATGTGACTACTGAACCAAACGGTGATTGTAGCAATGATGTTTTTTAAAGCATATGAGGAATTTATCCCCATTTATATGTGATAATCTCATTCATATTCTTCCAAAAATTGAGTTATTCCTGTTTACTAACATTAGTAAAAGGAATATCCTTTACTATGAATCACTCATAGGAGCATCCAGAGTTTGCATTCAGCTTGGTCTCTGGATCCTTTTCAGCATCATTTCATTTAAGAGTACAGACTTTTATCTCCTAAGTGGTTTGTCCATTCTTTGTTCCTAAATATGATCTGCATTTAACTGTATTAAAATGCACATTGAAGCATATATTTTTTAAAAAGCTCTGCTAGGAACAATTGTTACAGGTTTGACGAAGAAACTGGATGAAGTTATTGGATATTAAATTAGATTTTTTCACATGGTACTTTCTGGAAAAGTACACTTATTGTCACAATAGCACTTTTTTTCCCTAAGAAACATAGTACTTCAATGACTTTTTTTGATCTGGACAAAGGGACCTAGTGCACCCTCAGAAAGTTTGCAGATGACACCAAGATGGATAGGAGTGTTGATCTGCTTGAGGGTAGGAAGGTTCTACAGAGGAATCTGGACAGGTAGGATCAAGGGGCCAAGGCCAATAGTATAAGGTTCAACAAAGCCAAGTGCCAGGTCCTGTGCTTAGATCACAATAACCCCATGCAGCACCACAGACATGGGGAAGAGTGGCTGCAAATCTGACAGGTGGAAAAGGGTCTTGGGCTGTTGGTCAACATCCAGCTGAATATGAGCCAGCAGCATGCCCAAGTAGCCAAGAAAGCCAGCAGCGACCTGGCTTCTAGGAAGGTTCTACAGAGGAATCTGGACAGGTAGGATCAAGGGGCCAAGGCCAATAGTATAAGGTTCAACAAAGCCAAGTGCCAGGTCCTGTGCTTAGATCACAATAACCCCATGCAGCACCACAGACATGGGGAAGAGTGGCTGCAAATCTGACAGGTGGAAAAGGGTCTTGGGCTGTTGGTCAACATCCAGCTGAATATGAGCCAGCAGCATGCCCAAGTAGCCAAGAAAGCCAGCAGCGACCTGGCTTCTATCAGAAATAGTGTGGCCAGAAGGACTAGGGAAGTGATTGTCCCCCTGTACTCAGCACTGGTGAGGCCACTCCTGTGGCCGGTTTTGGACCCCTCACTACAACAAAGACATTAAGGTGCTGAAGTGTGTCCAAAGAAGAGCAATGAAGCTAGTGAAGGGTCTAGAAGTGTGATGAGGAGCAGCTGAAGGAACTGGTTTTTTTAGGCTCAAGAAAAAGAGGTTGAGGGGACACCTTATCACTTTCTACAACTATCTGAAAGAAGGTTGTAGCAAGGTGGGGGTCAGTTTTTTCTCCCAAGTAGCAAGTGATAGGACAAGAAGAAATGGACTCAAGTTGCACCAGGGAAGGTTTAGATTAGATATTAGGAAAATTTTCTTCACTGAAAGGGTTGTCAAGCATTGGAACAGGCTGCCCCGGGAAGTGGTTGAGTCGCCATCCCTGGAGGTATTTAAAAGATGTGTAGATGTGGCACTTAGGGACATGGTGTAGTGGTGGACTTGACAGTGTTAGGCTAACAGTTGACTCGATGATCTTAAAAGTCTTTTCTAACCTAACTGATTCTATGATTTTAATGCATCTGTTTGAAATCAGTCTGATTGTGAACTCCAAGATTTATAAGGTAACTTGTTCTTCTAATTTGCTTTTCCCACAGACCACACTACCCAACTTCCATTTGTATTTTTTTTTAAAGTGCATTTATAATTGTACATTGTTTATGTAACACTTGTGTGAAATATATGTAATTATAGTCTACCACTTCAGTGCTTATCATATTAAATCAAGGTTGCACCTTGTGACATCTGGTCTAGCAATAGTAAATACTGTATGTTGTTTAGATTATTTGGTTTTCAGAAGCTGCATAAACTGCTTTCAAACATGAATTCTATTATAGTTGTTGTTATTATTATTATATCCCAAAATGCTATTTTTTTCATTCAAGATTTTTTTTTTGTTTCTACTAAAAGCTTTTCCTTTTTGATTATGTGATCTCTTTATCATACATTGAGCTAAACTTTAATTATATATAGCTTTATTTCCTTCATTTTTTTAGCCAACTTCAGTACCTTATTAGGCCAGTAAAAAATTCCCATCAAAAATGGGAATAGAATTTCAATAGAAAATTTTGGTTTTTATATAACGAAAAGTTTTAATGCGTGATGCCTGTTGGCTTCAGAAAACATCTTCTTGTTGGCATTGTAAAGAAAAGTCTTCAGAATAAAATATTTTTTTCAAAATAAATGCATTTTGAATGGCATAGGCTTCCATGAGAATTTTAATTCAATTGCCTTTATATACTTGGGTTTTTTGGGCTGGCTTCCCAACCTGGACAACACTACCTATAGTGTACCATTCTGGTAATTCACTGTAACATTTTTTTAAGAAGAAAATATAAGAGTAGGGAAATAAAATGTATAATTAATATATAATATATAAAAGGGTTGAGAAATAGAATAAAATCTAAGAATGTGGTCCGAAGAGAGCAAAGTTAATCAAACTGCAATCCTCATACAGCAGAGCAAGAACTTTTGATTATTATTATTAATATAGTTTTGTATATGACATTTAATCAAAAAGAACAGGGCTTTTTGGGACAAAATCAGACAACAGCATAATTTAGTTTTAATAAAAATACCTCTATTTGTCTGCTGACACTAACTTTTATAAAGGAAATAAGCTATATTATTAAACACAGAAAACCCTAATTAATTGCTTTGTAAAGCCCAGAGAAAGGGCTGGAAAAATTACCTTTTTATTCTAGATCTGTGAAAAAAAAACCCAAACCAGAAAAGATTAAGCACTTGTGTTGTCTACCTAAATTTCCCTTGGTGCTTGGTGAAAGGAGCACTTATGTCAATTATAGACATTTCCACAGGATGATGTGAGTTTAGGCAGCAAAAATCTCTGTTACGCTAGCTCATGGGAGTTTCTGTGCCACAAGAGTATTTGATGCCTTCCAGATTTTCCAATACACCAGGCTAACAGATATTTAACTTATTTAAATAATTATTTCTGTGTTTTTAATGACTTATTTTCTGTCTTTGAAGAATAAATGGAAGTTAAACATCCTTTTTTTTTTCTTTTTCTTTTTTTCTAGCTACAAGTTTTCTTTCAAATCAAATGAAGATGCATTTTTATGTCAGTTGGTGTTAAAATAATATCAAAAAAGAAAAATCAATATATTCTTTTTGATTGTATTTACTGGAATGGTTTGAATTTGAGATGTAATCTTTCTATGAAATACAGAGTACTGATCATCTGGAATTCCATAAAGTACACGTTTTTAAACAGTATTTTCTGTTGTCTAAAAGTATTGATTTTTTTTTTTATTTTTTAATTTTTTTAGCAAACTGATAAACTTGCAGTTATCCTATTCTTAGAGAAAACCAGGATTGACATGACAGGGAGATATCGACAACAGAGAAAATACTCAGGGCACAAGAAAATTATACTAATGTACATAAGAGGTACACATTAGAAGTCTTAGTCAACAGGCTTCTAATCTGTACTAAAACATGTACATTTTATAAAAAACTCAGAGTTCATTCAGTAAATTTATCATAGTAATGCAAAATTAAACAAAGTAATATGCTTTAGAGAATACATTCTGTCTCTAAAATGATTATTCATTGTATGAGTTCCACAGAGTAGGCCTCAATAATAAATCTTTTAAAATTTTCACATTAAAAAAGTGGGAGTGTGGTTGGTTTTTTTCATTGCTTTTGGTTTTATGTCATTTTAATTTTGTTATTTGTACAATTTTATATCTGCATCCAAGCATTTAAACTCTGTGGAACTGTAACAGCCATACTACCTATTTGTTTGCTTTCCCTTAATGTCACATACTTTAGCCGTTACGCTTGCAGGAGAAAGATCATACCTTTTTGAAGCTATATTGGTATTGTTTTAGGGGATTTTATTATTTCTACCATATGATGGAATTTTAATAGTTTAATAATAATAATAATTTTGTGTAATTTGTTATAGACCATGGCTCTTGCAAGTAAAGCGTATCATAAATGAAGCTATAATAATATAATAATTTGGAATCAAATGCTTCCTGAGGGTAGAAAATTATTTTTTTTTCCCCTTTTTCCTGCAAGATCATTAGAATATTAATAGTAAGACTCGTATTCTTTCTCTTATTTACATATTTATCAAAACTGACTGAAATCATTACATGAAGAAATGTGACCTAAAAAGAAGAACTTTTCCTGGAGACGTTTTAGAATCATAGAATCATAGAATGGTTAGAGTTGGAAGGGACCTTAGAGATCATCAAGTTCCAACCCCCTGCCATGGGCAGGGACACCTCCCACTAGACCAGGTTGCTCAAAGCGCCATCCAGCCTGGCCTTGAACACTTCCAGGGATGGGGCATCCACAACTTCTCTGAGCAACCTGTTGCAGTGCCTCACCACCCTCACAGTAAAGAATTTCTTTCTGGTGTCTAATCTAAATCTCCCTTCTTCCAGTTTAAAACCATTACCCCTTGTTCTGTCATTACACTTCCTGACAAAGAGTCCCTCTCCAGCTCTCCTGTAGGCTCCCTTCAGATATTGGTAGGCTGCTATAAGGTCTCCCCGGAGCCTTCTCTTGTCCAGGGTGAACAACCCCAGCTGTCTCAGTCGGTCTTCATAGGGAAGGTGCTCCATCCCACTGATCATCTTCGTGGTCCTCCTCTGGACCCGTTCCAACAGGTCCATGTCCTTCCTGCATTGAGCAATCCAGAGCTGGATGCTGTAATCCAAGTGGGGTCTCATGAGAGCAGAGGAGACAGGCAGAATCACCTACCTCACCTTGCTGGCCACACTTCTTTTGCTGCAGCCCAGGATGCAGTTGTCTTTCTGGGTTGCAAGGACACATTGCCAGCTCATGTTGAGCTTCTCATCCACCAACACCCCCAAGTCCTTCTCCTCAGAGCTGCTCTCTAACCATTCTCTGCCCAACCTGTATTTGTGCCTGGGATTGTCATGTCCCAGGTGCAGAACCCTGCACTTGGTTTGGTTGAACTTCATGCGGTTCACACAAGCCCACCTCTCAAGCCTGTACAGGTTCCTCTGGATGGCATCCCTTCCCTCCAGCGTGTCGACCATGCCACCGAGCTTGGTCTCATCGTCAAACTTGCTGAGGGTACACTCTATCCCACTGCCCATGTCTCCAAGAACGATGTTGAACAGCACTATGAATCTTGAATTCTACCATTTTGTGGGCGCTGCAGCTGAGGCTACCCTTGAACTTGACATTTCCCACCAGCCCCTCCTTGTTGGTGAGGGCAAGGTCCATCATGGCTCCTTTCCTCGTTGGCTTCTCAATCATTTGAAGAAGAAAGTTATCATTAATGCGTTCCAAGAGCTTCCTGGATTTCATGTGCTCTGCTGTCCTTCCAACTGATAATCAGAGTGGCTGAAGTCCCCCATGAGGACCAGAGTGTGCGAGCACAATACTGCTCCTATCTGTTTATAGATAGCCTTATCCTCCCTGTCACTCTGATAAGCTGGTCTGTAGCAGACCCCTACTGTAAAATCACCTGCCCCTGTTCTCCCTTTAATCCTGACCCATAAGCTCTCTGTTGGGTCTTCAATCATCCCCAGGTGGAGCTCCACACACTCCAGCTGGTTGTTGATATAGAGGGCAACACCCCCACCCCGTCTGCCCAGCCTGTCCTTCCTGAAGAGTCTGTAACCCTCCATTCCAACACTTCAGTCATAAGAGCCAGCCCACCATGTCTCGGTAATGCCAATTAAGATCATAGCCCTGGAGACGTGCGTATGTCTGTAACTCCTCTTGCTTGTTCCCCATGCTGCATGCATTTGTATAAGGGCACTTCAGCTGGGCGTCCAATGGGGCTGACTTACTGGCTGGAATGGCTCCATTTCCTTTGTGTTGCTCTTCAGGTGGCCTTCCCTTGTAGTGCTTTATCTGTGTTTCCCAGATTCATATTTCCTCAGGAGCCTTGGGGACAGGCCTGATGTTATCACCTCCCTCCCCCTTCACGTCTAGTTTAAAGACCTGTCAATCACCCCCACGATCTCTTGGGCCAGAATATTCTTCCCCCTTTGAGAGAGGCATCTTCCTTTTCCTGTCAATGAGCCCAGTGCTGCATAGGCCAACCCACTATCAAAGTAGCCAAAGTTATGGCGGCAACACCAGCCACGGAGCCATGTATTGACAGATTTGATCCGTCTGCTCCTCCCAGCATCTTTGCCTGCCACTGGAGGGAGTGACAAAAAAATCACAACTCCCTGAAGTTTCTCTTTATAGATCTTGAGCTTCGAGTCACTGTCTCCTCTGTGTCTACATGGAGTACTGGTAGTGGATAATAATCTGAGGACTGTACTAAACCAGGAAGTTTCCTGGTGCGTCCTTCACCCAGGCTCCAGGAAGAGAGCAGACTTTCCTCTGAGGAGGGTCTACCAGGCATATTGGCCCTCTGACCCCCTCAGGAAGGAGTCCCCAACAACTATAACTCTTCGTTTTTCTCAGAGGGTGTGGTGGTGATCCCGGGTGTCAATATTTGTTTTCTATTGCTGCTGAAAAGCTTTAGTCAGTCATATTTTGTGGTTTTTTGGGGAGGGGTGTTGGGAAAAATACCCCAGTTCTCATGACACTTCATTGAAAAACTCAAAAATTATTTGATAATGAAATATTCAGCATTGGACTTTTCAAAATAAAAAAAAATGCCATTTGAAGTATTTGCTTTATGTAGCTGATACCTCAAATTAGAAGGTATTTCAAAACATGTAAATTACAGTTTTTAAAATGTTGAGTCTTTTAATAAAAAATGCTTGGTTTAAGATCTGCTTTAAGGACATATTATGGTTTCAAGAACTTAGGTTCTCTCCATATTTCTTGGAAAGTGTTCAGAATTTCCTGAAAATTATTTCTTAGTCAGGTTTTAGAAAGCTTGCAATAGCATTCTAAGAACTGATAATAGCTACATTTCCTTTTAAAATCTTCTCACTTTGTAATGAATCTGTCCAGAAATCATTCCGATTTTTAAAAGCAATAATCCCAAACTGAAATTAAAAGGCAAAAATGTGAAAAAGCTCTCCAGGAAAAAGTGTTTTGAAACTCTTCAGTTGTGTTTCATAGATTCATAGAATCATAGAATGGTTCAGGCCGGAAGTGTGTTGATGCTTTTATTCATTCATATAATTTCAAATTGAAAAATTTATGCAAGGGGAAAATTATATTGTTTCCTATTTTTTTTCTAAATTAACATGTTGGAATTGTTATTTCCGAATTTCATAGATTTTAGAAAAAAGTGTGTTTCCCTATGTAAACTTTTTTTTTATAATTTTTTGACTGGTCATAAACAGTTGTACACTTCCCCTATAAGTACTTCCTAACCTATGTTACGTTTAAATTCTTTTGCTATTACTAAAATTAAAAAAAAATAAAATAATGCTTGTTACTGTTTTATAGTTTTGATTGTTCCTTTGGCTTCTCAGTCTCATGCTTAAGTGATTTCTATCCAAATATATGCTACTTGTTCTTTTGATTGGATAGATTATCTAATAATTTGTTTGCATGAGTGGGCAGAGAACTTTAAACCACTTTCAATCCTGTTAAGTTCAACAGGGCACGCATGAGTAACAAACCCACGATAAATAAAACGATATTTGCTGAGCTGTATTGCCTCTCCAAGACAACCACATTTTTGTTGAGACCAAGATTTTTCACATTATTTCAGTAATCATGCCTCTCTCTCACTGTCTCCATTTACAATACTAGAAGAAAAATAAGGAGGTGATAAAAATATGGTATTTCTGTAGATGATCGTTACCTGATCTTGTGAGCTGACCTAATGCCTGAAATCCTCAGCTGAATACAAACACAGATTAAAAACCATAAAAAAGTTTTATGTAGTCACTTTTCACAGAGGAAAAATGGACCAATAATTAGAGCACTAGTCATTGATCTAAGAAAATAAGATTCAATTAAATATGTTACCATTTGGATATGACCTTAGATAAATTACTTAGGTTAAATTTTCAATAGTATTTGGTAGCCAATGTGGAATTCATCTCACTTCAATTTAACTGTCAAAAATTAAAGCATTTAACCGAAGTAGTTGTATCGGATCTCTTTATAGGCAATGAAGTAGAAAGATATATCCCTCTCGAGCAAATGTCATCCCACTTATCTTTTTCTGCCTTAGAGAGAACCTACATAATTAGCTTAAAGTAAATGCTTTGCTCTTATAACTTTATCCAAAATGAACTGATGATTTCTGTGATTAAGTTCTCTAGTGAGTGGCTTTCTTCCTATGCCAGCAATAACCTAAGGATAGCTGCATTATGTGAGATGAGCCAATTAACTGCTAACAGGTGACAAGGTTGTCCTAAAAGAAAACCGCATTCTTAATATTCAGGTATGTGAGACACCTACAGCATTCTGAAACTGAGTAAGTGACAGGTTACTTAAAATATAATAAGTCTCCTTTGAAGACACATGGTTATGTATGTAACATGTATGGAAATGTACGTGTCCACATACACACCAACACACAAGAATGCAAACTGATACATATTCATCAATTTTCCTCTTGAACACCTGCTGCATTTGACTTTGCCACTGAGAGAGTAAGACATCACAGGATGTTTTTTCTTAAGGATATAGCAAGAAACTGAATGTTGAGTGTAAACGTGCTTCAACAGAAACACTTTAGATATTCTGCATGAACGCAATAGAATTGATAACTCAGAGAAAGAGGAGAGTGGATCTTGCAGAGCCATATATATAACATAATATGGCACTTGACAAGTTATATGTTGAATACTTAATTATGCAAATAGAAACTCCACAAGAATATTATCACAAGATTCCCCAGAATGCACATTAGAAAATGAATAAAAGGACAGTTAGAAATGTAATGCATACACTGCTCACTATCGGAAATGGATCTGTTATCTCAGTCATTTGCTCATATTTTTTTACATTCAGTAAAATTGATTTTATGAACATTTTTCAAGTTATTGTTTCATTATTGATCTGCAAATCCTATTTCTGTATTGACATTGCAATTACGTAGAATCACAGCATGATATGGGGTTTGAAGGGACCTGTGGAGATCATCTAGTCCAACCTCCCTGCAAAAAGAAGGTCCACTTAGAGCAGACTGCACAGGAATTTGTCTAGGCAAGTTTTGAATGTCTCCAGAGAAGAAGACTCCACCACCTCTCTGGGCAGCTTTGCCCAGTTCTCTGCCACCCTCAAAGTAACGAAGCTCTTCCCCACGTTTAGGTGGATCTTCTTATGTGCAAGTTTTTGCCCATTTCTTCTTGTCCTATCCCTGGGCACCACTGAAAAAAGACCAGCCCCACCCTCCTGACACCCTCCCTGTAAGTATTTATAAGCATTTATTTCCCCTCAGTCTTCTCTTCTCAAGACTCTCAAGACTAAAAAGACCCAAGTCCCTTAGCCTCTCCTCATAAAAGAGATGCTTCAGGCCCCTAATCGTCTTTGTAGCCCTCTTCTGTAGCCCTCTGCTTGTCCCTGCCAGACAAATAGCCCCCAGAGAATATTAGGAGGATAAGGACAGGGGCAGGGACAGCTTTCACCCCTTACCTGGGATCAGGGGGAAGCGAGTAGGCTAGGGAAAGAAACTGCGTAAAAACTTCCCCAAACAGACCCATGACTGAGGATGAATACTCTCCCTTTCCCCATGATTATCACACTCCTTTTGGAAAAGATGGAAGGATGCTGAACACTAATGCCTTTTTCTTCTTGAGAAAGACTGAAACTGTCAACAGAAATCATCCAAGAGGTGTGCTAGAAGACTGAGAGTAAAAGTAATGAAAATAGGTAGATAATGGGAGGGCTTTTTCTGTAAAAATTGTATACAATCTATAACTCCACTGGTAATGTTTTGGGTTTTTTTCTGATTTAATTAGGTTGACTTTGATGATACAACCATTAAAACATTAGTTGGACTGACAGTAAATTCATGGCTCTGTGGTGTACTCTCATTTTTCCATAACAAAACCTTGAGTAAAATAACATTTAAATGTGATTTCAAAAGCACGTGATTTTGCTATATAGTGCAATGTTGGTTGCACTTTTTATTACTTCTTTTTCTGCTTTTATTCAGCACTTTACCATTGGTAACAAATACACCTTTTTGTAGAAAAATCCAAATTAAGAAGCATATCAGTGTCACAAATTCAAGGTATAGCTCTAAAAAGTATGAATAGGACAGCTGGATATTCCTGCGCTGGTGCTCAATTTGGATCATTGAATTATATGATGTGTTGGAGCTTTATTTTTTGCGTATGTATGTCCAGTAATTCTGTTAGAATCTCTCTTAATCATATTATTTAATGATTCTCTTTTTAATCTTGCTAGATGATCTCATTTTATTTCCCACACAGCCTGTTATTCCTCATTGTTGTCCTTGTTGCAAGCAGAAAATGAGAACATGGAGAATGGGAGAAATTAAAATGTCATGGTCTTGAAACATGACAGAGACACTCTGGAATGGTACTAATCCATCAGGCCAGCATTTGGAAACAGTCACACTCCAGAACATGGCACACACCAGAATTAATTACTTAACTGCCAAAAAAATCCACCCAAAAACCAACCAACCAACCAATAAAACAAAAATTCCAAAGAAAAAAAGAAACCCAAATAATAAAAGCAAATATTGCTTTCTTTTCCAAACAGTGCCATAGAATGTTAATGTCTTTTAACAATACCTATGTTTTTTATAGGTCATCATGACAGAGGAAAAATCCATGAAACTTAAATTTCTCCAGAATTAACTATTATACTTCTCTTCAAATGAAAGAAGGCTTTATCTTTCGGTGTGTGGTATACTTCAGGGAGATAAAATAGTTCTCCTACAGTGAGCAAAATCAATGGGTAGAGGATGATCTGAAGGTTGCTTTCATATAAGCTTAGAGTGTGTTAATATATATAATTCTTTAAATAATGTCTCTACTGTTCTTTAGAATATTCCACACATCGTGTAAATTCACTTAGTCTCTGGAGAAACAATACTGGGGATTTTCAGGTGCATTATAGGTAATTCTTCGCTTTCCTGTGAAATAAAGTGTTTACTACTTCCCTCTGTAGTGTGGTCAGATATCTTTCAGCTGAGTACAAGAGGTACAACAGTGGATAATTTAATCTCATCTCCTTGCCTGATATCAAATCTGGTTAGATAGGTCTACTTTAAAGAGTTTTCCTTTTGTCTTATACTGCATGACTTATTTATGAGCACGTATGGTGTTCCGTGCTACCTTGCTTAATTTCTTACAATATTTTTTTACTATAGGAACTCTAGCAGATTTTCACTTTAAGTTAATAAATACTTCATTTTAACAATATGGACGGCAGAGACTAAGTGTAAATTTATATTCTGCCTGTATAACTTGTAATTGTTGCTAAATGTGTGAAAAAGTGCACACACACACACAAAAGGCAACGAACATAAATCTTAAGTGTTGATGTTGTACTGACTGAAGAGATTTTAAAGGCAGCTTTTGAGGTAAATCAACAGCAACTTCCCCACTTTAGAACTATTATTACCTCAGGTATTCTTATGTTTGCTATTAATCAAAATTTAAATTATTAATCACTATAAGTTTTTAAACACCTTTCACTTTGAGTTACAGGATAGGCCAAACAGTTTTGGCAGTTTTGGTGATGATAAACAATTCTAGTTACTTATTAGTCATGCCTGAGTTTAATGGTAGAGTACTACTAGATAACTGTATATATTTTTATACTTGGGAAAAATTGGTCATCTTTTTAGACTCTAGCTTTCTTTAGATAGATGTGTGCTCATATCTAGTGAGAAGCAGTAGAGCCTATAAATGCACTGCTGTGCATATATTTCAATATATGTGATACAAGATCTATTGAAAGATTTTGTCTTATCCTGATAAAAACAAGTTAGCATTTCTTGTTTCCAAATTTCTTACTTGTGGATTCTGACTTTTTTTTTTAATTTAATGAATTTTCTCTTGCTTCAGTTAAGATAAAGAAATATTGTTTAATATGATCCTACACATAGCAAATCAACTATGTGGTATATGGATAAATTGTTCTCCTACCTTTTATGTAAGATTATGAAATGGATTTCTGTTTATAGCAGACTTAATCAGATCAAGACCAGTGGTTTTATCACTGAAAGGATGCATTTATGGAAATACTAAAGAAAGCTTAGCACAGATCTCTGTTAGTTTAATTGCCTGGTAGAACTATTCATAATTCACACTGATACATGTTACGAAAAGTTAATGACTAGAGAATGTTTCAACTATTCTTTAAATGTTATTAAATAATGTGCTTGCCTTATAAAAAAAATTAGTTTTGAATAACCCTCTGATGTTGTGTTTTTCACAAATGATTTGCCAGATTGTATTTGGTGATGTTCCTATTAAACAACATGCTCTTGCAGTTTTATTGATGCATTCTGCTGAAATTGCTGGAATAGTACTAAAATAAAGACAACAAATCGTGTCCAGAGTTGTAATGTGATAATCTTACAGTCAAATAGTGTGTTTATCATTTTTCTGCTTCCATTTGTAATACAACAGTATTGAAGACTAGACTTACTCAAAATGGTTTAGTTATGCTTGCTGCTTTGTTTGGATATCAGATGCTTAGAAAATAATGCTTACTTCAAAAATGGCAAAATTTTTAATAAATGTGTTAGAATAGTGCAAAGATCTTGAAGAGGAAGATAGTTTGATGAATCCCTCTAAATATACAAGTACAAAAATAAGCATTCATATCTGTGTTGTTTGTAAAGTATGCCTCATATCCTGGGTAAAAAGCTGGTTTAAATTTTTAACAACCAAACTATTCAGATGTATATAGATTTGGGAAAAATTGTCCATTTGTTTTCAATACAGTTCATCATTCTGTCTTTTTTCTTTGGGCTCACAGCTGGCAGCACACAGGATTTTAAAGTGTCAAAGTAATTAGGAAAAAATTTAGCAGGTTTGTTGTGAAAATTACATTCAGTATTTGGAATCCTTAAATAACTGTCAAATAAATAAATATAAAACTAGTTGTAATAAAGTGAAAGTACAATTCAAAAAGTTGTTTCAATAATGTTGAAATGTTTGGTTCTGGAAAAAGTCCTGATGGGAATGTTTTGCTATAGGATGAAGCACTGCTCAGAACACTGAATTTTTCAATTTTATGGGTTTGTTTTGTTTCTAATGAAAATCCAACTTTTACAAGAGGGGAAAAAAACCTCTTCTTCCTGGTCAGGTGTATCTTCTGTGTACAAATCTAAACATTGTGACAGTTACTGGTAATGCAAGGTAATCATATATTATAAGAAGTCACACAAAGGACATTGCATTTTATTCTAGTGCTTGGTTGGTTTGGGTTTTTTTTAAAGTTTAATTAAGTGTCACTGATGTCTTTGCAAGGAAATCCTTTGATTGTTGAGATTAACTCACGGAAAATAAGGCAAAAAAACCTATTTGCAAAACAAAAAATAGAAATTAAATTATTTTATATTGTATTTTATATATATACAAACTTGCATTTGCTCAGATTGTGTGGCAATTGTTTTTAATGCCTGTTGTTTTCAGTGTCTTTTACAAGTACCAGAGAACAGCCTCCTTGCTCCTTTCCCTTCATTATTCGTTTACTGTCTCTCAGCACAGATTCAGCTCATCTGCCATCCTCAGGATTAGCTAAAGTTATTTTAGGCTCTATCTATCATTTAGGGACTTGCAAGGTAAGGAGACTAGTTTGGGCTTTCTTTTTTAAGTGATTTCTAATTTAAGTGTGGACTTCCTGACCTATTTTTGCAAATAGTTGCTTCTGAGTTAATGCTTAAATTTTTTTTTTTTTTTTTATCCTGTGAATTTATATTACAGGTAATATTTTTGTGCAATAAGTGCTTTAGTTAATAGAATTTTTCTGTGACTGTCTATATTAATGCAATCATCTAACAGTAATAATAGTAGTAGATGGGTCAATCCTAAAGTGTAAATTGCTTTTGAAGGACTGGTTTGTACATGATTATTTTAAATGCTTAACTTTGATATTGCCATTGTTATCTGCTGAGCTCATTTCCACATGAGATTTATAACTGTACTTGAATAGGTTGCAGTAACAGCTATATGTTTAGGGTTAAATCAGTTGAAAAAAAACTCAAGTGGAAAGCACTAATTAAAAACAGAAGTAGAAAGAAATACTTTTAAATGAAATTATGGTTAGTTCATTGGCAAAGAGTAATAATAATAGTGCTATAATTATATATCTAATAGTGTTTTAATTTGCTACAATTTACCTTGTGATTCAAAATATCTGTAGTTAGAGCCTGGAGCAAACCTTCACAGGTAGGCCTGATCTTGAGCTTAGTTTTTGTCTGAGTCCTGTGCTGATCATCATATTATTCACATAGATGTGTTCTCACAACCAACACAAAGCTGGACAAGCATTTTCTCACCATTTTGTCATGAAGTTTACGGAAGCAGGCTTCTCAAAAAAAAAAAAAAAGAACAACAACCAACCAAACAAAAAAACCCCAAAATGCAAACCCCAGCAATCCTTCTCCAAACAAACAAACATAAAAATCCATGCTAAAATCACCTGAGGGAAAGAAGGTCAAGGGCTTTGAAGAAATAATAGGAAATACACCACTGTTCCTCTGTTGCTCTCTTGATCCCTGGGTGCCTTTTTTTCTGACTTACCCAGCATAATAGGTTTTTTAATGATTGCCATGAAGTTTAATCAGGATTATCTCCTATCATTTTCCAATAGAAGATTGATTCACTTCTTACTTGCAATGCCATGTATAATAATGGATAGTGTGTCTTCTTCAGCAAAACACACACACACAGAAAATGAATACGTCTTATTGCACGTATCACAGCGGTTTCCAGTCAATATGGGTGGAGAGCTCTGATTCAAGATTTTTATTTCCAATTTCTGTGTTTATAGACGATAGATATCAACTATATTGGTAAATGTTACAATTTTTCACATCTCAGCAGGAAGTAATATTTATTTGGGGAGTATTTTTGTCAGTGGAAACTCTTGTGGTGACTCATATAGAGATCTTACTATTTGTGATAACTCCGAGTCTTGACAACTATGAGGAAGCATACAAAAGATATCCCCAATATTTTCTCAACCACAGAAGGCATAGACTTTGACAAAGGGGAAAAAAATTCTGAGAAATACATTGCTCAGGCAAAAGCAAAAGGAAAAATATGATGTTTTTTCTGTTGCTTAGTGGTACAATATATAAATATTTTGTATATTGACACCTTTTAAATACTTAGATGAATGACTGTATCTTAAAAAAAGACTGTTATGTGTAAATTGTTTTTTAATTTTTTTTTTATAAAGTAGAAGGTATTTTGCTACCATCCCTTCTGTCTGGAACAGAAGCAACTGTAAAAGAGTATGAATATGAAGTAATACGATGATTCTTCTCCGTACAACATCTTCTGTAGGTTAAGTTGACAAATGGTACTGCCACTCCCAACAGTGATAACAGATGCAATACACAGAACCACTAAATTAAAATAAATGCTGCATTTTTTCAATTCGTATAGTAAGGCAGTGAAACTGAGATGCAGAGTCATGACTCACTCTACACCTTTTACTATTGCAGTTCACCTTCCCTCTGTCCTTCAGAAATAACAAACAAAAAGTATTCTTTGAATAGGATATTTGTGCTGTTACTATTCTGCACAGATAACAATCCCAACAGTTTGAAATGCAGAAAATCATTGCTAAATTATCAAGTAAAACAGATTATATTTTTTTCCTAAGGAACGTAACAGGGTTTAAAAGATAAGAGTTGGATAACCATCTTAGTTTCCCTGCCAGTTTTTATAGCCTATATTCCAAGACCATTAGAATTTCATTATCAATTTGAAATTACTTAAAATTAAATTAGAAACAACATGAATAATTATATCGTGCACACTGTTCTAATTACTAAAGTTCTGATAGGGGGTAAATCAATTGACTCTTTATTTCAACATTATTCAAAGTTACATTTTTCACTAAATTAACACCAGAAGGCGATTATGCCTATACTAATTGGTGTCACTGCAGCTCGCAGGAAAATGGCTGGTTTGAGAGTTAGGTGGAAGGCTGTGAACTTCTTGGCTAATTTCCTCCCTGCTGTTCAATTCATAAAAGAGTGGGAGGAAAGAAGGATGGAAAATACTCTCCTCACTCTAATATCCATCAGTGTCAAAGTCTTGAGTCCATAGTGAGGAGGTAGTAAGCCACTAGGTTCTCAGGTAAGGTACAAAAATTACTCCCTGGAGTTATAAACAAAACTGCTTTACTAAAATTAGTATTGCTATTGTATGATATAAAAACCCAAACAAACCCAAACCCCAAACAATAATCACAGAGACAGCACACACACACACACAAAAAAAGTAATTAAAAATAAAATAAAATCTTTGTTATCTTTATCTTCTTGCTGCATTTTCATGTTTACTATAACCTGACCTACCTGGAATAGACCAATGTGACTTTCTGCTGTCTATTAGACTATCACATAGGTGTTACCAATTCAGCAAAAGGTAGTTATAAAGTCCTGTAGATATACAGTGTGTCCTGAGGATTGAGGGCAGATTAGATAGCATCGTTCTCATATTGGATCATGAGTGCATGATGACACTAAATATCTACTGTATTTTTCTATTCCATGCAAAGATAGTTTAATTACAACAAAACATTATTTTCAAGTAAAAAATGTGCAAGGTAAACAGCTACTAAACATCCGATAACAATATCTGCAGACACTCAGGATTTCCACCTCAGATAGGGCATGCTGATCTGTTTTCTTTTGTTTTGTGTTCCCCATCCCATCCAAGTATTTCCAGGATAGTGAGCAACTGTTCTCTTTTGAAAGTATTATAGAGTGGAAAACAAAAAGAAAGTCTTTATTTTTGAATGCTTTCATTAACAACTTTAAAAACCCCAAAGTTGTAGAAAAAAAAAATAATTTATTCTCTAAGTGAATTTTTGTGTGACTCACACCAATAAGTTTGTCAGAAGTTTGTAGAAGAAGGGAATGACACATAAATTCCATGCACTGAGTTTAAAGTGTCTTGGATCTTTTCACAACAATCATAAGCTCAAATCCATTTTAGAAGTACTGCCAAAGAAGGACACTTGATGTCATCTAACAAGTAGGCTTCCTGTCTACTACTGGTTAAGATTATTCCATGTACTTCTCCTCAAACCCATAACAATGTGTGAAGAGAGAATTTCTCCTTAGTTGAAGGCAAATGTAAATAAAGCAAATCTTAAATGTTTCCTGTTTGTTTTCCTCATTTTTACTATTTTCAATTTATCGTTCTGAAATAGGTTCAAAAATATACTGAAAAACTGCTTCTATTTATCTTTTCAACGAAGTCTCTAGATTTTGGAGAACAGTAGGAATTATAACTGTATCAAGGCAGACACCCGTGGAAATGTTCTGTTTAAAGGCATAGTTTTCTGTTCTTTTGTTTCACTGTTTGGCTATTCATTTACTTTACTGACCTTTTCTCTTGGAAAAATGGGTGTATTGCAACTGTTACTTATGCTCATGTGGGGTCAGACTTCTACATCTGTCATGAGTAGTTAATACTGTATAATTCAAAAGGTAGCTATCTGCTCTTCTAGACTGTCATGCATTGCACATAGCTATAGGCAAGTCAAGTTGAATTTTGCCAAAAATCAGGAAAATAATAATGCTATTGTAATAATACAATTAGAGAAGTAGACTTGATTTACTTCAGTGTCAAAAACTTCAAAACGTAGTCAGGAATACATTCAGTTATACTTATAAGCAAAGTAAGGAAAATAATCAAGACAGGGATTTTTATATACAGATCAACACAGCTGGCCTCATCATTACAAAATTAAGAGAAGCTCAGACATCTAGTTCTGTATCATTTTTCTGATGATGACCTATAATAGATGCTCAGGTAATCCAGTTACCTGGATTTAAAACTGAGAAACTCCACAATATCTTTCAGAGATAAGGATGGTAGATACACCATGAAGATTTCAAGACAATAGGCACAATTTCTAGGATGATTATGCTTTTTATGTTGTTCTTTATGCTTCACTTTACAGCATTTCTGGTAATCTTTTTTATAATTTTTATGAAATCATACAGAATCATCCTCATTTTTCTTTAACGGTGTTATTTAAATAAGTGAGGGAGGATGCACCTTTTTGCACTTTTTTTTTTTTTTTTTAATAAAATTCCCACTTTTATTGCTGCTTTCACTTTACAGCATTTCTGGTAATCTTTTTTATAATTTTTATGAAATCATACAGAATCATCCTCATTTTTCTTTAACGGTGTTATTTAAATAAGTGAGGGAGGATGCCCCTTTTTGCACTTTTTTTTTTTTTTTTAATGAAAGTCCCAACTTTATTGCTGCTGTTATGTTACTGTTTTTCCCTCAGGAAATGGAGAACAATTCCATATTCAACACTACTTTATTTGCATCTCATTTATCTTCAATGTGACAAAGAAATGACTTTTAGTCACTTTAGCAATTTTTAAAATGAAAAAAAGTTAATTTTCCTTGAATTTGAATTCTGAGTTCTTATTTGTATAAAAAAATATTTCTTTTTTTTTTTTTAATTAGTATTTCTATTGGTGTTTGAAGTTTCGGATTGGCAATGAGTCCAGCCAGAAGCATGCACATTGTTTACACGTTCCAGAGTTCTCCTGCTTTCATGAAAATGCTGCAGAAAAATCAAGCTGGCTTTTATACAAAACACACCAAGGTTCATCATAGCTTGATGCATTTTTCATCTGTTATTTTTGTCTTGTAGGAAGTAAGCCAAACTCTTCAAGATCAGCATGACATAATCACATAAAAACAGCAGAGGAAGAAAAAACCTAGCATATCGCCTGCCACAAAGAAGGATTAATTCAATATATGCCCTGTCTTTCTATCCCCTGATGGATAGTCATTTAGCCTTTTCTTAGTACAGTTACACTGATATAACTCCAAAATTTCCCTAGTTGTCTTCTCCACTACAATCCAGCCTTCTAACCTCAAAAATTTTAACCTTTAGCTCCTGGCTTCTTTTCTGCAGACCTCAGATCACTCTTGTTGATCTGTGGACTTCGACTACTGCTGAAATTGATTGTTGTTAGCTTATTTCTATGCCAAACAAAATAGAACTTAACTATTTTTTTTTTCATGACAAGCCCACCTCGACTAGTACTTAACTTGTTATCTCCCAAATATTCATCTGATCAATTACTTATTTCACGGTTTTCTGGCAAAGGGTGTTAAAGCAGGTGCATCCCTGACTGTTATTCCCTGTTCTCCTTTGAAATATGTATTTATTCCTTACAGTGTTCTTATATCTCACCCATCACTTACAACTTCTCAAAATTTGCTGAGAACTATACTGAGAATAAACATTGTACATAGGAAAAAGGGGCTTTATAAGTTCTTAAACAGTTGTATATTTCTAGTTTCTTTTTTTTTTTCAGGGAAATTTTGTAAATCTGATCTAAGTGAATCTCAAAAAACTTAAAAGGCAAAAAGAACAACAAAAAGAAAAAAGAAAAGCCAAAGCTTGCCAACACCTGTTTACAAGATGAAGTCTCATAAATGATTTGGCTGTTCTTAGGATTATTTTTGGTTTGGTGTTGACAGTGTTAAGATTCCGTTTCCCTTTTCTCTCTGAAACACACATTGTCAACTTCTCATCCTACCTTATTGGTATTGCTTGACTTTTAAAATCTCTTTATTAGAAACTTCATTTTTAAATAAAGTTCCACTATATTTTAATGGAAAATTTTAAGTGGTAGGCATGATATTATATTGAAGGCAAAAAATTAAAAGTAAAAAAAAGAGATTTATTCGTAAGTTGTCAATACAATAGAATTAAATATCCTTTTGCTTTTTGGAAAATGATACTTAATTTTCAGTGTTTGATACATAATTTTCACTGCTAACCAGTGTCACTTCCAGAGTCCATTTAAACAGGTTTATTTCAAATTTATGAATAAAGCAGGTGAAAAGGGTAGACGCTGTGGATGACTTTGCAAAGAACTGAAAGTATGAAAATATTTCTCCATCTAGTTTTGGAAAGTTGCTTTGACTAAAACTGGTAACCATCATAAAATCAATCTCTTCCTCTCCTCTCCCCACACACCCCCCCCAAAAAAAAATATTGTTACAAATCTCAAAATCACATTCTTAGCCTTTCAGTCACTTATAAGGGTAGTCACAGATATTGAAAATGCTCTCTTGCAGTTATTTCACTGGTAAATTTCAAGTATGCTATTCTTTTGTTCTGTTCCAGATACACATGCACCATCAATCCTACTCCCCTCCACTGAAGTTTTAGGGTCATTTGATAAGAAAGTTGCTAAAGAATTGATAAAGATGCCATTTTGTACCTGAAGTAGTCTTTAGCTCTTTTGAGTATCTGTCTTTGTATCCTGTAAGATACAATAAACAGGAGTTTATTGTACTAGAGAAGGCAACTGTTGATTGTGATCTTAAATCCAGGGATTTAGGCCTATGAACACCTTAATTTTCATAGTTCTTACTTAGATGTCAGGCTCACCGCATGGCTTTATTTTACTAGAAGTAGTCATTGTGACAAGAATATGATTTTGTTAAAGCCAGCCAAGTGAAGGGTTTGATAACATTTTCCCATATTCTCTGATCTCAATGAAAAAATTTAGTCCTTTTGACCAGAGAATGCTGTAGGAACAGAAGGCAGTTCATGAAAAGTGAGGTTATGGCAGTATTGTAAAATAAATATTTAATGTCAAAGAAATGCTTTACCAGAAGTTTCTATAGGTTGCTGTTTTTTGTTTCTAGTGAGATAATGAGATACAGGCATGCAAAGTCATTATTTTTCTAAGAAAATTATGACAGATGAATAACTGAATTTTGCCCACTTGGAGGCTTGCATTAAAAGTGATTAGTGAGGATCTGGGGAGTAGATGTAGCTTTGTACCCAATGGCATTTATGCCTACATTACAGAACTAAAGTGCAGACAATTTAAAGGCCTAATATAGAGAGGACATGGATGCTATTCTACTTGGTAATTAGGGAGGAGAGAGTGAGAATGAAGACGAAAATGATGATGTGGCTGCACTTCATGCTTATTAGATTGTCCTTCCAATGATCTCTGCCTTGATAATGTGTGGAAGTTACTCCATCAAATATGATGATACTGCAGAGAACAACTTTCACACTGAAGTACTCTACAATGACAAGACAATGCTATGCAAACAAGGCAAAACCCATGTTTTCTCTGCATGTGTTTAATTTTCTTTAAAATTTGTGAATATGTCTTAAGATATTGAGTAATTTCTGAACTCTTTCACCAAGGATTTCCTAAAAATTTGGTGTGTTGAAGAAAGAACTTGGAGGACAGAAGTGGCCTTGAATGCATAAACAATTGTTTCTATTATATTTCGTTTTCATTGTGTTCAAACTGTTGCAATCTATTGAAGTTAATACAAACCTTCTAACAGATTGGGATGTGCTTCGGATAAAAAGGGAAGAAATTTTCTTTCAGTCACGACCCTGTTGTTCTGAATGGATCTAATTCTGGGGCTTTTATCTCTATAGAAGTGTGGATATATTATGGTTTAACCCCAGCCTGCAGCTAAGACTATGCAGCCTCTCACTCACCACCCCTTCCCACCCCAGAAGGATAAGGAGAAGAGGGAGAAAAGGAGTGGAAAGGGAAAAAAAACCTTCATGGGCTGAGATAAAGACAGTTTAATAGAACAATAACAAAAAAGGAAAATAACAATAATGTTAATAATAATGGTGAAAGAATATTCAAGACACAAGTCACTCTCACCCAGATAATTGGTTGTCCAACCCAACCCTAGCAGAGGTCATGGATTTTCCCCCTGCCCTTCAGCCAATCCCCATTTATATACCACCTCTCACTCACCACCCCTTCCCACCCCAGAAGGATAAGGAGAAGAGGGAGAAAAGGAGTGGAAAGGGAAAAAAAACCTTCATGGGCTGAGATAAAGACAGTTTAATAGAACAATAACAAAAAAGGAAAATAACAATAATGTTAATAATAATGGTGAAAGAATATTCAAGACACAAGTCACTCTCACCCAGATAATTGGTTGTCCAACCCAACCCTAGCAGAGGTCATGGATTTTCCCCCTGCCCTTCAGCCAATCCCCATTTAGATACCAAGTATGACATCTATGGTACAGAATATCCCATTGGTGGTTCTATTTTTCTGTCTATGCTCCTTCATAGCTTCCGTGGGAAGCTGAAAAAAGTCCTTGACTAGTATAAACATCACTTAACAACAGCTACAACAATATGCATTATTTACATTTCTTTCATACCAAATTTGAAAATACATCAACCAATAAAAAGAAAATTAACTCTATCTCAGCTGAAACCAGGACAGGATGGAAAGGGGGTAGCTTCTCCTGTGGCAACTGATCAATTTCCTCTCCAGCAACGTAGACCATACTGACATACAAACCCTCAGGTGCTATTTTTAGCACTGTAGAGTGGCTTGGAACTTGGGAAAAGCATCATAAAAACTGGGAAAATGCACCTTATCCTTCAGATTTCCAACAGCCATCAGATTAGGAACGCTGTAGGTCATTACATTTACTCTGTGTTTCTTTTTCTAAACAGATTTTGAACTCCTGTATTCTTGTTAGTTCAGAAGTTGTCTGAAAGGTTTTAATTGTGCATGCAAAAATAGACTTTCTTTCCTGTTTCTAAACTCTTTATGCCCCCAAGTGTTTGGAATGTTATGAAAAATGTTTCTCTACTTATTTTCTGTCTTCTTTCTGTGACTTAGAATACCTCCTCACTCCTCAGTGTGTCTTAAATGAATTACTCTTTATAGATGTAAAAGAGCTAGTGAAGATAAATGACACAACAGAACTGTTAAAGAAATACTTTAGATCAACAGCCTCTACAGAAATTTTCAGGTTTTTGGTTCTTTTTTATGTTATGCCCATTTTTATGATAAAGCATCCAAGAACTATGTCAAACTAAAATGCACAAATTACTGAAACTAGTTAGTAAGCCAACTTCTGATAGCATTTTTTCAGTAATATGCTGGAGACGTGCTCCTCTCTTTTTTTACATCTGGCTTTCCAAGAGGAGTTGGGAGTTTTTCTGTCTGTGACCCCTGTTATCAGGGGTCCGCAATGTACAGGCCACTGGAAACCTTATGGTGATTTGTAAAGCACCTATTCAATATTTTGTGAATCTTGTCCATCTTTGCATCTTCTTGACCAATTTTCTTCACTCCTAATAGATGTTTCCCTACTCGGACTATAAAAACTCTTCTATTATTTGTATCTTGAAGACGTTTTTTAACTATTTTGTAAAGAGGTTTTCATGTTTTGGGAAGGTGGAAACATTCCCTCACCACCAGACTGACTCTTGATGAAATCTTTTCTGCTTTCATTGTGATTTCTGATGCAGATTTATTAAATTCTTTTTGACTCAGATTTTGAAAAGTCAGCATATTTCGTTCATTGGTTTTCAATCTGAGAATTGGCATTTAAAAAAAAACAACAACAACAACTTTACTCCCAAATTTCCAGCAAGATAGTTTTGTGATTAATGGAGTGAATAAAGGAAGAAGAAATATTAATTTCTATTTCATCTGAATTGTCAGTAGTTTGACTAGACCTTAATGAATTGCATAGGCAACATAGTATATTTATGGTGTTTGTCAAAAGTCCCCAGCATGTTGAATGAGGTTTTTTAGTATCAAAATAAAATGGTAATGTTCAGGTGTTATATCAATGTATTGGAAACACTTCCATGCCTCAGAGATCTAATCAATAACCTAATTTTAGTCAAGTGAATGTAACAAACAATGAGAATGAACGGAAGTGATTGATTAAAAAATACAATGCTGGCAAATAGGAACTATAAATCAAAGTCTTATCAAAAGAATGAAAGATGATCAAGCTATATTTTCGATCATTGAAAAAGAAATAGATGTGAGGAATAATGATAGTAACATGACAGAACATTGGATATAGATCCCTTTCAGGAAATCACTGAGACTTCAAATGAAAGAAGGAAGCAATTAAAACCAGGGTTTAGTTACGAGTGCTGTCTCCACATCCATCTGCTTATCACAGAATCACAGATTCACAGAAATATATGGGGTTGGAAGGGACCTCTGGTGATCATCTAGTCCAACCCCTCTGCCAAAGCAAGTCCACCTGGAGCAGGTTGCACAGGAAAATGTCTAGGCAGGTTTTGAATGTCTCCAGAGATGGAGACTCCACCACCTCTCTGGGAAGCCCGGTCCAGTGCTCTGTCACCCTTAAAGTAAAGAAATTCCTCTTCATGTTTAGAAGGAACTTCTTATGTTCAAGTTTGTGCCTCTTACCTCTTGTCCTGTCACTGGGCACCATTGAGAAAAGACTGGCCCCATTCTCTTGAAACCCACCATTTAAGTACTTATAGGCGTTGATCAGATATCCCCCTCAGTCCTCTCTTCTCCAGGCTAAACAGGCCCAAGTCAGACCTAAAGATGCTTTCCTCATGAGATGTTCTAGTCCCCTAATCATCTTTGTAGTCCTTTGCTGTACCCTCTGCAGCAGTTCCCTGTCCTCTTGAACTGGGGAGCCCAGAACTGGACACAATAGTCCAGATGGGGTCTCACCAGGGCAGAGTAGAGGGGGAGGATAACCTCCCTTGACCTACCGGCCACACTCTTCTTGATGCACCCCAGGATGCCATTTACGTTCTTGGCCACAAGGGCACATTGCTGGCTCATGGTCATCCTATTGTCCACCAGGACTCCCAGGTCTTTTTCCACAGAGCTGCTCTCCAGCAGGCCAGCCCCCAACCTGTACTGGTGCTTGGGGTTATTTTTCCCCAGGTGCAGCACCCTACACTTGCCCTTGTTGAATTTCATCAAGTTTCTCTCCACCCAACTCTACAGCCAGCAGTTCAGGTCTCATTGTATGTCAGCACAACCTTCTAGTGTGTCAGCCACCCCTCCCAGTTTTGTGTCACCAGCAAACTTGCTGAGGGTACACTCCATCCCTTCATCCAGGTCATTGATGAATATATTGAAGAGGATTGGACCCAGTACTGACCCCTGGGGAACACCATTTGTCACAGACCTCCAACTAGATTCAGTGCCAATAATCTCTGAGTTCTCTCTTTCAATCCACCTTACTGTCCATTCATCTAACCCATACTTCCTAAACTCACTTATAAGGATGCTGTGGGACACTGTGTCAAAACCCTTGCTGAAGTCAAGGTAGACAACATCCACTCCCCTCCCCTCATCTATCCATCCAGTCATACCATTGTAGAGGCTATCAGGTTATTCAGACATGACTTCCCCTTGGTCAGTCTGTGATGACTACTTCTGATAGCTTTTTTTTCCTCCATATGCTTTGAGATGACACCCAGAATGAGCTGTTCCATCATCTTCCCAGGGATGGAGCTGAGGCTGAGTGGCCTGTAGTTTCCCGGGTCCTCCTTCTTGCCCTTTTTGAAGACTGGAGTGACATTGGCTTTCCTCAAGTCCTTGGGCACCTGGCCTGTTCTCCAGGACAATTCAAAGATGATGGAGAGTAGCCCAGCAGTTACTTCTGCCAGCTCCCTCAGCACTTGTGGGTGCATCTCATCATGACCCACGTACTTGCAGATATCAAGTTCTCTAACTTGGTCTTCCTCAAGCAAGGGAAATTCTTCCTTCATCCAGACTTTCTCTATGACCTCCAAAGTCTGGAACTCCTGAGCACTGGCCTGAGCAGCAAAGACTGAAATGAAGAAGGCATTCAGCAACTCTGCCTTCTCTGCATTCTCTGTCACCTTGGCATCCATCTCATTCAACAGTGGGCCCACATTTTCTCTAGTTTTCCTTTTGCCTCCAATACACTTCAAAACCCCTTTTTGTTGGCTTTGATTTCCTGTTCCAGGTTTAATTCCAAGGAGGCCTTGGCTTTCCTCATTTCATCCCTGCATACTCTAACGGCATCCTTGTAATCTTTCCAAGTGGTCAGTCCCTTCTTCCACACACTGTAAACTTCCTTCATCCTCTTGAGCTTTTTCGGAAGCTCTCTGCTCAACCATGAAGGTCTCCTGCTTCCCTTGCCTCACTTTTGCTCTTTGGGATACACCGATCCTGAACTTGGAGAAAGTGATATTTGAATATCAACCAGCTCTCTTGAGCTGCCCCATTTCTGGAAGTGTTCAAGACGATGCTGGATGTGGCTTTGAGTAACTGGTCAAGTGGGAGGTGTCTCTGCCTATGCCTAAGGACATTGGAACTAGATGGTCTTTAAGTTCCCTTCTGACCTAAACCATTCTATGATTCTATAATTCTGTGATTCTATGATTGCAAAAGCTTTTCCTGAGCTTTTCAAGAGACAACATTGCTTCAAATTAGAAACTTCACCTGACTAAAGACCCTTCCATCCCTATAAGAACACAGGTTTTCAGATGCATAACTTCATTCTTTACTCATTCAGCAATAACTCTACTGAAGTCCATGGACACCAATGATAAACCGTCTTGATACTGTCAGGTGTGTTTAGGCTGAATGGTCTACATGCTCATTATTCCATAGACTAATATAACATAATCCAATATTCCTAGATAGTGAATAAGTCTGCTTAAAAAAAAAACAAAGTAGTGTTCATAGCAGCTATTAATATAGAAAATGAAAATTTTTTTGGGACGAAGTGAGAGTATTGATGAGGAAATACTGCTGTTCATTGGTGCTGCTTGTAGTTACACCCACAATCAGAGCTAAGTTTCCTTTTTTCAGGGAAATTAGGTACTGTGGTAAATTTACGTTTTACACCAGGAATCATGGTGCAGGCACTGGCATTTTTGCATTTGTGACTTAAAGGAGACATAAACAGCAAAGGAACTCAAGGATACTTAGTTCATCATGTAAGTTGCCTCATCTTGCTCTTGTCAGGTGTCAACATGATCCCCTGTCCTGATTAAAAGGTTGCTGATGGCAGCAAATGACAAATGCTGTGTCATTTCAATCCTAGTGTATGAAAGTCACTGCAGGGAAAGATACCATGGGCTGGTCAACTCTTCAGACCTACTTTCCTCAGTACGGTTTCACTAACAAAGTAGATAAAATGAAGATACACAATGGGTGTTATTAAATGCCTATTTTCAAAATTTGTTTAATTAATTTTTATGCAGACTCAACATTAAAGCTTTGCATAACACATTTAGCCCAGTAATTGCTCATACTATTGTACTTCATTGCATATACTAATATGCGTATTTATGCCAAATGAACGAGCAGCCTTTTTATGACAATCAAATAAAAGCACGTATGAGTAAGGAGTTATTATTATTATTTATAGAAAAATAGATAATGGCCTGGTGGTAGGGAAGTTCATAGTGTTTGACTTTTTCATTATCATTCCAATGGTCACTTACTGATGGATGGGTTTCTCATGCTTTTCTGAATTTCCTTCAAATTTCTCTTTCAATAGAAAAGCATATTTAAACTGAAATCTCAACTTTTAACTCCAGTATCAGCAGGATAACTAAAACTTCAACCATCTATTGTTTATAAAATATCCCAAAATAATGTCTAAATAAAATCTTTTAAGAAGAAAAGCATGCTTGCTTTATAAATGGATATTTTAAAAATTGTGATGAGAATTTGAAAAAATCTGACAGATTTCATATTTATACTTATTTTTCATAGTTAATAGTATACCAACTATATATTTTTTATTTTCCTCCTAAGGACCAAATCTAATAAGTTGAGCCCAAGTAACCTATATCAGAAACATTTCTGTATTTTTTGTTTTACATTGATAACACTAGCTGAAAAAGGAAAAGGAGAAAATAAAAAGAAAAATAGCTTTCTAAAAAGACCTAATTGGACACTTTAACTATGAAGAAAAAACACACAGAAAAGCATCAGAAATACAGTTGAACTAAAATAAATATAATAAATAAAATATTTGTAATGTTTTCAAGGGGATTGAAACGAAACATAGAAGGTAATGTTGGTATCCCATAATTACTCTGATGATTCCAGCAGTCAAACTGCTTAGTATAAACTGTTGACAGACATATAATGAAGTGACAGATATATAAAGGACTCCTTCATGATCTTATGCTGCATTATCCATTGAAATAAATAGAGTACATGACAAAGTTATGCTGAAAGATATTTCATAAATTCCTGTGCAATATTTAGACCCAGGATACACATCAATATAATAAGAATGAGATATGCTTTTCAATTAATCAGAAACTTATGTGTAGAATGAAGAAAAAAATCTAAAGAATTCCTTATATACTATTCTACAGTTATCAAGGCAGTGAGTATTTTTTGGTTTACCTTAATTCAGAAAAAAATATCCCATCACATATCACACTCAGGAGGAGTGATTATAATATTCAGTGATTGAGAAGAAAGCCATATATGGCACACATATTGAAAAGCTGGAAAAATATTTGTTGTGGTTTAACCCCAGCTGGCAGCTACAACCACACAGCTACTTGCTGACTAACAGCTACTCTCTGACTCCCCCTAGTTTGGTTGGGGGACAGAATCTGAAGAATAAAAGTAAGAAAAAAAAACTTGTGGGTTGAGAGAAAGACGGTTTAATAAGTAAAGCAAAAGCTTCACATGCAAGCAAAGCAAAAATAGGAATTCATTCGCTACTGCGCATTGTTCAGCCATCCCCAGGAAAACAGGGCTCTGTCATGCATAAAGGTTGCTTGAGAAGACAGACACCATCACTCTTCCCTCAGCTTTTTATACCGAGCATGAAGTCACATGGCATGGCATATCTCTTTGTTCAGTTAGGGTCACCTGTCCTGACTGTATCCCCTCTCACCGTGTGCCCTCACAACCTACTTACTGGCATGGTAGTGTGAGGAACAGAAACGGCCTTAAGAGCTTAGCAACAACTCAAAACACCAATGTGCACAAAAGTTTTTCTCATTCCAAAACAAAAACATAGCATGATACTAGCTGCTAATAAAAAAAATTAACTCTATCCAACTGAAGCCATAACAACTTTTCAGACCCATTGCCTTAAAATACTAATCTTTTCTTGCTCTTCAAATATTGTACCAAGACCATGAGGGTTTGGTAATTCTTAGTGAAATTATGCTATCAAATAAATAAGATCTGATGTTTGTGCTGATGCTACTGAAGAAATAAGATCAAGTATACATTTGAAAGATATTAATTCTGTTGTACAGTTTTATAAATTTGAAAATATGTTGACAGTACAGCCACATCAATCAGCTCACCAGAGCTTAAGACTTTGTCAAATAAACTTTTATGGGCTTTCCTTAAAAATCTAAACTTAATTACTCTTCGATTCAAATTTATGGTTTGGTCTAGATTAGGCAGACTAAAACTGGGCTGGATTTCCTTTCTTCTGTATTTCTTCAAATGTAAAAGCATATAATAGATACAAAAAATGCATACAAAGTTCTGTTAAACTAACAAAAATATTCTGGAAATGCAGAAGACTAGAAAAGCTTGAACATAGCTTACAGAACAAATACATCACCAGATGCTTCAGAAGATAGATACAATGGAATAGTAATTAATTCTGGTTTTCTGACTCAGAACCATAAACCAAAATAATCTCTTCCAATCTAATCACACTTATTTAATACAGGGTGGAATACAGGAATGGAGGAATGGGTGGGTGGGAAGTAGAGTGGAGCTGTAACCATTGAGAAGAACATTTTGCTTGAACCTCATGAAGAATCTCTATAGAAGTTTCACTTCTTGGGTAAATAAACAAGATAAGATAAAGAGATGCAATAAACTTGAGGTGCCTGTTGCAATGCCAAATCATGTACATTTCACAGAGTTTGAATACTGAGGTTGATGAAAGATAATTTGACCAAACAGAAATAAACATAGTTATCTACTGAATACAACTAAATTAAATATTATTTTTTTTTAGTGAAAATGTTCTAGTCTGTTTCCTACAGGGATCCACCAAGATGTGTATAACAGATAACACTCTGTTCAGAATTTCAATTGGCTCCAGCAAATATGTTTAACTGAATTTGATCTGAAGTTATCAGGTTTCAAATTAAACTCAACACAGTGATACCAAGATTATTTTTTCATCCTGATAGAAATATCCATGTCACCTCTGAGCAGAGAGCAACTGGAAAAACCCACAATACTATAAAATATATATGAAAATGAAATTTCAGAAATCTAGTATCACCTAGGAATGAAGACACTACCAACTAGTGTCAGACCTGAATACTTTCAGAATCTTCCTCTCACATTATTTCTAAAAAGTCAACACACTGCATGAGGACAGAAGCTAATATGCATATAAAAAAGGTTGGAAATCAATTTATTAAAAGGGTTAATGGCATAAAAAGTTAAACTGTGCACATCTTCTTTCTTGTATATACATATCTTCTTTGTTCTATTACAAGGAAAACAATGGAGACATCAGTGAAATGACAAAAATGATAAATTAACAATTTAGAAATGAACAGGTAGATTCAAGAACAGAATGTACTCCTGAAGTCAAAGAAAATCAGCTTTTTAAAAATAGTTCAAAATCTGTGTTGCTAGTAACAGAGTTCGCAGCTAAGTATGGTAATGACTTAAGTTGAAGCAAATGTTTATACATTTTCTTAACAGGAACTAATTCTTGATAAAGTTTAAGTGGAAAATTCTCATAGGAAAGCCACCTGACTTCTTTTTGAGGTCTTCTGAAACAGCTGGTGCCTGTCATTATTAGAGTCTGAGCACCTGACAAATTTTTGGCAGCTCTGATCATGTCTGGCAATTTCTATTACTTTGTATTACCATCAAAGATGTTTTCAAGAGCACACAGTTCAGCTATCACAAGAGGGCACTGTAGGAAAGCCTGCTAAAGAGCACCCAAACATTTATCTGAAACATGTTTGTTACTTCTTCTTTTTCCATTTTCTCCTTCCATAAAAGTGGAATAAACAATAAAAATGCTAAGAAAATTACCAAGATCTCACCGCTTGTTCATGAAATCTAATGTTCCTCTGGTGAAGATGTTCAAGAATTTATACAATTCTTGAACAATAATTGTCAAGTCAGAACATTATGCAATCAAATTATTAACAGTTACCATCCTTTAAGGGCCACTTCTCTGTTCTAAAACATTTGTTTCACCCCTATCTTGATCATACCATCTTTTTCAAGACCAAGTGTTCTTTTTATGTTTAATAACACGATCAACAACACAGATGCTAAGTGCCTCTATACTGACACATGCAGCTAAATATCTATGATCTAATCACCATTGCTGGAACATAGTGAGGTGAATCACTAGACTGGTGTGCTGCACTGATGGCAATATACTGTTCAGAAGGGATTGGGAGGAAAGAGGGGTGGGGGTTGGGGCCTGCTCTCTATGTAAAAGAATGGGTTAACTGCACAGACCTGTCTTTGAGAAACAGCGTTGAACAGGTTAAGAGCTTATGAGTAAAAATTAGAGGTCAAGCCAACAAAGGAAAACTCATCGTTGGTGTTTACTACAGGCTGCCCAGCTAAGGGGACCATGTTGGTGAAGTGCTCTTATTTCAACTACAGCATGCATCATGCTCACAGGCTCTGACTCTGATGGGGGAATTCAATCACCTTGACATCTACTGGAAAAGCAGAACAACAAGCTGTAAGAAGTCCAGGGGATTCTTGGAGTGCATCAAGGATAATTTCTTAATCCAGGTGACAGACATATTGACCAGAAAATTGTTACTAGACCTGTTGCTTACCAATATGCATGAACTAATTAGAGATGTAAAGAATGGTAGCAGCCTGGGCTGCAGTGATCATGCCTTGGTGGAATTCACTGTCCTGAGGGATGTGGTCCAGGTGATGAGTAGAGTCAGGACTCTGAATTTTAGGAGAACTTTCAGTTATTTAAGGAACTAGTGTACAGGATCCCCCGGCGTGACAAGGATCCTCCCTTTGCCCTCATGAACAAAGGAGTGGAACAGAGCTGACAGTTCTTTAAGAACATTTTTCTTAGAGCGCCAGAGCTCTCAATTCCTACGTATAAGAAATCAGACAAGGAAGGCAGGAGACCAGAATGATCAGACCTCCTGATCAAACTAAAGTTAAGAAGGAAATGCACGATGGAACCAGGAATGTGGGTCCTGGGAAGACAGGGATGCTGCCCAGATGTGTAGGGATCGAATCAGGAAAGCTAAGTAACAGTTGGAGCTGAATATGACAAGGAATGCAAAGAATAAGAATGGCTTTTACAGGTATGTTGGCCAGAAAAGGAAAATTAAAGAAAATATATGTAGCCTGACAGAAGAACTACAAACATGGAGAAGGCTGAGGTACTCATCAATTGTTTTGCCTCATTTTTCAATGGTAATCTCTCTTCTCACATCTCTCACAGCCCTGAACCACAAGGCAGGGACTGGGGAACAAAGTCTCTCCTGTCATAGGACAAGATCAGGTCCAAGACCACCTGAGGAATCTGAACATACAGAAGTCCATGAGATACAACAAGATGCATCCCAGGGTCCTGAAGGAATTGATTGATGTACTTGCCAAGTTACCACTCTATTATATTTGAAAAGTCATGGCAGTCAAGTGAAGTCCTCTGTGACTGGAAAATGGAAATATCACAGCCATTTTTAAAAAGGGTAAGAAGGACCCTGGGAAACACTGACCAGTCAGCCTCATCTCTGTTCCTGGTAGGATCATAAAGCAGATCCTCCTGGAATGTATATTGAGACTATGGAAGACAGGGGCATGATTAGAGACAGCCAACATGGCTTCACCAAGGGCAAATCATGCCTGACTAACCTAGTGGTCTTCTGCAACAGAGTGACTGCATCAGTGGATAAGGGAAAAGCTACAGGTGTTATCTACCTGGATTTCTGTAAGGCCTTTGATACAGTTCCCCAAAACATTCTTACCTCTAAACTGGAGAAATATGAGATTAATGGGTGGGCTGTTCGCTGTATAAGGAATTAGCTGGATGACTGAGTACAAAGAGCTACAGTCAATGTCTCTGGAAACCAGTAAAGAGTGGTGTCCCACAAGAGTCTGTACTGGGACCAATTTAATTGGCTATTTTATGTTATCATCAATAACATGGTGGGATTGAGTGCACCCTCAGCAAGTCTCCCAATGACACCAAGATGAGTCATGCATTAGATTCATTAGAGGCATGGGATGCTATCCAGAGAGACCTGGACAGGCTTGAGGAGCGGGCCCACGCAAACCTCAGGCAGTTCAAGAAGGCCAAGTGCAAGGCCCTGCATCTGGGTCAGCACAATTCCCAATATCAGGACAGACTGGGGGATGAATGAATTGAGAGTAGCCCCACAGAAAAAATTTGGATGAAAAATTGAACATGAACTGACATTGTGTGCTTGCAGCCTATAAGGCCATTTGTATCCTGGACTGCAATTAAAAAAGTATGGCCAGCAGGTCAAGAGAGGTGATTCTCCCCCTCTACTCTGTAGTGATGAGATCTCACCTAGAGAACTGCACTCTGCTCTGGAGTCCCCAGAAAGACATAGACCTGTCAGAGAGGGTCCAAAGAGGGCCATAAAAATGATAAGAGTCTTGGAAGACCTACCCTGTGACAAAAGGCAAAGAGAGTCGGGGTTGCTCAGCCTGGAGAAGAGAAGGCTCCAGGGAGACTTTATTGTGGCCTTTCAATATGTAAAAGGGGACTTATAAGAAAGACAGAGAGAAACTTTCTACCAAGTTATGTAGTGATAGGACAGGGGGCAATGGTTTTAAACTAAATGAGTAGATTTAGACTGGACACAAGGAAGAAATATTTTTTGTGTTGAGGGTGGTGAGACACGGCAACAGGTTGCCCAGAGAAGTTGTGGATGCCCCAGCACAGGAAAAGGTCTGATTGGGTGGGGCATTGAGCAACTTGATCTAGTGAAAGATGTCCCCATGGCAGGGGTTTTGATCTATATGAGCTTTAAAGATCCTTTTGAACTCAAAACATTCTGTGATTTTATGAGTAACAGTATCTCTGAAGCTTTATATTTTGGTTATTAACATGGACTGAGAGGTGATGAATGGGAGCTGGAGTTCAAGTCTTGGCAGTAATGTGTGTCTGGCACAGACGCAAGAAAAAATGTTTCTATTTTGTCACATTGCTAGAAAATAATTTTTTTTTTCTACTTCTAATTGTAGCTAAGTCACAATTTTTAGCATGTCTCACGTTCAGGAAAGGAGGAAAATTCACTATTGCCTTTTAAAAGAAAACAAAGAACTACAGAACTGACACTACAAATTATGATAATTGGAATATTTTTTGGAAGGTAAACCCACATACATTTTTGTCATTTCCTGTAAAAAGTTTTCTTTCAGCAACAACATTATTCACTAAAAAAGTGGACACAACAATAATATTCTTATTATCCACAAAGCTAATTGATGAAAGCCTTGTGATCTTCAGAAAATAATTCCTAATAATCTTATATCTCTTTCAAGTTCTGCTCATGGGGATTCCTGTTGCTGAATTCTTCACTTGTCCAGGGAAAAGGTTGTGCTTTTGAAGGTAAGCTTTGTAATAGGTAGTATAATTGTGTGAGTAATTATGCTATGTGCACATCTATATTTTAAATGGCTCATTTCTTTCTAAAACAGACCACAGAAGGTATCGGATCTGCTTTAGTGAATGAGCAAGGTTATGCTGTGGTTGTAAAGTCTGGTTGGCTGATTGATTTTTAGTAACACCATACAGATATCGTCATTTATACAGTTATGTGCACTCAATCTTTTTCCAAAATAAACGGCATCTTAAAAATAAACTCTCTCTCTCTATATATATGTTTTTATAGAATCATAGAATCATAGAATCGTCTAGGTTGGAAGGGACCTTAAAGATTGTCCAAGTCCAACCATCAACCTAACTCTGACAAAAAAATAAATAAAAAATAAGCAATTAAAAAAAATATCGCTGAACCATATTCTTGAGGACCATGTCAACCCAGCTTTTGAACACCTCCAGGGATGATGCCTCAAGCACTTCCCTGGGCAGCCTATTCCAATGCTGGATAACCCTTTATGTGAAGAAATTTTTCTTAATATCCAACCTAAACCTCCCCTGTTGCAACTTGAGGCCATTTCCCCTTGTCCTATCTCCTGTGACTTGGGAGACAAGACCGACCCCCGCTTCTCTACACACCCCCTTCAGGTAATTATAGAAGTCAGAACTCAGGCAAGAATCCCTGCTAAAGCAGATAGCCAAAATTTAGAAGACTCTTTTTTTAACCAAAGGTAGATTAACCAACAATCTTCTCAATAAATGAAATATTTTGAAACTACAATTTTAAACTTTTCATAAATTCCTAATATTCTGGGGTTTTTTATTTCATTTCACTGCTACAATATTTTTGTTATAATAATACCATTAGCATTACAAACACAATAAAGTGAGCATAAAGGAAAATTTAATCTGCCTTCAGATTTACAGGTCCTTTTTTTGATATATTTTTAGTTTGTAACTTCAGGGCTTCCTCATAGTTATGGGAAACCAAGATTTTGTAACACGTTAATGCTATTCTCTTAAAAAATAGATGTATCTGATACCATACAAAATTGTAAGGAAATATGGTTCAGACTAGGCATATCAATGCATTCTTTTAAGACAAATTCACCATTTTTCAAAAAGAGATAACTCTGAAGATAGGCTTTAAATTGCAGCACAGTTCTGGTAAGTTTCTTAAGAATAGTAATGTAAAGCTAGATTTACTAAACTACTGGAAATTCGTATAACTAAAATAATCTTTTGAAGACAAGGAAACAGCAAGCCTGTCTTTTTAAAGTAGAATAAAAATCAAACTTCCCAGTACTACATATTCATGAAGTATCTGTTTTTCTGTCAGCTGCAGCAGATGCGTAATATACATTGTCTATGCACATATTATTTTGCCAGATCAGTGGTTAAAAAATGGCTTGTATTGTACTAAAATTCATCACATTTCAAATGTGCATTTGTCTTCCAACTACGAAGAGCTGTATTATGAATCCTTTGATCACATTGTAGCTTCAGCAAGTTTTGTTTCCTACATAGGTCCTTTGATTGCAAAAGGTCTTCCTCTGTCAAACTTTGTTTGCTGTGTCGTGATTTTGGAATGCATGTTCCTTTCAAACCACTGGCAATTCTGCCAGTGGGAGTATGCAATAATTTAAAAGTTTTTATTACTACCGGGGAAATCTTGATCAGCTGTAATGGATAAAACTCTAGTTTTGCAAATATGCTGAATCATTCACCAAAGCGGAATTGGCATGAAAACTGGATACTATCCTTTCAATTCTTTACAAAAGTTTGCACACTAATATGTGATATTCTGGGAGTTTGAATTGATTTCCTACTTTTCAATCCATTTAGGAGGACTTGCCACCTAAGCATTAACTGAATGGTAGGCTGCTGGTTGCTCCAGTGTCTTTTTACCTGTCTGATATTCTGATTCAATATTCAATATTCAATATCAATTCTAATATTGAACTACTGTTTCAGCCACTGAGGTTGTTCACTTACGGTTAAGGTCTCAACAGTCTCCTAAGAGCACTCTGACATGGAAATTCTTTCTTTCTTTCTTGGTAAAAATTTTACTTTCAAAAACATGATATCTTTTCTGGGGTTAGATCTTAAAAAAAAGCAGCATGAAGTCTGATAGATTCCTGTAAAGATATTTGATAAACTTGCACACTGAAAGCCAGCTGCTTTTTTGCACTGGCACAGAAGGAAATACTCTGTAGTTCCCAAGACATGTAAAATGTGTTGCAGGTAAGAGCATTCAAGGTCGAATTTCCTCTTGAGTACTAACTGAAATTCCTTAAAGAAGACAGACAGGTAAAACAGACTGTTTAGAAGACCATGGAGGAAAATTCTGGTCATTATGTTGAATGTCCCAGTGTGGACTATTTTATTAGTAACAGGTTTTTTACAGTAACATTTTCAAAATACAAGACACACACAAATGGTTGATACTACACACAAATATATATATATCCTCTAAACACACTGCTGTTTTCCTTTACTCACTAGACTATGTTAATGTTTGAAATGCTACTACTCCTTCCAGAAATACTACATCAGTCTAATAACCCCATAAAATGGGGTAAGAGTAAGAAAGGCAGTGCTGTTACACATATTTTTTATGAATTTTAATGTAGGTGCAAAAAAAATATATGTAAGGGATATTAAGTAAAATTTAATATCTAACCTCTGAATTTCCTACTCTGCCAATAAAGAAAACAAATATGAACATAAGTTTTATAAAACTTATGGTTGATAGCTTTACAGTGAATGTATTGGAATATATACATATATTATTAAAATTGCTCGGAAATAATTTAATGACCTTGAAGAAGTCATTGAAGTTTGGAATAACCAAGCCATACAATATTACTTACTTGAAGAAACTGTTAGGTTCTCTTGGCAACATTCTCTGCAAGCTTCAAGGCAGTGTGAAACCCGCCAACACTGGCACCACACTACACTAATAAATAGTATGGGAAATTTGTATAAATCAAACAGTTGGCATAGAACCTACTTTGTTTCTGCAAGCAATTTCAACATCTTTTTCCTCTGCTGAAAAAAAAAAAAAAAAGCTCTGCTATATTTTATTGTAGCAGATATTTGAGGTTGAACAGATGTACAATTTTCTACTGAGATTATAATGCTCCTCAATATAAACTGCTAAATGTTGTTTCTACGCTAGCTTCTAACTTTCCTAAACTTTAACCATCTAGGCTTGGTTTTTTTCTCACAGGTAGTAAAGACTACTATTATTATCTAACGTTTATTTTTAAAAAGTCGATCCTCAGTCTCCGACACCACTCCACAACCCCACCCCCCAAATCTTGAAATAATTTGAAATAACCTTGTATCCTTATAATCAGGGGTAGTGCCTTAACATTTTGATTGTAAATAGCCTGCAGATGGTCAGTAGTTTTAGAGTAGTTTTAGAGATTTTTTCTTAATTCTTCAAAGATTTTCTTTGTGTTGGCTGTGCTCTAGGAATATTTTCCTTGCAATTACTGACCTTTTCTGTTGAAGAAGTGCTAGCCTGTGGTCTAGGGTTGGTTGGTATAAAAAAAATAACAAGAATAACAATTAAAGAAGTACTTATATAACATCTGCCCTCCTCGCTCCATAGCCTCTCTTTTCCATATGTTCATTGTGGGCTACTGTGGGTGGGTCTCCACCAAAATTTTTCAAGGAGGTGCTGGGTGGCACAGGAGGGGGAGGTGATCTGCATAACCATGTTTTGCTTTTTTTTGCATGAGGTAGTGTTTGGCCACTCTGGACATTATGGTTCCTTTCTGCCACCCTACACTTAATGGCTTACTGCCACCCTGTTCTTTTGTCTCTCTGCTCTGTTCTAGATTATCCTCACACTGCGGTGTCTCAGGTCTGTTCCCTCCCTGACATGGGTTGCCCACAGGTTGCAGTTCTTCAGGGGTGTCCCTGCTTGGGCATGGTTCACCATACAGGTCAGGTTACATCGTGGACATCCCTGGTTTGGTTTGGGTCACCCATGGACTGCAGTCCGTCACCATTGTCCCACTCTTTGCATAGGTGACCCACAGCCCCAGTCCTTCAGGGGTGTCCTTGCTCTAGCATGTGTGAACCTTTGGGACCACCACACGGTTGTTCATGGCCTTCTCCCAGACAGGGTACCACTGTAACCCCCTCCTACTTACACCTTTTCACTTCTGGCCATTACAAACAGGTGTTGAAAATGGGAAGACTGTCAGAGTGACATGGAGTTGGCTGGCCACCAGACACCAGATAAATGAATACTGAGATGGGATTTGGATCAGGAAGGTAAGACTGAAGACTGGGATTGAGTCAGTCAGGATGCCAGAATAACAGGAGAAGAGCATCAGGAAAATCTCAGTGTGGCGCCAGCAAGGACAGCTACAAATGGTTGAGTGAAAAGTCTGCTATGGACAGGAGAAAGGAGACTGAGGCTGTGATGGAGAGTCCAAAGGTGTTAAATTAAAAATTGCCAGGAAAGAAGGCACTCTAGTTCACCAATACAGAGCATGTGTTCCAGCAAAATTGTTTGGTCATTCAAAATTCTGTGGGGGCTCTGCTCCTCCTTTGCCAGCCTCAGGAAATCTCTGTTATCACTCATGTTTTCCTTGGACATGTTATAAAGAACATCTGCTTGTTACCAGACTGGCACACAAATACTGTGAAGCATTTAAAGAAATGTGAAAGTATGTGCAAAGATGTTCCCCAAGCCTCACAGATGAATGAGACACACTACACCTGAAATATCCCTAGAGCAAACAGGAGGGAGGGACCTTCACAGTGTGACTTCCTTCTGTGAGCTGGACACAGCGAATAACAACTACTTCGGCTACTGAAATTCAGGGGCCATGAGACATTTGATGCTGGATATTTCTTATTCTGCTGAGTTTCTACTTCCTTTCATCATTTCTCAGCAGCAGCAACAATAGGAAGAAGAGTATAAGAAAAAAGAAAAAAAAGCAACTGTCTGGAGATATTTTTCCATATCTAGTACTCTTTTTTTTTTTTTTTTCACTTCAGTATATTCCACATTGTTAAAAACAATGGTAAAACTTAGTCTGCTCCTTCTGTTCCTCTGAACCTTCAGGAAAAGTTCTAATTCAGATATAAATTCTACTTGCTCAGTTGCACAGACCAAAGGTGCATTCTGCTGTAATTAAATAAAAATGAAAAAAAAAAAGATCTGAACAAGAACCAACAGATGGTATGCAACTACAATCTTCGGGAGTCAGTTTGAAGTAGTGTTCTTTGCAATAAGCCCTGTCACAATAAGCTCCTGAATTTGAGTTTTCAAAAGTGTTTTGTATAATGTGTTGAAGTAACACATAAATATTTGTCTGCATTTTTTTGTGTAATCTTCATTTATATTGAGTATTGATCAAGAAACCACCATTTACATCAAGAACTGGATAAAAGTATTGCTGAGTCTAGACCACATGGACTTTGAAATTTATTTTCAAATGTTTTCCAGAGTACAGGATCCTAGCAGACTAAGTTCAGAAAGAATCATAAAGTAGATTTTTTTTTCATTAAAAAGGAAGTTATTGATGCATTTAACTACTCTGTGATTAATAACACATCAAAAAATGCAGTAAAAGTTTTTCAGAGAAATATTATGGCTTTTATGGTAGCAAACAGTAAGCAAGAGGGCAGGAGATTCCCTTATGGGTTTGTGTGTATCTTGCTATCCCCATTACTTATTTCTGACAACTAACACCCACTTCTCATGCAAAACTTGCCTTGAACTTTTTGCTCCAAGGAAAATCTGACTTTTCTAATACCATATTTGTCATTCTTGTCATATTGTTGAAATATCAGTCTGGAGGAAATAAAATTATAATTAGCAGTGGTTTGTACAGAATATTTGCTCTGGGTCTAGTCCCCCTTGTACTGGGGGATTACACTTGCTTCCAGTAACAGACTATTCTCTCTCTTTTTTGCTGCTTCAACACAGAGATAGGTACATGCAGATTTTTCTCTGTACACACATTCCTAGACACAGATATATGCATGCACAGTCACTTTTCTGGTCTGCTGCAAGCTCTCACCTGTCTATTTCCAGTACCCCACTGAGTGTAACGAAACACCACTCCAGTAAAAGAGTTTTAGCTCTCAGGAGTCAGCTTGCTTTCTTTAGTCTACTCAGGGTAATACAAGGATTTTCTGCACTGTCTGAAATTTAAATAATCCCAGTCCTGTTATCTTTCTAAAATCCTCAAATTCTAGAGGTCACTGTCAACCACTCTCTTCTCTTTTGCATAAGAACATCTTCTCTAGCAGCAAATTTATTCTGTATAATATTTTAAAATGTCTTACTCTGAACAAGAACTACCTATTGTGGTGGCTGACTTAAACAAAGCTAAAGATTCTGATTTAAGAAATTAATTTTAAAGGGCAATGACTCCTGAGAAGAGCTGCTCAACCCTTAAGAACAGATTAAAAAAAAAAAACAGAATAAAAGAATAAAACCACGTATAGTTGCATTTTGTTACAAGAAAGAAATTGCAGTAGATAATTTACACATTGTTGATATTTAAAAGAATTATGCTGAAACTCTAGATATGACTGAATGAAATCCAGATGATTTTAAACCCAACAAAATACTGCAATCACTGAATAGAAAAAAAAGTTAAATTTCTCCATCCAAGGTTTTTAGCCAATTTTTATTATTATATGAGTTAGATGTGAAGTAAGACTATTATTCCCTATAATACAGGGTGTTGCCAATGAAGTTTAGCTTTTATATTTCACTTTCAGATACAACTAGTACATACATGAATTTTTATAACAAATTTCAGAAAAAGTTTTGAGGCTGTAAACCTGTAGATATATAGGTTGGTGACAAATCAATCACATCTTCGTCATTTTGAAGTTGTGCAAAGAATTTCAGTCAATTAAAGTCTTTCGCTGGATTCTCATAATTCAGAGTTTCATAATTGGACCAAAATGTAGGCTTACTAGCATTTTAAGGATTAGAAACATATTTTGTAGAATATGAAATAATACACAGCTATAACAGAAAGTAACAAAATTCAAGACAACAGCCATGTCAAAGCCATTATCAATATGAGTAAATATATTTTGCTGTATTTTCAAATGACACATTTTTTGCATCCTAAGAATTCAATTCCTAATTTTTATTTTTCATTTCATGAACCACGTTCTGAAGTTGAATAATTGATATTAATAGCTGACTGGAGTTTCTTCTTCTCCCTCTTTCCCCCTGCCCCCCATCTAAATGCAATGCTCTTGTCCTTCATTTTTCTAATCGATTTTTGAAGCTCACTTCTCTCATTACAATTTTTCAAGAATGTACATGGAAAGTTTCATGAAAAACCTGTAATATTGTATTATACAAGATACTTCGTCCATTGTAAATGTCTGACTCAGTGAAAAGTAAGCAAATAATGTCTATTTCAGTGTTGCTTTTTGCTACTGTGCTAAAAACACTTAGTTATACCTTTCTTTATAATCCCTCACACTGTTCTGTTTATAATAATTTCTCTTATACCCTAGGATTTCTTTTTAAGGTTTAATGGTTCCCATGATTTGAAAAAAGGAACTTGACTCCTGTAAGGTACTTAGAGCTTTAGATTCCTGCACTGTTTCTTAAGGCCGTCTTAGATCTTTTCCTGCATTTTTATACTGCAAGGAGAATTTCTATAGGAATTTCTTCATAGAATCATAGTATCATACAATCATATGAGGTTGGAAGGGACCTCTGGAGATCATCTAGTCCAACTCCCCGGCTAAAGCGTGTCCACCTAGAGCAGGTTGCACAGAAACTTGTCCAGCTGGGTTTTGAATGTCTCCAGAGAAGAAGACTCCACCACCTCTCTGGGCAGCCTGTTCCAGTGCTCTACCACTCTCGCAGTAAAGAAGTTCCTCCTCAACGTTTAGGTGGAACTTCTTATACTCAAGTTTGTGCCCATTTCCTCTTGTCCTGTCACCGGGCACTGCTGAAAAAAAACCAGCCCCCATTCCTCCTGACACCCTCCCTTGAAGTATTTGTATGCATTGATTAGATCCACCCTGTCTTCTCAAGACTAGCCATTTACGTTCTTGGCCACAAGGGCACATTGCTGGCTCATGGTCATCCTACTGTCCACCAGGACTCCCAGGTCTTTTTCCTCACAGCTGTTTATTTCTGTTCGTCACTGAACCATTGCAATTTGATAATATGCTCTGATCTTTTCAGTTTCTTGCCTTTTTCTGTCTACTAAAAGTCTGCTTTAAGATACATTTGACTCAAATAAGTTGAGAGCTCACAATGCCCTCAGTTTTCTTTAACTGGAGGAGAGAAAAGACAAAAGAACAATATTATTTTTCTCAGAATTAGGCACAGTCATAAGAAGATGACATTTTGACCTGTGGAAATTTCATAGGTTGTTAAGAATGCATAGATATATGTCCAAAGCCTAGCTATTCTAAAATGGGTCTTTGTTCCTTCTTTTCTAAAATTCTTTAGACAGGCAAAAAGTGGTATTTCATGATCGTACGAGTCATTAGAATTATTAAAGAATTGAGAAAAAGAATCTGGCATTTTTTCTGTATAGAAGAATCTATAGCCAAATAAGGAAATCAGACAGCAAGAGCCTTGGGCCTCACTAATGCTAACATGGCTGAAATAACTTCATTGAATTCAACCATATAAAACAGCATAGGATTAATGGTATATGTTATTACGAGCCAAATGTGGTGGGGGTTTTTTTGTTGTTGTTGTTATTTTCTTTGTTATTTTTAACCTTTTCCTTAAACTCTGGAAGTCAAAATATATATTTTGATGGAGTTACATCAGGCTGGCAGCCAGTTGCTAGCGGGGCTCCCCAGATCTCAATTTTAGGGCCAGTGAATGAGGACTATCATAGTTCAAGGAGAAGCTAGATGACACTCTTAGTCATACGGTTTAGTTTTACGCAGTCCTGAGAGGAGCAGGCAGTTGAACTCGATGATCCGTATGGGACCTTTCCAACTCGAGATATTCTATGATTCTGTGATTAAAAATAGGATAGATAGTATCTGAATTCACCTACATTTTTTGGGAATTTGATCTGTAGATGCATTTGAAATGCTGGCTATACTCCTTTATTTAAAGAATTCACTCACAAAACACCCATCTACAACCAGGGAAAGGTTCACACTGAATAATTGATGAACACAATGTCAATGAGGTATAGCTAAGAGGTTACCATTCAGATACTTATCAAAAAATAAAAAAATTAAACATTTACACACTTCAGTTAAATATGCTAAATTTTCATTTGTTTGCATAACATAGAGCAAGATTATATTTTATGCATAATAGATTATATAATGTAATTGCATTAGCACTTTTATATTAGAAGTTATTATGCTAGAATAATCAAATATTCATTGTTTATAGAAAAATGTCAAGAATATAGTGTTATTTTCCAAATATATTTAATTAATTAATTGAGTTGTATATTAGACATGTCACAGAGTGAAAATAGAAGAGAAAGCAAGATGCAAATATTCCATTCTTTTCTTTGTTATCAGTATTAATTACAAGCCCATTTCTCCTGACTTAATTTAACACATTAAGGATACTTTGAGCAAAATCATATAATTTTAGAATTTTGAATTCCTTTCCACCTTCTGTGCGCCTATTGATTTAAGATGTAGGTATTGTCCCTTTTTATTGTATAATTAAAAGAGGTATTTCTGCTTCTAGTTAAGATTTATAGCTGTTTTCTCTAGATTAAGAAAATTTTATATTTATTTGTATAAAGTAATTGTTGTTGTTTCCAAGTTAAATCTGGCTCATTTTTTTTAATTTGTTTTTACTTGCTTTAACTACGGTTAATGATAATTTTGCTGTTTATGAGAAATTGGCTGGGATGAACACTTTTTCACATTTATTAAAGTAGTCTCATTCTGTGGCAAAGTTGCAAACTGCCTGTTTCATAACAGATAGTTGAATATGACCGAGGATGAAAGATGCAAGTCTTTACCTCAAGAGAAGGAAGTGCACTTCTTTCAAACTTTTAAAATATCCTTACTTATGTATGTTTTCAAAGACTTGCTGTTTAACAGGTAAACTTCTGCCTGTGCCACTTTTCCACCCTGTCAGAAATCCTCAGTATCGTGAAGGTAGGGGTGCTTGTGTATCATACTCAAAGCACAACAACTCTAACTCCTTCAGCAATGGAAGAGATTAGGTGGAGTTTGCATGTGATAATACCTAGCTGCCAATGCAACAGCAGCAGGACCAAAGTCCAGAGAGCTTCTGACACCCATGTTTTCCATACTTTATATAGGCAGTCATAGTTTTGTCACACTTTGTCTTTTGACTAGCATTTCCCTGTGTGTTCCCACCTTCCCCCTTTGCATAAATCATTTTTAAAAGAAATTACAATCTTATTCTTTTTCTTTAAGATGCTGGTGGTACTCTGGTTAAATTTAGCTAATGAATAAAGCACTAACTTCTATATCATAGAATCGTAGAATAGGGTTGGAAGGGACCTCTAAAGGTCATGTAGTCTCCTGCAAAGAACAGGGACGTCTTCAACTAGATCAGGTTGCTCATTCAGTTGACCTTGAATGTTGTCAGGGATGGTGCATCTACCGCATCTCTGGGCAACCTCTTCTAGTGTTTTACCACCCTCAGTGTAAAAAATTTGTGCCTTATATCTAGTCTGAATCTACACTGCTCTAGTTTAAATCAATTACCCCATGTCCTATTGCTACAGGCCCTACTAACAAGTCTGTCCCCATCTTTCTTATACGCCACCTTTATACATTGAAAGGCTACAATAAGGTCTCCCCAGAGGCTCCTCTTCTCCAGGCTGAACAGCCCCAACTCTCTTGGCCTGTCCTCATAGGAGAGATACCTCATTTTTGTGGCTCTTCTCTGGATCCCCTCCAACAGGTACATGTCTTTCCTGTGCTGGGGGACTCCAGAGCTGGATGCAACACTCAACACATAGGACAGGTCTAGCTAATTTATATGCATTTTCGTTTGGTTCTGTGTAAAGCTATAAATCTGATAAAGTGGCAGAGAAAGGAGAGTCTGCAATGTTTATGTCCCTTTGCTCATGTGTACAGAAGAGATTTAGTATAAAACCAAATAATACGCTTGTACTTTCACTACCAAATTAATATTCTTATTGTAAATTAATAATTTCCTGTAGTGTTTGTATATACACACAACATTCATGCATATATAGAGCAATCTTGTTTGTGTTTGTTTAGCATTATAGTCCAGCAGTTAATAATTTATTGAAATTGAATTATTCTTTATAGGGATAATCTTTGCAGGAAAAAAATAAAATCCCCTTAACCAAATTAACTTCATTTTGCCTTGGGGAAGAAACAGCAGATGATGCCAGCACCTACACATCAGTGCACAGATGCATGAAGGTTGTCAGGGTCAAATTCTGGTATTGAGCAAAAAGTATCTTGTTCAAACTGCACTAAGCTGATTATGGAAGGAGTATCTTGAGTACCCCCTTTCATAAGGCAGCTGCATTCCTAGATCTTATGTGTCAAATAGGTTTAATCACAAGTAATCCCTGAAGATACAGAAGAAGCTCAAAAAATGTCATCAGCTTTTCATCTCCTATCTCCTAATTCATCTTACATATTGACATGAATAAAAAGGAAGAAGTGTGAGTTCTGTTTCACAGTTAAAATAAATGTCTGGACTCTTCAACTATTGCATAATCTTGATGTGATCACTTACAGCCAAATCTCTGTTCACCTGTGTTTTTCCTATCTTCTGTATAAAAAATTTCCTTCAGTTTGAAGGCTTTACGTCTCTTGTTCTCTGGAATGATAAAGATATGTTCTTGAATATTCCTCTCAGCCAGTGACTAAATAACTGTACTTGATGTATTTGATCACACCCCTACCCCCAAACTCCTGTGCTGATCATATCAGGGTTTTATGATTTCAAATTTCTAAGCTTTGTAAGGCATTTCTGCCTTCAGTGCTAAAGAGAATGTCCCTCTTTAATGGCTAAGAGGTCTGATGTGAGAGTGGAAAATCCTATTTATTGTTCTTACCAAGTAACAACTTTAAATCATTTGAATTTAGTTCCTCAGTAAGCGCTCGTTCCTTTTAAAAATTAGATGTTCTGGAAATGTAATTAAGATAGTATTTTATTCATTCAATAAGAAGTGCTACTATAAAAGAGAAACATTAGTTTTCAAGCAATGCTGCAATCTGGAATCTGCATCATAATTGAACACAAGCTTTTCTATTGTTCTTGCTTAGTCAGTTTTACAACTCTAGCTTTGATGTACATCTTTCACAATAAGACTAAAGGAACAATTTAAAAGAAAAGGTGCATATGGTGGAGTATAGTGGAATCTAAAAGCAAAAAAAAAAGAGAGAGAGAGCTTACATAATAGGAAGAGCACTCAAGGTGACAGAAAAGACTACATAAAATGTATTGGTTCTTGTGGGCTGAAAATGCCACATCTGAGCATATACAAAGTATATGTTGTTTTTTGTATAAAAAGCAATCCAACTATACTGTACTTTCACCTGCTATGTGCTCAAATATTCAGTGAGAACATAAACCTGTCATGGGCTTATACTACTGCAAATTGGAGTGGAAACCCCAATCTAAAGCTTGACATCTGTCTTAAAATAGCTCAGTGTAGTCTTAACAAAATATAGTATATCGTTGCAAAGCTGTATCTGCTGTCTTGGATTTTTCTTCCCTTTGTCTGTCATTTTCATGCTACATCAATATTTTAATTTATTATGCAGCTATACTTCCACTTCTCCTTGAAAAGTTTCTCTGTTACCTTTTGTTCGTTCTTTGCTACAGAAAAATAGAGAACACCCATTTCTTTATGTGGAAGTACATGAAAAGCAGAGAAACAACTTACTTCTTATGTCCTTCTTTCTGAAAATGAATGTGAATTCTTTTAATTCCCTGAGCCTCTGTCATGGTTTAAACCCAGCCAGCAACTAAGCACCACACCTAGCTGTTGGCTCATTTCCTCCACAGTGGGATGGGAGATGACAAAAGTGAGAAAACTCATGGGCTGAGATAAAACCAGTTTCATAGGCAAAGTAAAAGCCACGCTTGCAAGCAAAGCGAAAATGGGAATTCATTCACTACTTCTTATCGGCGGGCAGATGTTCAGCCATCTCCAGGAAAGCAGGGTTCTATCACATGAAATGGTTACTTGGGAAGAGAAACACCACCACTCCAAATGTCCCTTGCCTCACAGAATCACAAAATCACCTTGATTGGAAAGGAACTTTAATATCATCTATTCCATCCATTAAAAAAAAACCAAACCAACACACAAAAAAACAAAACACAAAAACAAAAAAAACCCACACCAAACAAAACACACACGCCAACACTAAACCGTATTCCCGAGCACCAAGTAAATTTGTCTTTTGAATATCTCCAGGGATGGTGCCTCAACCACTTCCCAATGCCTGATAACCCTGTCAGTGAAGAAATTTTTCCTAATATCCAACTTGAACCTCCCTTAGCGCAACTTGAGGTCATTTCCTCTTGTCCTATTGGTTGTAACTTGGGAGAAGAGACCTACCTGCGCCTCTCTACAACCTCCTTTCAGATAGTTGTAGAGAGCAATAAGGTCTCCCCTCAGTCTCCTCTTCTCTAGACTGAACAACCCCAGCTCCCTCAGCCTCTCCCCGTAAGACCTATTCTCCAGAATACCTCAGTGGCTTTGTTGCCCTTCTCTGGACCCGCTCTGCCTCCTTTTTCTTCCCTCAGCTTTATATTGCTGAGCACAAATATCACATGGTATGAAATATTCCTTTGGTCAGTTTGTGTCAGCTATCCTGGGTGTGTAACCTCCAAAGTTGTTGTGAGCCCCAGCCTACTTGTTGGTGGGGTGGGAAGCAGAAGAGGACTTGACTCTGCGTAAGCACTGCTCAGTGATAGCTAAAACATCTCTGTCTAATCAACACTGTCTCTAGCATAAATCCGAAACATAACCCCATACTAGCTACTATGAAGAAAATTAACTCTATTCCAGCCAAAAACAAGCACAGCCTCCCAGATCCCAGGAACCTCTGCTGCTTCTCACCAAACTCTTTTGTCTCCTGAGAGCTACATTGTCAGCTCATGACCTGGCATCAAGCTATGTTTCTCAGGCTCAGAGCAAGAAATGCCCTGTCCCAACTCCAAACTGATATTAGGTTGGCAATATTTTTCTGTCTGCATATTAATATTTTCAAAGTTGTCTATCACAGGAAAAATGCTTCCTTTGATACTTCCTTGTTCCATCAAATCTTGAATATTTACCTTCTTTGCAAAACACAATTCATGAATATCATATGCTCTTGCTTTTGGTTGCTTCCAAATATTCTTTTCTGAGATGCCTACTTACTCTAATCCTGATGAATTTATCACCATTCTTGGGAGAATATTTAGAATATTGATTGAAGACATTTGAATGTGAGGAAGCATGTGAACATAAAAAGGATTTTTCTCTACTTCTTATAGCATAAAAACTTCTTTGCAATAAAATATTTCTCATTTAATTTAGTCCAGTTAAATAAACCTACTGAAAAGGGGATTGTAAAGAAAACCAAAGAAAATAGTTTTATTACTAGTTATTAAATGTAAAGGTGTAGATATGTCTGTCTGTTTTGGTGGGAAGTATATGTTGTTTTTTGTATAAAAAGCAATCCAACTATACTGTACTTTCACCTGCTATGTGCTCAAATATTCAGTGAGAACATAAACCTGTCATGGGCTTATACTACTGCAAATTGGAGTGGAAACCCCAATCTAAAGCTTGACATCTGTCTTAAAATAGCTCAGTGTAGTCTTAACAAAATATAGTATATCGTTGCAAAGCTGTATCTGCTGTCTTGGATTTTTGTTCCCTTTGTCTGTCATTTTCATGCTACATCAATATTTTAATTTATTATGCAGCTATACTTCCACTTCTCCTTGAAAAGTTTCTCTGTTACCTTTTGTTCGTTCTTTGCTACAGAAAAATAGAGAACACCCATTTCTTTATGTGGAAGTACATGAAAAGCAGAGAAACAACTTACTTCTTATGTCCTTCTTTCTGAAAATGAATGTGAATTCTTTTAATTCCCTGAGCCTCTGTCATGGTTTAAACCCAGCCAGCAACTAAGCACCACACCTAGCTGTTGGCTCATTTCCTCCACAGTGGGATGGGAGATGACAAAAGTGAGAAAACTCATGGGCTGAGATAAAACCAGTTTCATAGGCAAAGTAAAAGCCACGCTTGCAAGCAAAGCGAAAATGGGAATTCATTCACTACTTCTTATCGGCGGGCAGATGTTCAGCCATCTCCAGGAAAGCAGGGTTCTATCACATGAAATGGTTACTTGGGAAGAGAAACACCACCACTCCAAATGTCCCTTGCCTCACAGAATCACAAAATCACCTTGATTGGAAAGGAACTTTAATATCATCTATTCCATCCATTAAAAAAAAACCAAACCAACACACAAAAAAACAAAACACAAAAACAAAAAAAACCCACACCAAACAAAACACACACGCCAACACTAAACCGTATTCCCGAGCACCAAGTAAATTTGTCTTTTGAATATCTCCAGGGATGGTGCCTCAACCACTTCCCAATGCCTGATAACCCTGTCAGTGAAGAAATTTTTCCTAATATCCAACTTGAACCTCCCTTAGCGCAACTTGAGGTCATTTCCTCTTGTCCTATTGGTTGTAACTTGGGAGAAGAGACCTACCTGCGCCTCTCTACAACCTCCTTTCAGATAGTTGTAGAGAGCAATAAGGTCTCCCCTCAGTCTCCTCTTCTCTAGACTGAACAACCCCAGCTCCCTCAGCCTCTCCCCGTAAGACCTATTCTCCAGAATACCTCAGTGGCTTTGTTGCCCTTCTCTGGACCCGCTCTGCCTCCTTTTTCTTCCCTCAGCTTTATATTGCTGAGCAGAAATATCACATGGTATGAAATATTCCTTTGGTCAGTTTGTGTCAGCTATCCTGGGTGTGTAACCTCCAAAGTTGTTGTGAGCCCCAGCCTACTTGTTGGTGGGGTGGGAAGCAGAAGAGGACTTGACTCTGCGTAAGCACTGCTCAGTGATAGCTAAAACATCTCTGTCTAATCAACACTGTCTCTAGCATAAATCCGAAACATAACCCCATACTAGCTACTATGAAGAAAATTAACTCTATTCCAGCCAAAAACAAGCACAGCCTCCCAGATCCCAGGAACCTCTGCTGCTTCTCACCAAACTCTTTTGTCTCCTGAGAGCTACATTGTCAGCTCATGACCTGGCATCAAGCTATGTTTCTCAGGCTCAGAGCAAGAAATGCCCTGTCCCAACTCCAAACTGATATTAGGTTGGCAATATTTTTCTGTCTGCATATTAATATTTTCAAAGTTGTCTATCACAGGAAAAATGCTTCCTTTGATACTTCCTTGTTCCATCAAATCTTGAATATTTACCTTCTTTGCAAAACACAATTCATGAATATCATATGCTCTTGCTTTTGGTTGCTTCCAAATATTCTTTTCTGAGATGCCTACTTACTCTAATCCTGATGAATTTATCACCATTCTTGGGAGAATATTTAGAATATTGATTGAAGACATTTGAATGTGAGGAAGCATGTGAACATAAAAAGGATTTTTCTCTACTTCTTATAGCATAAAAACTTCTTTGCAATAAAATATTTCTCATTTAATTTAGTCCAGTTAAATAAACCTACTGAAAAGGGGATTGTAAAGAAAACCAAAGAAAATAGTTTTATTACTAGTTATTAAATGTAAAGGTGTAGATATGTCTGTCTGTTTTGGTGGATAGATAACTAGTTGCAGAAAGGAGTAGAGTATCCCAGAGGAATAATTCCTTTATATTCCTGTTGTTTCTTAACTGTTTCCTAGCACTTGGACACTGTTGAAGACCAATGAATAGGCTCAGTGGTAATCTGATTGGAATCTGCAGAGTAGTTCTGATTTGTCTCCTGCATGAGAATCTCTACTTCTAAAAGCAAGAATAGACAAAATTAAAATTAATTATATGATAAGATATTAAATGCTCCCCTTTATTTCAGACTCTGCCTCAGGGATACTGGGAGTCCAGCACCATCTCCCTTAATACAAGTATTCAACTATACAGGAAATAACTATACCAAATTACTCTAGACCTGTTAACAGGGACAAAAGGTAAGTACTTTTTTTACTTTGGCTTTAAACATTACAGTAACTAATTGAAGTTAAGCAGGTACCATTGCAGACACAATTGTCTATGAATGTATAACAAAGATGGATGAATGGATATGGCTCAAGGTCCAAGTGGCGGCCAGTGATGAGTGGTGTTCTGCAGGGGTCGGTACTGGGACTATTGCTGCTCAACATCTTTGTTGGAGACACGAGCAGTGGGATAGAGTGCATCCTCAGCAAGTTTGCCGATGACACCAAGCTGTGTGGCATGGTTGACACGCTGGAGGGAAGGGATGCCATCCAGAGGGACCTGGACAACCTTGAGAGATGGGCTTGTGCAAACCTCATGAAGTTCAATCAGGACAATTGCAGGGTCCTGCACCTGGGACATGGCAAACCCAAGCACAAATACAGATTGGGAAGAGAATGGATTGAGAGCAGCCCTGAGGAGAAGGACTTGGAAGTGCTTGTGGATGAGAAACTTGACATGAGCCAGCAGTGCAAGCTGGCAGCCCAGAAAGCCAAGCTGCATCAACAGAAGCATGGCCAGCAAGTCACAGGAAGTGATTCTGCCTGTCTACTCTGCTCTCATGAGACCCCACCTGCAGTACTGTGTCCAGCTTTGGAGTCCTTAACACAGGAAGGACTTGGACCTGTTGAACAGGTCCAGCAGAGGGCCACAAAGATAATCAGAAGGCTGGAGCACCTCTCCTATGAAGACAGGCTGAGAGAGCTGGGTTTGTTCAGCCTGGACAAGAAAAGGCTCTGGGGAGACCTTGTAGCAGCTTTCCAATATCTGAAGGGAGCCTACAGGAGAGCTGGAGAGGGACTCTTTGTCAGGGAATGTAGTGACAGGACAAGGGGTAATGGTTTTAAATTGGAAGAGAGGAGATTTAGATTAGATACTAGAAAGAAATTCTTTCCTGTGAGAGTGGTGAGGCACTGCAACAGGTTGCCCAGAGAAGTTGTGGATGCTCCTTCCATGGAAGTGTTCAAGACCAGGCTGGACGGGGCTTTGAGCAACCTGGTCTAGTGGGAGGTGTCCCTGCCCATGGCAGGGGGGTTGGAACTCAAGGATCTTTATGGTCCCTTCCAACCCGAACCATTCTATGATTCTATGAGAAAAAATATATATAGATAGAACACAAAGTAAGTTAATCACTACATCAAGACACAAAGGAAATAGAAATGTAAATTTAAAATCTGGTCAGGGACTCGCTGCTGGGATGCTTTCATAATGCATTTACAATGATTTTCTAAATTCATTCTTTGGATTCTTTATTTTAATAAAATAATAAAAATATTCAAAAAGAATACCTGTGTAAAATCTTAGGTGTATTATTTCCAAAACTTCCTGTGCTGTTTTATCCAGTTCCAATGAACTGTTTTACCCAAGCTTTGACTTTACAAATTTTTGCCCAGAGGGTTTGAATTAGAATTTTCCTAATTCCAACCAACATTCTAGTTACATATTTATTACTCCAAGCCAGTCTTTGTTCAAGCAGAGACAAACCACCTGTGGGAATATATCACGCAAATATGAATCCCAGCCAGCTGTAACTACAGCAGGCAAATTGATGGTTCATTGGAATAGTCGACTTTTATTTATTTATCCCTAATCATAATACAAGGATTTTAGAAATTGAAATTATAACTGTTATCTGCAAGAGCAGTCTTTCCCAGCGGAATATGTTCAAACAGTATAGAAAAAGTTTATGTAAAATAACACTGTATCTCTCAAAATTAATCTTCAACTGTGTAGATTTGCAATAAAATCTTACTTAGAAATGTAATCCAAGAAGTATGAAAGGGCAAAAGAATCCCTTGAGAAAGAAATGTTCAGACTTCTACCTTTAAAATAAATGATCCAGACAGGAGAGAGACTTTTGAATGCAAGCTTAATGTACATTATATTAAATGAATTCTTGCCATATACAATCTCATGGATGAAAGGTTTATTTCAATAGTTTTATTCAATTTGAAATAGGCCATTGTAACATTTTAACATTGTAAAAATGGCCTTTTACAGTGTTTAATATGTGTAAAATGAGGTTGCTCTTCAACATCTGGTCTAAAATATTTACAAAATTCCCCTATTAAATTTTAACATTGTGCTCTGAAGTATTTTTACACAGTGTAATCAAAAGTCCTGGTATATTTGTTTCATTCAAATCTTAGATCTCTATAGAGAGCTTTCAGATGAAAACCCCTTATATATCTTCCTGCTGAAGATAGAAAATATTGTCTTGAGCTTTATACAAAACAAATTGTGCTTCAAATCTCCAGTTGCATATAAATAAAGGCTACTTCATCTGCTGTTACAGGAATTTAAGTTATAAGAAGAATAGAAAAGAAAAAATATAAAAGAATAATACCTTCTAATACCTTATAGAACAGTTTGAAAACTCTACGAATCAAAATCTTCTACCCAGTTTTTCTTTTCCAATACACATACATGTTTTGTTCTTGGTACCTCTGGGTTTTTTTGTTGGGTTGTGGTTTTGTTTTTAGTAAAAAGTCTAACTGGAAGAAGCTCAATCCTGCAATCAGAACAATATGTTTTTTCTTGTGTTTATTGTGCATGACTGCGTAATAAACTATGCTCTCAGTTCTGTAATATTTTGCTATGGTATTTAGTCAGAACCACCTACCAGTCTACAGCTGATTTTTCCAAACTCTGAAGCCGTGATGTTAACGAGATTAAAATCCAACATTTTGTCTCCCTGATTGATAATATAATATTCCACTGGAAAAGTGGATTAACTGAAACTGCAGTAGCTCATGACAACATTACAATTTAGGCAAAAAAATCTTGATTACAAGGGAAAAAATACTATCAGAGCTCAAGACAGAACTCAACAACAGAAGACTTAGCGAGTTGGTGTGTAGAGCCTTATTTGAGTTGTAAAAGGCTGGAGTTACCTGAAGTGGAGTAACTAACACATCTGATGCTCTTTCTATACATAGCTACTGAGTTTGTACAACTATTTTGTGCAGTTAGCGACTGAAAAAAAATGAGAAACAAGAAAAATCTAGAGTCAGTCTAAGAGTTAGAGCAAAAAGAGTTAGACAAGAAGATCTAACATCCTTGTACAGGGCCTAAAGTTACCTGCAGAATTAGAGAAAAGGTTTAAAGAACAAATTCTATGATTTTTCTTAACTTTTATTGTTTTTTCCTATAAATGTACTGCAAGTTCCTTTCTGGTCATTACCAAAAATCACACTTCATTAAACAGGATTTGTTTAGCTGATATTGTTGTAACTCTACTTCAGTACAAATTAAATCAAGACCATGAACTACTTACTGGATTTGTTTTTTATTTGAGTTTTATTTTAATTTACAACACTGTTGTTAGACAAAAATTGGAAAAAGAAAAGGGGGCATAAATTACTACTTTAAGACCGTGAAGCACATTGAATTCTTAAATGATTGTGCCTATATGTTCTGTAAATCTGTACCAGTTCCACTGTTGTGATCATTGTCTTAATACCCAATTAGTTCTTACCAGTGCTAATGACTAGATGCCAAAGAAATTATATTTCTGCACTGTTGCAATGATTAAGACTGTGCTCTAGCAATGAACAAACAAACAAATTTTATTCTCCACAGATCAGAAGCTGCTATTTAACTATTCTATTTTAAACAGTAGGCCTTCTGATGTAGTCAGTGATTTGTTCTATTGGTTTGATTAACTCTTTCTGCAATTAATTCATTCTGTTCACTAATTTCACCAACATTGACATGCAGGTTGAACAAAATTTCCGATGCAAATTCAATTTAAATTATTTTTCAGTTTGAAGATAATATTGCTTCAAATTGTTTATTTGTTGCCTTGGGCATTGTATCAACAGATATGCAGTTTTCTACAAACAGAAGTGGTAAATGTGAAAGATAAAAAAATCCACAGAAATTCTCATCTAGACCAGGCTGTAGCTAATTTTTCAGCACAAAAAAAAATTTATTATTAATTGATGAATATATAAAGTGAACTTCCATAAAAAAAATTAGAATTTTCAACAATGATATAAAAGGAATGCTAGAAGTAATATATTAATAGGCATGGTCAACAATGACTGTGTGTGTTTTGGTAATTAATTCAAAGTATTCTAGAATTTATCAGAAAGAAATAATGGTTCTAGGAGAGCGGATATCTTAAAAATTATATGGTGAATCCTTATAGCCATTTAGTGCTGAAAATATTTGCTTCATTGTCCCTATTATAAAGTTAGTAATAAAGAAATATTATACCTTGTGCTTTTCATTCAAGAAACCCCTAATGTACTGAAGCTTTCCCTCTTTCTGACCAGAAATCTCTGATTTGCTTATTAAATCTTAAATGCTGTTTGCAGTTTTATTTCCTGTATATAGTATAAATGAGAAGATTCAGGCAAGGGCAAGAAGGATGAACAAGTATGGAATATGTGTTTTACAATGAATAAGTAAGGCAGGAGTTTTACTCTGCAGGAGTAAGTTTGTCCTTACTCCAGGACAAAATCTGGAGGAAGGGAGTGGAATAGAGAAATATTTTAGAAGTCTATGATATCATGACATTCTTACAGCAGATAAATTGGAATGCATTTCTCAGTGGGTGTGGCTACATTAGTGTTTTTTATTAATATAGGAGGGTGCTTGTTTGAAGTTAGGATTGTGTCCCCTTTAAGCTTTGGTTTTAATCACAGCATGTGCAAACTGTGGTTCTTTCAGGTGAAAATAAACTGAAAGATGTGCTGCAGGAGCCCATCTGTGTGCTCCAATTGCTAATGATTGTTCATTCTGTGGATCCAGGCTAGAGATGGCTAGAAGTAAAACCTCAGGACACATATAATTTGAGTGTCGTGCTCAGCACCAATTGTGTTTCTCCAGAGTCCCAGTACTTGCTAATGAGAAATGGCCATCGACTTTTTCTATGGAGTAGGAGCCAAGTTTAACAAATATAGCTGAATCCCCTGGGACCATATAAAAAAACTTTAAAATTCATTACGATAAGATGTTATGGATACTAAAGTTTACAGGGAGTGTAAGAAGGCTGGACAAATTAATCAAAGAACAATCCGTTGACTCTTCTAAATACAAAACACATTCATTTTATGAAACCTTGGGATTCCTCAGAGATGGAGTACTTGTGCTTGCACTAATACACACTTCCCTTAGCTTCTGTTGTCACTAGCCTTGGTGGCCTTTAAACAGTCACTCTTATCTATATTAGGTATTTTTCCTTGAAAAATGTTAACTTTAAAAAAAATTAAATTCCATAGTAGTGACAGCTGGAGGCGTGCTGTCAGAAGACTGACTAGAGCAGAAGATTTTAGTGACTCTGGCCAGCCTCACCTGGGACATCCACTCACACCCTCACAGCCCAGGAACCCCATCTCAGCTCGGACTCATGTACCCAGTCCTGCTCTGAGCTGGTTGTAGGTAGCCCGTGTTCAGCACGTTGCTCCTTGCTCAGTCTGTCCTCTGTGCTAGCATTTTGGATTGTCCTTGTGCCTGATATGAGGCCTCATATTTGCTTAATGGTCAATAGACAGTTGACAGACTCTGTTGCTGTTATGGGACCTTCTGGCCCACCCTGCTCAGGTGCTGTGGGACTGCCTTGGTCAGGAGGCACTGCCTTGTCTGTGCTAGGATTTTTCTCTCTTCTCTTGCTCTTTTCTAAATTATTATTTTTGGTGAACAACCTGTAGGTGGTGACCAGAATGAAATGGCAATTCTTTTGCTTTTGATGCCGATGCTGAAGAATACGTAATGCCAAAAACTTAATAGTCTGTTGTCTACACTGGAGATGGCATGGACCTTTCCTAGGTAAAAATGGACCACAGCATCATTGGATTTAGGCCTGCATGGAGCAAAGAGTTTGTATATGAAGATCTGTGGAAACTAATAGTCTACATGATGGTGTTACTGAAAGCAAGGGTCCAGTTGGGGATTATTTGCAGAATCAAGTAGTATAAGGTAGTCTGAGCTCAAGCTAAGTATTAAGCCCTAATTTAAAATGACAGTGTAGATATTTTCCCTGGAGAGGCTAAATATGTGAGAGTAGCCTAGTAACTGCGATACTAGAGCAGAAGAATCAGCAAGTGCAGAGAAAGGTGACAAATATTATCTCTTCCTTATTGATCTCTTTGTAGATATATACAAATCCAGCTGACATCCCAGTAAAGTCTTTCCAAATTATTTCAGTCCCAATCAGCCTGCTTGTCATGTAGAGTAACGGCTGATCTTTGGGAAAAGATATTGAGGAACAGAGTAAAATATTCAATGGCCTATGAAGAGATGAGTATAACTCTGTCTTCTAGCACTGAAAGAACAAGCTCTGCATTACAAATATCAAACTGGAACTAAAGAAAATTCAGTTATTATAAGCAAATTTGGAGCATGTTCTTCTATGTCCAAGGAGCCATGCAGAATGCCCTATCTAAAATGGAGACAAAATCTATCTGAATATTTGCACTGATGAATGAATTATAAACATAACCACAAGTTAAAATGACAGAGGTGATTAATAATTCTGCAGATAAATTACATTAATTATTTTCTTGTTATATTAACAAAATCTATTGAAAGTGTTTATTTTTGGTCGTTTGATATCTCGGATTTGACTAAAGACTGATCTTGTATACATATTATTTTATTTATATATATATTTATTTTACAGCTAAGATTTCTGTGTTTTGGTTCCACTGGGATCTAACTACTTAATTACTCATAGGCACCTCATTTAGATACATCTACTGTACTCTTCTAAATGCTTTGAAAATGTACTGTAACATTTAAATGGATGATTCCTTTATATGGATTTAATTCACTTTGCTGCTTCTAAGTCTCTGTCACTGGGTGTCTCATTTCTACCTTCCTGTTAACTCTGACATTGTGCAATCTGCTGTTCTTTTGTTTTCAATATGTTGTAATTGGAAATGTGCTGAATAACAGGTGCCTAATTCTCCATGGGAGTTCTTCCGCAAAGTAGGAATCTGAAAAAAATCTAAAGACAGGAAAAGTTGATTTGAAAATTTTTAAGAATGTGTATCGAGTAACTAATGCTATTGATTTTTGGGATTGTGATGTGTATGTGCATATATTATTCATAGCAGCCTCAGATTTTGCTTCTTCAATAATTTAAATCTTCTTGTGGTGACTGGAAAAAAGACAAAAAGCTTAATGTTTTGTAATTATAAGAAGTAACCCAAAATCAATTTTCAGGAGCTATTTCGTGGGTTGAGACAAAGGCAATTTTAACAGAACGGAACAAAGAGCAATAACAACAACAATAACAGAGGGGTATACAACCGCGATCACGATACCGCCGCTCGATACCGCCGCGCGCCGACCGCTCCCGGGACGCCCCCGACCGCTCTACTCCTCCGGGGGTCACCGCCTCCTCTCCCCAACTTCCTGTCCCCTCCCCTTCCCGGCTAGCTCCGGCTACCCCTTGGGCATGGCTCACATGGGATGGAATACTTGTGTCCCTCCTAGGTCCTGGGGAGAATTAACCCCATCACTGCCAGACCCAGGACATGCCAGAAGAAATTTTTGAGGCTTTCAGTTCATTTCTAATTAATCAAACAATAATAACATCAAATAATACTATTTGTATCAGCAAACTTCAGGTTAATTGTGATTATAGAATTTGTGTTCAGGATCATTTCTTTATGGGAAAATTCTTTTGTACCAATTCATTCCAATATGTACTATAAAAAGAGTTTATAGATATATTTGGCATTTATATGACCAATAAATGTACCCAGAGATGTCATAGTAAAAATTCACTGTGAGAAAGCTGCAGATGCACACTGTACCAGTGATTCTGCTTATATACCTCTGTCTTTTGTGGGACAAAATACCCAACTATTTTAAGGTATCTTTATGAAATAACAATTGAGTTCACAGTCTGCATATCCACACAGAGTTTATAGATATATTTGGCATTTATATGACCAATAAATGTACCCAGAGATGTCATAGTAAAAATTCACTGTGAGAAAGCTGCAGATGCACACTGTAGCAGTGATTCTGCTTATATACCTCTGTCTTTTGTGGGACAAAATACCCAACTATTTTAAGGTATCTTTATGAAATAACAATTGAGTTCACAGTCTGCATATCCACACAAGCTGTAGCAAAACTCTTTTAAATGATTCCTAGTTTACTGTTTGTTCATTTACATACTCAAGACTTCTCACCTAATCCCCTTGACCTGAAAAATTGTCTTTTCCAATTTAATTATTATTTGATTGAGATTTTTTTACATAATCATTCTTCTTTTTACCATTTTCTCGTAAATTTTATATTAAACTGATTTTTCTTTGAAGTAACAGTTTCTCATTGTTCATATTTTTTTTCCTAAACTTCACTTCAAACTAGACTGTTTCATATCATCTTTCTTTCACAGACCTGTTCTCTCAGTGTACTTTTTAAAAGATAGAGCTTTTAGTCTTAAATCAAATTTCATCCATATAGTGGACTATCCAAAAGGTCTTTTTATTATCCAGAATGACAAGTGATTGTACACTAAAATAATTTTAATTCCCTTTTGGTTTTGTTTTTTACATTTTTGCTGAAATAATTGTATTGGACATGTCTCAAAGGTTATAGATTACAGTGAAAGCAAACAGAAGAATTCATAATGTTTAAGAATTTCAATTAAGAATCACACTAATATATTGTGAAAGGTATTTGCTAATAAATTATGGATACACAAAAAAAATTCTAAACAAAACACGGAACAAAAAAAAATTTTATGTACTTTACAAACAGTCTCATTCTATGATGGCGCAAGAGTGATGCAACACCAGTCCTTCATGAAAACAACTACAGAAACAGCTATCCTATTTGGGTAGGGGAGGAGGGTGTTTGTTTTCTTCCACCCAGGGCTCATCAAATCTTAAATGTTAGCACATACCCAGAAATCTTTTCTTTGTATACGTACACAAAAGATTAAATAATCCTCAGAAATACTGCCTTGCCGAAACACAAAAAAAAAGAATGGTGGCCAAGACAGAGAACCCAGACACTTTGTTCCACTGTTTAGATAAAGTATATAAAAATGTAAGATTTAATAAGTGGTAAGCATTTACTCTACTTAGCAAATGTTTCCTGCTTAACATAGTCTTACTTCTTTAAGCAGTTGTGCAGCTAAAGAACTTTATAGAACACTTTCATACTGCAGTGTGAACATAGCCTAGAGTGATTCTCATATGAGGTTATGGCAAAGTGTCAATAAAAAGACAAAAAAGCTCTTTCTTGTATCTCTTTGTGTCTGTAAGAGTTACAGGAGTGCCTGTATGTAATTGAGTATTTTTTATTATTATTATTATTATTATGATTAAGCTAGAATTACTTTCTGCAGCTTTCAATTAAAGTGGCCTTTGATATCTATAGTTTGAGGCTTTAATTTCTTACCAATAACTTCCATGGTGTCCTTAGTATTGTTATTTACTTTCATAGTAGCGTTGTGCTTATAATCAGGTTTGCTGGTGTGGGTGAAATAACTGTCCTGAACTATTAACCCTTCTTGCTCTTATGTCTGATGAGGACTGAGAGCATAACAAAAATGCTCCAGTTAGATTAAATATGCTCATCGGAAGACCTAAAGGTTGAATGATACTTGCTAGGGGACTGTACGTGTCCTGATAACCTCTTGTAGTTTTCTTCCTTTTCCAAGACCTTTAAGCATAAATGACAGGTCAGATAATTTGTTCTGATGTTTATTGTATTCTTACATCCACTGCCTTCCTTCAGTGCCTGGTAACCCTCCCTTGTCACCCACTACATCCCATATGCAATAACTCTTCTTCTTCCTTCAGGTGTCTAAGATAATACGCATAGTTAGTACCATTGACATTTGCATGCAAAGTAAATCTAGTGCTTCAAGAATGTGGGAAAACATAAATGAGCATAGGACATGAGATTCAGGGCCCAAATTCTTTTTATGTCATAGACAGAAAGTTGAAAAGATTGGTGTTCTTGATTTAGCCTGTGACTAAAAGGATCCTTTGAATAAGCTCCTGTATCCTACCCTCGTCTCCATTAGAAGAGTGGTCTTCTAAATGCCGTATTTCAAAATATTAACTATTCCTTTAGTTTAACGAACAATAAGCAATACTTATTACTAATGTTATTTTAAAAAACATAATATTTAATAACTATAAACTTAACTAGTACCATTAAATATTTGATTTAAAAAGTACACTGCTTTTTTGATACAACTACTATATGAAAATACTCACTGTTCTATAAAGCTTTCGAAATATACTCAATGGAAAAATTCTCTAGAACCAGAGTTAATAGTTGACCAGCTAAACCTGGAGGAAAAGAAACCAACAACAATGCATCTAGGTACTTAAATCTCATAGATCTTCATTAAATGGCGGCTACTTTATCCTCTTAAACATTGTTCTGACTCTAGGGAGGTACCTCTACTTTTCTTCAGATGTATAAAATGTTATCTTAAATCTGCCATTAATTTACTTAGGCTATGTTTAACACTGTTGTAATACTTGAGAAAAAAATATGAGATGGAAATTTTAGTGTATTCTGACATTTGGAAAAAAACCTCACCAATCAGTAAAAGACTGTAAAAAACACTATTTGAATTGCAAAAGACATATAGTATCTTCCATTAAAATCAATTACAGACTCATAACATTCCTACAAATCAAGTGCATGATTTCTTACAAATGCATCATTAAAATTTTTCCTGTTGTTTACAGGTACATGTTCTGGAAGAAAAAACACACATGAATATATTATTAAATAAAATAATGGTCTTTCATTTGGGGTAATCTTCAAGGCCCAAACTGAAGCATTGAGACATGGAATAAATATCCTGAGTCTCAGAGAACACCTGTTGGAATTATTGAGCTAGTAAAAGTTCCCTGGAATGCATCAGCAAGAGAAATAGAGGGTTTCAAATGTGACTGATGCAACCACCTGCATGCTGGGTGAAGTGCCAGGTGCCCCAGCTTTGGGGGCAGGTTCAGGGCTGCCAGTGTTGCTAGGGGCTCTGTGCCCCTTGTTTCCTCAGCTGGGGGGGTGGAACGATACACAGAATTCCAGCAAGTACAGAGCCTGGCAGGTACATTTTTCTCTGAGCGTTACCAGCCTAGTCTCCTACAAGAGGCTTTGAAAAGAAATACATGATATTGTATGCCGTGACTTTTCATCATATATTTGAATATGTTGTACATACTGCACCATGAGTGCAAAAATCTCTTCCAAGCAAATCCCATGTATTTCCCCTACTACTCATCAGATTCCCTGTAACGTTCTTAGGAACAAGCAAGACTGGGAACACAGGCAACCAGAAGATAAGATTTACTATCTTTTTTCACCTGTCATGTAGACTTTTGATCTTAAAATCAATTAGAGTATCTGTTTGCCCTACCTTACTCATGGGGTAGTCAGAATGATTGTGTAGCAGTAAAAAAGTACTTCAATATGTATCTCCAAAGACAAACTTTTCAATGAACCTTCAAAAGATATTGCCTGCCCTTCCCCTTTCATAAAGGATATTTTCAATCTGAGGAGTTATCTTAGGTGTTTGGAAACTCCCTTTGCAAGGGTGTTAGTACTTGTCCTGATAGAAAATCAGGCCTCTGGAAGGAATAAGGCTTCAAAAGTTCATGTGAGTTGCTGTCTGTTTGGAGCTATGTTGTAAAAAACATGGAATTGGCATGGGAGAGGAGGGCACTAAAGAGTTTAATTTACCAACATTGAGTGGCACCTCACTTCTTTCCAGCTTCAATATCTTCAGTTCTTCATCTTCTGTTCATTATGGAGCTCTATCTATATTCTCATTTTTCCTCATTGTCTTATCACGGGACAGTGCCTGAAAAACAGCACTTGATGCAACTCATCTTCCAAGATCATCATTGCTTTTATGAATCTATAATAACAAGCCAAAAAATTATTTTGCCTATTCTGCCAATTTTCTGAATGTCCAGATACCAAATTTTTATCAAAAAATAACTGCTGCCAATTCTATTTGATAGATAATATTTAGAAAAGAGAAAGCAGGCTGTAATCAATTTACAGGAAATTGTTGAATACAGGGAGGCAAAATTTTTAGATGAGTTTGGGTAATGGAACACAATTTTTTTTATATGTTTCCTACTTTAATGTTTCATTTCTTCATACAAATTATTTTTATACATGTATAAATGCATATATATTCTGTGATTTGTGTCATTCCTAATTAACCATTTAATTGCTCACTCTTTTCTTCTTCCTGCTTACCCTCCAATTACCCATCTACCTGGTATATATCACAGTCTATCCTTGATAAAATAAATTTCAGGTAGTAATTTACAGGTTTTTTCTGATGATCATTAAGCAACAAAAGTGTTTCTTAAATCAGCAGGAGCCCTTGAATCATACTTACAGCACCCTTACACGTGTGAAGCTATCAAGTCAGAAAACTACAAGTGGTCTTAAAAATCAAAGCTAATAGCATATCTGACTTATAGTGGTCTGGATATTTCTTTAGTCATTTATATCCTTAAAATCACTGAGGTTTTTTTTGGGTGGTTTGGTTTTTTTGTTGTTTTTTTTTTTAATTTTAAAGCATACTATGCTATTGATAATGAATGAGAGGGAATTAAGGATGACATTTACAGGAATCTGGCATTCACTCATAAGAATTCTTATTAACATGAGTAAGAAGTAAAATAAGTTACCCGCCTCTCCAAGTAACTTATGATTCTTCCCTTGATTTTGTATCATTTTCAAGGGAGTGTATTGCTACTGAAAACAAGGCTCTCTGGTCCTCAAGTAAGGTACAGAGTACAAGTTACAGTTAATCTCTCTGTTTAGACTAGTCCCAAAAGTGTTGCAAGTAGTTTTACCTGCTCTTTTAAACACTGTCCCCCCCCCCCCCCCCCCCCTCCCCCCGACCACAGTTCCATCCATCCATCCATCCATCCATCAATTCCTCCCTCCCTCCATCCATCCATTCATCTCTCTGTCCTTTCCTCCCTCCCTCCATCCCTCTTTTCCTCCATCCCTTCATCCCTCCCTCCCTCCCTCCATCCCTTCTTCTCTCTATCCCTCCCTTCATCCCTCCCCCCATCTCTCTATCTCTCCATCCCTCCC